>NW_006794923.1:280232-357999 GCF_000442215.2 Lipotes vexillifer | reverse complement strand
GGGACACGGGTTCGAGCCCTGGTCCGGGAAGATCCCACATGCCGCGGAGCAACCAGGCCCGTGCGCCACAACTACTGAGCCTGTGCGTCTGGAGCCTGTGGTCCACAACAAAGAGAGGCCGCGATAGTGAGAGACCCACGCACTGCGATGAAGAGTGGCCCCCGCTTGCCACAACTAGAGAATGCCCTGGCACAGAAACGAAGACCCAACACAGCAAAAAAATAAAATTAGTTAATTAATGAACTCCTACACCCAACATCTTAAAAAAAAAAATTAACTTCAGGCTATACTACAAAGCTCAAGTAATCAAGACAGTATGGTACTGGCACAAAAACAGAAAGATAGATCAATGGAATAGGATAGAAAGCCCAGAGATAAACCCATGCACATATGGTCACCTTATCTTTGATAAAGGTGGCAGGAATATACAGTGGAGAAAGGACAGCCTCTTCAATAAGTGGTGCTGGGAAAATTGGACAGGTACATGTAAAAGTATGAGATTAGATCACTCCCTAACACCATACACAAAAATAAGCTCAAAATGGATTAAAGACCTAAATGTAAGGCCAGAAACTATCAAACTCTTAGAGGAAAACATAGGCAGAACACTCTATGACATAAATCACAGCAAGATCCTTCTTGACCCATCTCCTAGAGTAATGGAGATAAAAACAAAAATAAACAAATGGGACCTAATGAAACTTCAAAGCTTTTGCACAGCAAAGGAAACCATAAACAAGACCAAAAGACAGCCCTCAGAATGGGAGAAAATATTTGCAAATGAATCAACTGACAAAGGATTAATCTCTAAAATTTACAGGCAGCTCATGCAGCTCAATAACAAAAAAATAAACAACCCAATCCAAAAATGGGCAGAAGACCTAAATAGACATTTCTCCAAAGAAGATATACAGACTGCCAACAAACACATGAAAGAATGCTCAACATCATTAATCATTAGAGAAATGCAAATCAAAACTACAATGAGATATCATCTCACACCAGTCAGAATGGCCATCATCAAAAAATCTAGAAACAATAAATGCTGGAGAGGGTGTGGAGAAAAGGGAACACTCTTGCACTGCTGGTGGGAATGTGAATTGGTTCAGCCACTATGGAGAACAGTATGGAGGTTCCTTAAAAAACTACAAATAGAACTACCATATGACCCAGCAATCCCACTACTAGGTATATACCCTGAGGAAACCAGAATTCAGAAAGAGTCATGTACCAAAATGTTCATTGCAGCTCTATTTACAATAGCCCGGAGATGGAAACAACCTAAGTGCCCGTCGTCGGATGAATGGATAAAGAAGATGTGGCACATATATACAATGGAATATTACTCAGCCATAAAAAGAAACGAAATTGAGCTATTTGTAATGAGGTGGATAGATCTAGAGTCTGTCATACAGAGTGAAGTAAGTCAGAAAGAGAAGGACAAATACCGTATGCTAACACATATATATGGAATTTAAGAAAAAAAAATGTTATGAAGAACCTAGGGGTAAAACAGGAATAAAGACAGAGACCTACTGGAGAACAGACTTGAGGATATGGGGAGGGGGAAGGGTGAGGTGTGTTAGGGCGAGAGAGAGACATGGACATATATATACTAACAAACGTAAGGTAGATAGCCAGTGGGAAGCAGCCGCATGGCACAGGGAAACCGGCTCGGTTCTTTGTGGCTGTCTGGAGGGGTGGGATAGGGAGGGTGGGAGGGAGGGAGACAAAGAGGGAAGAGATATGGGAACATATATATATGTATAACTGACTCACTCTGTTATAAAGCAGAAACTAACACACCATTGTAAAGCAATTATACCCCAATAAAGATGTTAAAAAAAAAAAAAATTAAAAAAAATGCAGGATACAAAGTGCAGAAGGCAGAAAAATAAGATAAAATCAATGTCAAATTATACAAAAATGTTAAACTCTGTTATGGAACAAAACACCATAAATAAGATGAAAAGACAAACGAGTTAGGGAAAATTCAGTGATACAAATAGTAAACTAAAGAAAATATCTTTAAAATGTGTAAAAAAAAATCAAAAACCTCTTAGAAATCAGTACATAAAAGAGAAACAATCCAATAGGGAATTGTACAAATGACAAGAACATGGCATTCATGGAATAAGAATTATAAACAGCCAAATTGGTCCTTGATATGATCTTATTTGTGTAAAAATATATTGCAAATGCAGGTTAGCATATCCTAGGAAAAAATCTGGACGAATACACATAAAACTGCTCATAGAGGTTAGTGCAGAGACATTATGAGAAGAATTTATTTATTTATTTATTTATATTTATTTATTTATATATTTATTATTTATGTATTTATTTTTGGCTGCCTTTGGTCTTTGTTGCTGCACGTTGCGCCAGCAGGGACCACCCTTCTTTGCAGTGCACGGGCTTATCGCGGTGGCTTCTCTTGTTGCAGAGCATGGGCTCTAGGTGCATTGGCTCAGTACTTGTGGCTCGTGGGCTCTAGAGCGCAGGCTCAGCAGTTGTGGCGCACGTGCTTAGTTGTTCCGCGGCATGTGGGATCTTCCCAGACCAGGACTCGAACCCGTGTCCCCTGCATTGGCAGGCGGACTCTCAACCACTGTGTCACCAGGGAAGCCCCCTATGAGAAATTTTAACTTTCTAATAATGCACCTTTATGTAAAGCATAAATGATTTTATTTATTTCATTAAATTATTTTAACCATTTAAAAAATTGAAGTATATTTCGCTTACAGTGTTGTGTTAGTTTCAGGTGTATAGCAAAGTGATTCAGTTACACACACACACACATACTGTTTATGTATGTATATATATATATATATATATATATATATTCTTTTTCAGATTCTTTTCCACTATAGGTTATTACAAGATACTGAATATAGTTCCCTGTGCTATAGAGTAGGCCCTTGTTGTTTATCTATTTTATATATAGTAGTGTGTATATGTTAATCCCAAACTCCTAATCTATCTCTCCCCCTCTCCCTCTGCTATCCTCTTTGGTTACCGTAAGTTTGTTTATTATGGCTGTGAGTCCATTTCTGTTTTGTAAATAAGTTCATTTATATCATTTTTTAAAGACTCCACATATAAGTGATATCATATGATATTTGTCTTTCTCTGTGTTGCTTCACTTAGTATGCTAATCTGTAGGTCCATCCATGTTGCTGCAAATGGCATTGTTTCATTTTTTATGGCTGAGTAATATTCCATTGCATATATTCCCACATCTTCTGTATCTGTTTATCTGTCAGTGGACATTTAGGTTGTTTCCACGTCTTGGCTACTGTGAACAGCGCTGCTCTGAACCTAGGGGTGCATGTATCTTATTGAATCATAGTTTTGCCTGGATATATGCCCAGGAGTGGGATTGCTGGATCATATGGTAGTTCAATTTTTAGTTTTTTAAGGAACCGCCATACTGTTCTCCATAGTGGCTGCACCAATTTACATGCCCACCAACAGTGTAGGAGGCTT
This sequence comes from Lipotes vexillifer, assembly GCF_000442215.2. Lineage (NCBI taxonomy): Eukaryota > Metazoa > Chordata > Mammalia > Artiodactyla > Lipotidae > Lipotes > Lipotes vexillifer. Next base: position 354,513 of record NW_006794923.1, on the reverse strand, counting down.
CCTTTTTCTCCACACCCTGTCCAGCATTTATTATTTGTAGACTTTTTTTTTTTTTTTTTTTTTTTGCTGTGTTGGATTTCCATTGCTGTGCACGGGCTTTCTCTAGTTGCAGCTGTCGGGGGATACTCTTCGTTGTGGTGTGTGGGCTTCTCATTGCGGTGGCTTCTTTTGTTGCGGAGCACGGGCTCTAGGTGCACAGGCGTCAGTAGTTGTGGCACGCAGGCTCACTAGTTGTGGTTGGCGGGCTTGGTTGCTCTGTGGCATGTTGGATCTTTCTGGACTAGTGATTGAACCTGTGTCCCCTGCATTGGCAGGCAGATTCTCAACCACTGGGCCAGTGGGGAAGTCCCTATTATTTGTAGACTTTTTAATGATGGCCATTCTGACTGCTGTGAGGTGATACCTCATTGTAGTTTTCATTTGCATTTCTCTAGTAATTAGTGATATTGAGCATCTTTTCATGTGCCTGTTGGCCATCTGCATGTCTTCTTTGGAGAAATGTCTACCTAAATGATTTTATAATAAGCATATATTGTAGTTGAAAAAAATAAAACATCTCTAAGCGTCCAGAACTGTAAATACACAGTGATTCCAGTTTTGTTTCCCTGCTTTAAATACACATGCACATACATTTGCAGTTCAAAAAGACACCTGAAGGAAACCATGAAAATGTTCACAGTGGTTCTCTGTAGGTGGTGAGATTGTGAAGGGTATTTTTTTTTTTGCCATTTTATGAACTTCTGTAACTGCACAACTTATTCAGTGACAATGTTTTATTTCTATAAATACAAAAAACAATGTTTTAGAATAAAAAAATGCAACAGAGATATTTGATCTTTGCCAGAATGGAGGAAAACCTGGCACACAATATAAGATTCACCAGATGGACCATCTACACTAAATTTCAGACTCCTATGTAGTTGGGTTATCTCCCCAAGCATCAGGTATGAGCCAGCCGCACTGTGGAGGAGTGTGGCCTTGTTTCGCATGTGCCGTAGACGATGGGGTTGAGCATGGGAGCGAAGCCCACATACAGCACAGAAAGAACCCGGTCTCTCAAGCCGGAGTGTTCGGAGCTGGGAAGGATGCAGCAGAGGACTGAAGTGATGTAGAAAATACAGACCATGGTGATGTGTGCACCATGGGTAGAAAAGGCTTTTCTTCGGCCCTCAGCAGAGTGAATCGTGAAAACCAGAGCGACAACATGTACATAGGGGCTCACAACCAGGGCACAGGGTGCAAGAGCCAGCAGCAAACTGAAGAAGGGCAGGGCAAGTTCGTTGGCCCATGTGGTGGAGCAGTGGGGGCAGGTCACAAGAGAAGTGGGTGATAAGGCGGGCCCCACAGAACTGGAGGAGAGCCCCAAGGATGGTGTGGGTGAGGGCACTGGTCAAAGCAAGCAGGCAGGAGATTGAAGCCAGTCCTGTCCGGGTCCTTTGGCCCGTGAGGACTAGGTAGCACAGTGGCTGGCAGATGGCTGCGTAGTGGTCATGGGCCGTGGCTGTGCGCAGGCAGCACTTCCAGGGAGCCAGGAAGTGGAGAAAGAATATCTGGGTGAGACAAGCATGACAGGGCATGACCCGCACTGGTGCCAGCAGATGTACTAGAATCTGGGGCACCATGTTGGAGATATAGGCAGTATCCGGCAGTGAGAGGTTGGCCAGGAAGAAATACATGGGAGTGTAGAGTCAGAAGTTCCCAGCCACAGCCACTACGTAGACGAGCAGAAAGATGGTGAAGAGCAAATGCCTCAACTCCTGTGTCCCATTCCCCAGCTGCGTGAAACCACGCACAGAAACTTGCACCTGTGGAGTCCAACTCAGAGTCAGATGAGGGTTTAAGTTTGGAGTTTCAATGTACAAAAGGGAGTGGCGGTGAGGGACAGAGACAAAGAAGGCTGGTTTCAGGCTTAAGGGAAAAGAACTCAGAATTGGAAGAATGAAATTAGGCTCAGGAGACCAGCAGTAAAGTAGAGGCCAGGAGAATGGAAACCCCATCAGCCCTCACACCAAGAGGAGGTGCACAGACCTTGAAGTCACAGTGCATTATGCACACCCTATGAGAATATCAAAGGCAGTCCCTCAGAAACCTCTACCTGAGTAAGTGGCCCTGCACCTTGTAATTACCTGAAATTGTCCCATCTCCAACCCAGCAGAACCCCTACTCAGGATCAGTGATGAGATCAGGTCCCCCCTTCTCTTGCGCTGAACTTTTCAGTGCCTCCCATCTCACTCAGAGTCAAAGCCAAAGTCCTCCTCTTGGGCTAGCAGACTCTCTGTGATATGCCCTCTCCTTTCCTCTCTGGTCATCAGACAAGAGTTTCGTCAGCATCTTGTCCCATGTCACATCTTCAGACCTACCTACAGCAGCAAACATCCTTGCCTATTTCCTGCCTTGGCGGAAGAGGGCTCTGCCCTTCTATCCAAGGCTAACTTCTCCAGCTGCTCTTCATCTCAGTACTTGGCAATCCTTTTACATGTGAATGTACTAAAGGCCACTCAGTTGTTTACTTTAAAATGCCTTATTTTATGGTAGGTCAATTTTGCCACAATAGAGAAGAAAGCAAACTAAAGACTTTCTTCAGACATATAAAAGCTGAATTATTGCCAGCAGAAAACCTGCACTACAAGAAATGTGAAAGACAGTTCTCCTCAAGGAAGGATGACACCAGATGGAATTTTGGATTTATGTGAATGAATGACAAGTTCCAGAAATGGAAAATATGTAGGTAAACATAAATTTTTCTCATTTTAATTCTCTTTCAATCATAGCAAACTGTTTAAGCAAAAATATTAACAGCATAGTGTGCGGTTTATAACCAATGTAGAAATAAAATGCATGACAACAATAGTGCAAAGGACATGAGTGGGTAATTGGAAGTATACTGTTGTAATGTTCTTACATGATATGTGGAATGATTTTCAACCATTTGAAGGTAGTCAATAATAAGGTAAAATGCCTATTAGAAGCCCTAGATCTAAAAAAAGATATAGTGAGGATAAAATGGAATTCTAAAACTTATTCGATCTAAAAGAAGTCATGAAAAGATAGAACGAGGAACATAGAACACATGGGACAAACAGAAAATAAAGTACAGGATGGTAGGTTTAAACTGAGCCATATCACTAATTACATTAACGGTAAATGGTCTTCAGTTTAAAAAAATGCTTCAGTTAAAAAGCAGAGATTGTCAAAGTGGATAAAAGGGCAAAACAAAACATATGCTAAGCATAAGAAACCCACTTTAAAACATAAAAAGATATAGGTCTGGTAACAGTAAAAACATGGATGAAGACATACCATGCAAACTCGAATAATAAGAAAGTTTGAGTAGCTACGTTAGTAGCAGGCAGAGTAGACTTTACGATAAGGAATATGATGGGATGGAGGATATTTGCTAATGATAAAGGGGTTATTTCATGAAGAAGTCATAATGACAAAGCTTCAAAATGTATGAAACAAAACTCACAGAAGCGAAAGAAGTAAAGTAGCAATCAAGAGGAAACTTATCTTAAGTAACAGAACGATACTGCAGAAAATCAGACATAGAAGAGCAAATTTTAATTTTAAATTTAACCTAAATAAGCAGTAGGAAAGAAATAATGACGATAAGAGCAGATATGAATAAAATGTAAAATGAGCAAATAAATGATAGAGAAAAATCCATGAAACTGAAAGCTTTTAAAAGTACCAATAAAACTGATAAAAACTGTAACCAGGGAATGTTAGGAAAAATGTTTGTGAATAAATTTTCCAATTTAGATGAGATGGACAAATTCCTTGAATGATGCAAATCACCAAAACTAACTCAAGAAGCGGAAAACCTGAATATCCCTAAATCTTTGAAAGAAATGGAACAGAAAACTCCAGGCCCATATGACTTTACTAGTGGATACTATGAAATACTTAGAGAAGAAATATTACCAATCCTATACAAACTCTTTCAGAAAGTAGAGGAGGGGAAACACTTCTCAAATCATTTTATGAGGCCAGCATTACAAAATACACAAACCAGATGAAGACATTGCAAGAAAAGAAAACCATAGACCAATATCCTTCATTAACTTACACACAAAAAACTTAAATATTAGCAAGTTTAATCCAGCAATACATAAAGAGGACAATACATTACAACCAAGTGAGATTTATCCCAAGAATGAAAGATTGGTTTTGCATTGAAAAATCAATCAAGAGTTATTCATCATATTAACAAAATAAAGGAGAAAAACCATGTGATCATTTCAATAGATGCAGAAAAAGCATTTGACAACATTCAGCAACCACTATGATAAAAACTCTCAGAAAACTGGGACTAGAAAGCAACTTTCTCAATCTGATAAAGGCAATCTACAAAAATCCTACAGCTAAAATGATAATGGAGGAAAATATAATTCCCCACCCCTGAATTTGAGAATAAGGCATGGATGTTCACCACTTTTATTAAGTATTGTCCTGGAAATCCTAGGCAGTGCACTAGACAAGAAAGAAAAATAGAAGTTATACAGGTTGGAAAAAATAGAATTATCTTCATTCAGAGATGAAATGTTCGTGCATGTAGAAAATCCTAAGCAATCTACAAAGAAAGAAACGTGAAATTTAAAAATCACTATAGTTTATAATAGTATCCTAAAACATGAAATACTTAGTGATGCATTTAATAAAATACTTGTAAAACATTTACAGTGAAAACTAAAACCTATTAATAAGAGAACTTAAAACCTATAGTAATGGAGAAATGTATCACGTTCATGGATTGGAAGACCCAGTATTTTTTTTTTTTTTTAGTCACAAAAATTTAACGTTTGAAGATTTTCATCACAAAGCAAGATTACACATAGACAGAAATTAGGAAAGTAAACAAACAGAAAATTTATTAGCAGAGGAAAGAAAAGTAGTACATATGGCAAAATATTCAATCCCACAAGTTACTTACAAAATGATAATTAAAATAGCAAGTGAATACCAATTTATAACTAGTAAATTAGATGTACTAAAATTAACAGCCAGTGCTGACTAGGTTGTAGTCAATGGGTATACTATATTGGTGACAGTGTGAATTGATGTAATTCTTTTTGGCAAACAATTTGCAATACATTTGAAAAGAAACGTACATCTATTGCATGTGATACTGGGCATCCTGTAACACAGCCATCTACAGCTTTGTCTCCTTCTCCTCCCACAGTGGATAGAAATAATTCCATATTCAATCTTTCCAAGGTGCCCCACAGTATCAGTTACTGGGTGTTATCTGACATCCTCAGATATATGTGAGGATGAAGGATCAGAAATATTAAACCCAGGCCCAGGAAGTATGAGTATATATTAGGAAAAGGAACGAAGACGCAAGTATTAAGAAGAAATCTGGGGGGCTTCCCTGGTGGCGCAGTGGTTAAGAATCCGCCAGCCAATGCAGGGGACACAGGTTCGAGCCCTGGTCCGGGAAGATCCCACATGCCGCGGAGCAACTAAGCCCGTGCGCCACAACTACTGAGCCTGCGTGTCACAACTACTGAAGCCCGCGAGCCACAACTACTGAAGCCCTTGCGCCTAGAGCCCGTGCTCCACAACAGGAGAAACCACCGCAATGAGAAGCCCACGCACCACAACGAAGAGTAGCCCCCGCTCACCACAACTAGAGCAAGCCTGTGCGCAGCAACGAAGACCCAACGCAGCCAAAAATAAATTAACTAATTAATTTTAAAAAAAAGAATATATTTTTTAAATATCCTGCTGGTCATCAAGAAGATAACAGCAATTCCAATTTTTTTTGGAAATGAGCGAAGGATATGAGTAGGCTAGTTACAGAAAAGGAAACCCCCAAAGGTCGCAAGGATATAGTAGGAGTGGAGACGGGTACAGCCATAGCAGAGAGCAGTGTGGTGCGACTGGATCCAATGACGTCTTCCCATCCCTAAAGCCCAGCAATTCTGCTCCTGGGAACTTGCCACTGGTCCCCTTAATGGGTAAGTATGAGGATGTCCATCAGGTACTTTTCACAGAGGCGGGAGTCAGAGCCCCCTAGACGTCCCACTGACCCTCCTTCTGACCTTATTTCAGACCCTCAGGTGGGTCTGGTTAATTCATGAGTTTCCTCTTGTGATATGGACGACAGCAGAAGCCAACATGCTAGACCCTTGCTCAATAATACATTCTCTGGGCTTTTCCCGCACATGTCCAACCAGTGTCCACGCCTACTCACTACCTACCCGTGTGAGTCCGATTCTGCACTGATGGTTTTTTTTTTTCCCCCCAGTGATGATGATTCAAACCTCTTTGCTAAACCTAAAACTGAAAAACTATAAGAATGTCTGCTCACGGCTCCCCCTTTGCCACTCCCACAGGGGAACCTGGGACACAGAGCTCATTGAGTCTTCCGTAAGTGACTGTGAGGCTTTAATTCCCACCTGGCTTTCGTACAAGACCACAGCTCGGCCTCCCTAGTCCAGCTCCCTACTGCCCATTATTCAGAGAAGCTGGCCTGCTCTCCTTTCCTCGTGTTTATATGTTAGTCGTCTGGTCTGAATTGTAATCACTTCTGTACCCTCTGCTTTCTCCTGAAAAAAGTATGTGGCTTTACAAATTGGACCACGCGAATCATTTCCTCTGCAAGGAGTTCACTGACACCATCCACTCCCGCCTCCCGCCTCCCGCCTGTCTTTTTCCACTCCTCTCAAATAGGTCTAGTTTACCATCTGCAGCCTTTGACACATCTCCCTTGACATGTTTTTCAACCTAAATACCAGCTTTATTACTGATAAAACTGATTGGGGGACTTCCCTGGTGGTGCAGTGGTTAAGACTCCATCCTCCCAATGCAGGGGGCCTGGGTTCGATCCCTGGTCAGGGAACAAGATCCTATGTGCATGCCACAACTAACAGTTCGCATGCCACAACTAAGAAGCCTGTGAGCTTCAACTAAGGAGCCTGCCTGCCACAACTCAGGAGCCCACGTGCCACAACTACGGAGCCTGCCTGCTGCAACCAAGGAACCCGCAAGCCACAACTAAGACCCAGCACAACCAAATAAATAAATACATACATTTTTTTTTAAAAAAAAAACAACAAAAACTAACTGATTGGGGGTACTTCCCTGCTGGTCCAGTGGGTAAGACTCCAAGTTCCCAATGCAGTTCCATCCCTGTTCAGGGAACTGGATCCCACATGCCGCAACTGAGGAGTTCGTATGCCACAACTAAGGAGTCTGCACGCTGCAACTAAGTCCCACACGCCACGGAGCAACTAAGCCCATGCGCCACAACTACTGAGCCTGTGCGCTAGAGCCCGCGAGCCACAACTACTGAGCCCGTGCGCAGCAACGAAGACCCAACGCAGCCAATAAATAAATAAATAAACTAACTGAAAAAATACTTAAAAAAGAAAGCACAGGTCTAGATGTCGAGTACTAGATGTCAAGCGGCCAGAGGGAGGACTCTGGTGGGCTCCATGGCTTGGCTGCTCGCCAGGTACTCCAACCTCGGTCGGGTGAGGCCTCTTCTACCGCACACGCTGGAGAAATAAGAGCTGCGTTTCCCCGGCCCCCTTTGGAACTAGCGTCCTGGGCAAGGTCCAGGCGTGGCCAGCTAGTTGCCCTCACGTGCGATGCGGGGGGCAAGGCGAGATGGAAGTCCGCTTCTGGGTGCCCTTCCTGTGAGTCACAGCAACGCGGTTTCTGTGTGAGTACTAGCAGAGTGTCCGTGTGTGCTGGGACGCATGGTGCGGCCCTGAGGGTGTGCTGGGCCACCTTGGACCTGCTGGCGACAGCCAAGTGGGAGCGTCTCTTTGTGGCCAGGCACTCAGTGACGTCGTGTCGGCGGCCTGCAGTCAGTCGGCTGTGGTGGGAGTGGGTACAGCGTGGAGGTCAGCGGATGCAGGGCCCCTGCTGCATCTGGAGAGCCGTTGTTAAAGCTTCACCAGTGCAGCACTGGCTGCCCGGGCGAGGGTGCCTGCTGAGTGAGCGTCCACCTCGGGTCAGCCTCTGGGGCCGAGGGCAGGGCTGCGGAAGGACGGTAACCAGCCCAGCAGGTGGAGGAGTGGCCTGGAAACAGCCGAGAGGAAGCCAGACCGGCCCGTGTCACCTCCTGGCCCTGGGACACAAGGGGCCGGGCCGGCCCAGGGGCAGGAGGGTCCACACCACTGGCAAGGACAGCAGGGAGCACGAGGAGGGCGAGGGGCACCCGAGAGGAGAGGTGGAGAGAAAGTAGAATGAGCATCCGTCACCAAAGCTCCTTTGATCCCAGGCACGTCCTTAGGGCGCTTGGGGTTGGCTGGCGTTAACCCTGTTCTAGCACAGAATCTTCCTTTCCCTGCTTCCATCCCGCCCCGCAGCTGGGGGACCTGTGAGGCCTTGGCTGGCTTATCTCTCAGGACAGCTGAGGTGGATCATCTCTCCGTCAGGAAAGTTGCTGTTTCTGTGTTCAGTTAGGTAAGTCAGTGGCCCCCCGCTAAGAATACTCACAGGAACCTAGCCCGGGTTAGCTGAGCAGCGCTGACCTATGGCCTGAGCGTCGAGTCCCTCCCCCTCCCTCTCCCCCTCCCCAGGTTCACCCATGGAAGCCCTAACTCCCCCACAGGATGGGCTTCGGAGGCGGGCCTTTGGGAGGTAATAGGGTCTGGACGAGGTCATGCGGGTGGCGCCTCCATGATGGGGTCAGTGAACACACCCACCAGCCCTGACCTCCCCACTCGGCAGAGACCCCGCTGCTTGGAGGTCCTATGCTTCCCCTGCTATTTGTGGTTTACTCTGGGCTTTACTGGGGGGAGGGTCGGAGGGCTTTGGGGGTGGGTGGGTGGCCCTTATTGCCTGGAGCAGATGGTCTGGGAGACGGGTCAAGGCCTTGGGAGTGGAAAGGCGTCGCTCCTGTCTCGGTGGTGACTCCATGGGCACTCGGCGCCGGCTCCACGCCGCCGGGCCCCGGACAGGAGGGCCCGGTCTGTGCAGGTGCATCTGGGGCGCGTGAAAGGAGCGGGGCTTCACGGCAGAACCGAGTCTGTGCAGCCCGACGGGGTCTCCAGGGCGGCCCATGGGGGGCAGGGCGGCAGCCAATCCGGTGCCAGGAGGCGACCTCAGGGGTGTCTGTGCAGGCGCCCTGGGTGTCCTTGGGCAGAAGGGGTGGGGCCTCGTGAGGCGCTCAGGCTCTCGTCATCTCTTAGAGGGACACGCCGCGGCCATGCAGGCCCCGGGGGACGGCAGCGTGGTAGGTGCAGGGGGCCGAGTTGGCCAGCAAAGCTCCGGAACTCCTGGTTGCCAGAGTGGATCAGGTAGCCCTGAAGGCGAGGGTGGTCCCCGGCGCCCGGAAGCCCGGCGTGGGCCCAGCAGAGGAGGAAGCAGCGACGGGAGCAGCTGCTGCAGGTCCCCAGGGTGGGCGGGCACCACGTGCCCTAAGAGCTGGTGGAGATGCAGCGCTCGCGGCTGTAGGGCCTGGAAGCAGACGGCTGGTGTTGTATCCTTTCCGTGGAGCCTCCCTGGGCTGGGGCAGTGGTGCGGTGGCAGGGTACACGGCGGCCGCCTGCGGAGGGGACGGAGTGGAGCACAGGGTGCAGTCAGGGGCAGCAGGGGCGGGCAGCCTGGCAGGAAAAGGGATTGTCAATGCCTGAGGAGCCTGGAGGGTGGGGAAGGACCGAAGCGTTAGGGAGGCGGCTCCGGGCTGTCTCATCCTGGGGTAAAAACGGGCCTCTGCGGTGTGGGCAAGCCCGAAATACCAGCAAATTCAGCGACGGATGGTGCCCTAACCACATCTCCCCTAGCAAGCTCATAGTGCTTTTCCGATCCCCCCTGGAGGCACACATGGCCCACAGAGCTCTGATCCCAGATGCCCAGCATGACTGGGGCGTGATTCGGGAGGAACATAGAGTGAATGGCAGCGCCCTAGCTATGTGCGTGTTCTAGAAGAGTCTGCCGTGGGGGTGGGGGTGGGTCGGTGGCAGGTGCTGGGATCTGATCTCTGTCTTGAGTGCTGTGATGGGGGCGCTGATGGGCTTGGTATAAGGAGGGGGCTGGGGGCTGGTGCCCTGGACCTACATGAGCGATCTCCCCTTTAACCTGATTTTCCTTTTCCCTCACTTGTAGTAGATGGACTGCTGAAGACCTTGTTCTCTTCCGGATTTCCATCAGCTCCTTTCGCGATCAGCTTTCCCTGGTGATTCAGAATATTCAGCGCCTTGGGCCCCCGCCTCCCTAAAGGCTACGCGAAGGAAAGGGGGCTGAGGCCTAACCTTGTGTCCCCTACTAGGCAAGGCTTAGGGAATTCAAACTTGAGTAATCACCACTTTGTTATTTGGGTTTAATTTTTTGCCAGTACTGGCCCTTGGTATCTCTTGGTTCACTTGTTTTGTTTCCCTGCGGCTCATGGAGTGGGATGCTTCAATGTGTATTACTGCAGAAAATAAAACTAGGCCACTGTTTTGTGTCACAGTTTCTTTTCAGCTAATGCATTTCTGGATTTTTTATCTTTGTCCTTGTGTTGGAGGGAAGGTTCTGGAATTCAGATATTCCAGTAGTACAAGGTAATTGTGGATAATGTATAACGGTATGCAATGTAGAGGTTATCAAGTTTAGCATTAAATTTAATTTAATTTTTTCCTGACTTTTTTTCATTTAACATACTAGCTTTTCCATTGAAGTTGTTTTCAATTTTTTCATTGCTATGGTTAACGATTCGATGGAATTCATGCATATAATTCTTTCCATGAATGGTTATTTTCTTAAAGTATAGTCCAAAAGTTAGAAATATTGATCTAAATGTTTACTTTTCTATTTCTTTTTTGAGACTCTTGATCTAAATGTTTACTTTTCTATTTCTTTTTTGAGACTCTTGATCACAGGGAATTCCCTGACGGTCCAGTGGTTAGGACTCCATGCTTCCACTGCAGGGGGCACGGGTTCGACCCCTGGTTGGGGAACTAAGATCCTGTAAGCCACACGGCATGGAAAAAAAAAAAGAGAGAGAGAGGAAACAGACTGTCTTAAAAAACAGAAAAAAGACTATCACAATTTCTCTTCAGAAAATACACCTACTACCAGATTTCTGGTTTCCCAACATCCTTGTCACAACTGGCTTGGTTTCCTACTAAAATTAAAAACTCAGTTTGCACAGGAAGAGCAAAACCCTAGGCCCAGTACAATAACAGTGTTGTGGCTGACTGGGCTTGTTTCAGATCAGTGCAGAAAAGCGCTGGGACAAGCACAGTGCGGTGAGCGCTCGGGCGGCAGAGTTCGCTCCCGCCCACATCTTTTATCCTGTGATCTTGCCGAACTCACTAACTAGTTCTCCTCACTCTTGTCCATTGCATTCAGTTTTCTACGTAGACAGTCACGTTGTCTGCACATAGTTTTACTTCTTCCAATTGGGATGTCTTTTATCAACTGATCTGTCTCCTCATAATGGGTTGGATTCTTCTGAAGCTTAGCATACCCTTTTCCTTGGGTACTGGGTATTTTTTTTCCTAAGTATATTCCAGAACTTCAAAAACTCTCATATTGTTAACTTACTTGGAGACAGTTTGATCCTTTGGAGTCTTGCCTTGAGACTTTATCGGTGGGAGCAGAGCAGCTTTTAGTTTTCCATACTATTGAGACAAGATCCCTCTGAGTACTGTATATGATGTCACCCGAATTCGGACCCTTCGCCCTTGGGCACGGTTCTCTCCCTGTGCCCCTGTGTCCTCTCCAGTCCTCCACCCGCCAACTCCGGCTGCGTGCGCTCTGCGATCCACCCCCGAGACCCGGGGAGGCGGCTGGACTCGGTCCGGACAGTCCGTGTAGACAGCAGGCTGGGGCAGCTGCACGGCTCACCTCTTCGGGGTCTCAGGTCCCAGAGATCCCTGACGGTCCTCCCTCACCTGAGGCCCAGTTTCTTCACAGCCTGTGTTTCATATATTTTGGCTGCATTTAGGGGATTCTTTCAAGCCAGTGCGGGGGAGATCCGGTCCCTGTTCCTGCATGTGCGTGCACGGAGTCTGCCGGCACAGAACCCAGAGAGCTCTGGCAGCATGGGCTGGAGGGAGGGAGATGCTGGTGCTGGGGATGGTGGCGGTGGGCATGGCGATGACGGTGATGATGGAGCATCTCCCCTGCCGGCACGCAGCAGCTCTGGTGGCTACAGTGATCCTGCCTTTCAAAATGTAAGTCAGATCACATCTCCCCTGCCTAATTCCCTTCACGGGCTCCATTCTCACGCAGAATATAAGCCAGAGGTCCTTGTAATGGCCAGCAAGTCCCGACATTCTAATCTGTGAATCCCCCATTGCCTCTCTTACCTCCTCTGCTCTCTCTTGCTCACTCCACGCCGGCCACGCTGGCCTCTTGCCTGTGCCCTCAATATTCCAGGTTTTCTGCTGACTTAGGGCTTTTGCACAGTCTGTTCTCCCTGCCTTGAATGTGCTCTCACATACAGCACCTGGCTGACTCTCTCATCTCCTTCGAGTCTGCCCAGATCTCATCTTCTCACTCTGCTTCGTCCTGTGGCCACCAACAGCCCAGTGCGCAGCCCATCCTCTTCCTGCTCTTCTTTTCCGTAATACCACTCATCGCCTTCTATGATGCAGTGTAATTTACAAACTGACTTTTGATTTCCTGCCTCTTCCCCATAGAGGTAAACCACTATTCTGACTTCTACCGCCATAGAGTAGTCTCACGTTGAAGAACGAAAACATGGAAATGATTTAAAATTTCAAGACAGATGTAAAACAGTTAGGATGCGTTTGTTTATACAAAGGTAAACAAAAGATAAAACTCATTGAAATGGAGGTTTTGACCATGAAACAAAGACCGGAACAACAGTGCTGGATGGAAGCCAAATGGCTCTGGTAAGGCAGAGGGGGCGCGTCCCATGGATTGTTGTGCCTTCCACATGGAGCTCCCCCGGGAACCGATATCTGTACGTGGCGGCAGAGTGGGGTCAGGTTCGTTATCATCCTCGTGGGGCTCCAGTGACCTGGCAGCCTTGATTGTCCCCGAGGCTCTCCAGCCCCCCTCTGCCATCGGTGAAGTGCCCGTGGCGGGGAGTCTGCATCTCAGCTCTGCTGTCTCCCATCGGGCCCCCTGCCCCAGCCTGCACCACTGCCTCTCTCTCAGTTGCAGAAAATAAAAACTAAATTTAAAAAACAAATGACAATTAAAATAAGGAAATGATAATAATAAATGCAATTTAAGATCAAGGAAAATAAAGAAGTAGAAAGCTGGAAACGTAGGGAGCTGTCTGGTGAAGTAAAGGGGCCAGAGCACGAGGGGCCTGGGGCTCAGAGACCTTTAGGTCAGGTTTCCCGGCCCCTGCTTCTGAGGTTAGCCTTGTGGGCCGACCTACGCTCCTTTAGGTCACGGGCTCGGCCTGGAGTGTGTGTCAGGAAAAAGCGTTCATGGTAATCAGCCTCGTACGTGACCAGGGTGAGGAATTTCACGTGGCTTCTCCTTTCTCTCAGCACCAGGACTCCTGTTGGCTGTAGGGTCTCTGCTTTTGGCCTGTTTCCCCCAGACCTGAGCCCCTGCTATTGTGGTTGCCTCTGCCTCACATCGTGGCCTAGAGAGGCTGCTGACCTGGCAGCCAGGGCAACGGGGAGTCTCAGCCATAGGGAAAAGGGAGGTGGTGGCACAAGAGGCCCCCTCTGGGGAGAAGCAAGCTGGGCGCTGTTGCTTTTTTAGCGTCAGTAATGACAAGGGTTGTGTTATACGGGGTATCTGGCAGAGCCGGTAACTGTACCGCCAATTATCGACGCTATAGCTACTGACCCAGATGTCAAGGACGTGGTTTGGCTGAGCAGAAGCAACATGGATGTAGGTCATTCCATGTGCGTCAGGTTAAGTCTGTTGTATTTGAAAATGGCAATGAAGTCTATTTCCACTTGTTCAGGTTTCAAAACGTGTCCCGTAGTTTTTCAGATGTCATCACTTAAATAAGAGGGCACTTAGGTCACGATTCCTCTTTTATTAATGCCAGACATGAAACAGTAAAAACATAGTGAATTGTTAAAAATCTGCACGGCTGTGGATACAAAGGTGGTTTGAACGGGGACCTAGGAGGAGGCCTTGAGAGGGGGAAGCCAGGCCTAAGGGGAGCCATCAGTCTCAACCTGGACCCAATGGCCACGATTCAGCTGCTGCGTGCTGCATGGTGAAGTGGCCGGGACATTGAGTCCCCAGGGTCACACCATGCCCTTGTAGCCAGGCTGTGTGCTGGGCCTCAGGGCTCCTCCCTCCCCAAGGAAAGCTTAACTCCCAACATTCCTGGGCCTGTGGACTTAGGCTTGAGACCCTTCGGTCCCCCTTTCTGTATGACAAAACGCCTGATCTGGAAGTATTTCCTCATGAAAGGAGACAGAAGGAAACAAAGCAAAAAGGAGATTCAGAAAATAATGCGAGATTAATTGCTGCACTGTCCTGTTATGTTGATTCCCAAATCTTCTAGAAAGGTGTACTCTGCACAGTGTACAGACATGCCATGTGTACTTGACTTGGAGTGGTATCTGGGATCATTTCTGTTAAAAAAAAAAAACACAAAAATCCCTCAGACCCCATCAGAATCATAGCCCTCTATTACACGTGGATTATCTCTGCCGGAAAACAAGATTTGGCCAGCATTGCTGTGATTTGCGGTACCCTTCTCAGGAGCATATGCTGCCGTCAGCTCAAAAACTACCTGCATTTTGTGTCCCTGAATCATTATGCCTTTGTGTAGCCATCCATTAGCAGTTTTATCAAAGCAAGACATCATCCCATACACCCTGGAAATGAGGGTGAAGTCGTATTTCTTTAAATCCCTAATCACTTCCAAACAAGTCACACTGCTCAAGTGTCTATTGTTTCGTGCAGTAAGTATGTCCCTGGAAATGTCTTGTAGAAACAGATTTTTGTTTTTTGGTCAACTGGATGACATTTCACTGCCGACAAAATTTCAGCTGCATTTACTATTCCAATCTATCTTCCATCTGGTGAGGTTCTTGACACTTGGATGTACAATTTTTCTGCACTGGCCTTTGTCAGGCAATCTATGAGCTAAACACAGGTGGCCCACACATAAGGAAGCCACCATCTATGGGAACTGGCAGTCTGTAGCCCTGGATTCTTGCCTGAGGCTCTGTGACTCCCTGCAAGTCACAGAAGGCAGAAGGCAGCCCCTCACAGGCTCTGGCCATGGAGCAGCCCACGGGCTCAGGGAGCCCTCTCATGGCTCCGTCCAGACTCACCAAGGACTTAGTTAAAGCCCTTGGCAATTGGCCCCCATCTTTGCTCTGGGAAGAAAATGATGTCACCAGACCGTGCTGCTTTGAACATCAAAATTACTTCTTTTATGGTCTGAAAAACCAAGATTTTGGTACTTACCTTTGGAGCAGTTCGAAACCCCGAAACCCTGCAGCAAAGGCTACAGTTGCCCTGCCTCACCCTGGCTGCTGCAGACCTGCCCGCCTATTTGATCCATCCTCGTATATAAGACACCGTGGCAGAACAGTGGGCTGGAACCTGCTTACTACCCGGTTGTTGAGGCTTGTCTTCTGGCCGCAGGCACTCAGAAGGATCGGCAAAGGGCGTTACATAAAACTCCGAGCCCAGTCGAGCCTGTTGTCTGCGTCCCCTGAACCCCAGTGCCCCACAAAGGAAGGGGTGACAAGATGCCCTCATGGCATGCTGGGAATGTGTGCGGTCTCAGGGGCTAGTCGCCACGAAAGCAGGAGGGGAAATTAGCCAGGAAACCTGAGACTTGAAGTCACTTGTGTTTGGTTTGTTTTTTGGTTTTGTTTTGGATCAGAACTATATCACTCAGAAGCTTGAGTCCAGCACAGGATGGCCAGGGACAGCTTTCCCCGAGGTGGCAAAGATTCTTCTGCCAGCATTAGCCAGCTCACGGGACACGCATGGCAAGGGGACCGTGTGAACCAAGAACGCATTTCACACTGACTGTTGGGAGGTGTCTCTAATGGTAACCGCTGATTGTGTTAGAGTGCCCTGTTTGAGCACCATACGAAGAAACCCTGGCTCGACAGGCATATACCTTTCAAGTGTAAAAGCACCTGCTCAAGATTCTATGAAAGGGAGAGGAGAGGATGAGCCATCCCACGTTCGCACGTTGCTTCCCACGTGTCTCCGAAGTCGCCCTGATTGAGGCAGCATTGGACGGCGGAAGGAGCCTGACTTGCTGTCTCACTCCACGAGTCGTCTTGGGTCAAGCGTTCCCCTCTCTGGTTCTCGGTATTGTTTCCCTCAAAGTGGGAGCAGTGATCTCCGCCAAGCCTAGCTTCCGAGGTCTTTGAGGGGAAGAGATGAGACTATGCGTGTGAAAGCATGCCGGGAGAAAGCCAACAGCAATGGGACACCCAGCCACAGGTGGCTGCTCAAGCACGCTGCCCTTAGAGCCACCGGCGTCATCTGATATGCTCATCACGGACCTCGGCACTCAAGGCTCCTGTCACTCGCATTGTCCTTCTGCCACCATCACTAGGCTTGGTGTCTTGCACTGTGCCTTCAGGGGTGGGGACAGGATGGTGTCCAGGTGTGTCTCTCCTAGGATCATTTATGACTCCAGTGGAAGCACAGGAGAGAGATCAAAACTTCAGGCGTTGGAGTCAAAAGATGTCATCCTGTTGGCTCCAATCTGCACGTCAAAGGCTCCACTGGAGAAGATTTCTAACACCACTTTTGCTTTGACTGTTCCTACCCTGCCTGAATGGAGTTTTCTACATCCCGGTCCACCGGCCTAAGGCTCGGCAGGGGCCAGTGTGGCCGGTGACAAGGGCTGGCCTCCCTCTGAGCCCCCTGCCCGCAGCCAAGCCCCGTTACACCTTGGATTGCCTCTCGTCCGTCCACTCCTGCTTGGTGCTCTGGAGAGCTTGCGTCTTCTGCTCATCCACTTGGACGTAGTCTACTCTTTGCTCCTCTGAAAAGAGAAGTTTCTGAAGGGGGAGAAGAAAGAGGGTTTCATTCCATCAAATTGAAAAATTCAGCACAATGTCAGTCAGTCTCTGGTGGATTACAGCGTCAAGTATTGGCTGGCCCTCCCTCCTGGGTCGTCACTTGCAGAAATGTCACGCTGCGTGTGAGTGTGTGTAAATCTCTCCTCGCGTCTGCTCCCTTCAACTTAGCTCTAGCCAGCTGACTCGCCTTGGCCAATATAATGAGTGGGGTGACGGGTGCCCCTCCTAAAGAGGAGACAGGCGTCCTGTGATCCTGCACTCTCCCTTTTTCCCCTGCCCGGACACCGGCATGCCTCATGTGGGGACCGTGATGGACTGTCCCACAGGCAACAACTGAGAAGCCTTTGCGGTCAAAAGCCACAGAGATTTGGGCCTTGTCTTCACTGCACAGCCGACCAGAACTGGCTAATGCACCGTCTGGGCTTATCTGTCTATCCTGCTGACCAGCTTTGCTGGAGTATCATTTTAGGTTTCTGGAATGAAATGAAAGGTAAAGGAGAAGTGGGAGCTCATTCAGCAAAAGGGAAGGGAAGCCTCCCAGACTCTTTTTTTCTCCACACATACAAAATGAAATTATACTGTATATTCTGTTCAGCAAGTGATTTTTCTCATCAAACAATATATTGTTAGCGCAGTCTAGACTATGACCATCCCGTGCTAAAAACTATTTAGCTGTCGTCCACTGCTCACCAGCCATTCATTCCATGGCTTCCCCTGTGCAGTGAGTGACAACAGTCAATGGCTAAGGTCCCTTACATGGATTAACTCACTTAATCCTCATGACAGGCTTCAACATAGGCATTATTTCTGCTGACCACTCTCCAGACAAGAATACTACTCAAGGGAGCCAAAACTGCCCAACCTGGCACTTGAGGCCCTTTACGGAGCTGTTTCAAAGGCAACAGAGAGCTCGCGTCACCACTCCCCAGAGTCTAGCCAAGTGGGGCTGTTACTTCTTCCCTCAGCAGGCCCTTCCTATGCCTGGACTACACTTTACCCCACCCTCATCTCTGCCAGAGCAATTTCTCAACAAACCTTATGGTCCAAGTTTTGAAGAGCACGAATAACTACATACATTTACACACATAGACATGCAAAGAACACACCCCTGGGGGAAATACACCAGGACTTCTGGGAGGCAGAATTAGGGCTGATTTTAAGATTCTTCACTGTATGTGTCTGTAGGTTTAAGACTTTGCAAAGAGAACATCCATGGTGGAATCATCCAAACACAATCCAAACCGAAATGGAACCTCCTGGGAATTCTCAGACGCAGAGTACTTCCTACCTGCTGCACAGGGGCTGGTGGCGCTGAGTTGAAGTCCAGGGCTAAATAGTCCAGGCTGAATTTCCTTGTCCACGCCAGAGCTCCACTGCTCAGCAAGTTGGCTTCTCCGTGCTCCTCCTAGAAACCAGCGTCACAGGATGCGGGTTACCGACTTCTGGCCGGGCTGCCCAGGGGACGAGCAGCTGCCGTCGGACAACAGCGGCCCGATGAGTCCTGTGCAGCTCAGCCTGCACCTCGGAAGGAGAGCTGGCTTTGAAATACAATACAGCCCGTTTGGCCTTCACACGAAGCTATGCCCTCATTCACCATTGAAGCAGAAGGAATCATTTTACGGATCTGACAGGCCCATGATACCTTAGAGACTTTAAATCCTGAAAAGGTCAATCACACTTATGAAAGCTTTAGTGAAGACATCCCAAATGCATTTAAAGATACTTTATACAATACAAACAGTGATAACGTGTGCAACACACACCCATGGCATCACCATCCAGCTTCGGAGTATACCACCGCTACATGACACACACGGCACGTGCCGAGGGCTGCGTTCTACTGCTGCCGCCTTTTTTTTTTTTTTTGGGCGGTACGCGGGCCTCTCACTGTTGTGGCCTCTCCCGTTGTGGAGCACAGGCTCCGGACGCGCAGGCCCAGCGGCCACGGCTCACGGGCCCAGCCGCTCCGCGGCATGTGGGACCTTCCCGGACCGGGGCACGAACCCGCGTCCCCTGCATCGGCAGGCGGACTCTCAACCACTGCACCACCAGGGAAGCCCTACTGCTGCCTTCTTGCCCCCCGAAGGGGGTGAGTGCTATCTTGAACTTGGTGTTTTTACCACTTTTCTTTTTAAAGATGGTTTTATGAATGTGTGAGTGTCCTTAAGTGACATACTGTTTTGTTTTGCCTGTTTTGAACTTTTCTCAATAGAACCGTATTGTATGCATTTGTGGCGACTTCAATTTGCACTCCATTTAAATACTTCACATTCACCCATGTCAATGCCCCGTTTCATTCATTTTCATCCGCATACACGATTCCATTACATAATTTATTTAACTGTTCCACCAACAACAGACATTTGAGTTGTTTCCAGTTTGGAGGTTCTTACAACCAATGCTGCTGTGAGCATTCACACACCTGTGGAAGAATTTCTAGGGTGTGTCCCTGGGATGTGGGCCCCTTCAACTTGACTATCACCAGCCTGATATGAGGAACATGGTATTTTACTGTGATTTGATTTTCCACGCCCTTGATAATTTAATTAATTGGCCATCCTTTCATATGTCTACGGGTCATTTATTTTTTTCTCTTCTGTGAATTATCTGTTTTTAGGTTTGTTTTTCTTTTGCTAATTTTTATACTGAAGTGCTTGTATTTTTCTGATTTTCCTCACATGTCTAAGAGACTAATAATTTGTTGGTTATGTGTGTTGCTAATAGCCCATCACAGTCTACAGTGGGTTTTTCTTAGTATTTTTAAAATTAAGAACTGTTCTCGCTTTCAATGTAATATATCAATATTTTCCTGAGTAGTTTGCTCTTGTATTTTGTTTAAAGAATTCTTCCTGTGCTGAGGTTGTAATTTGTTTTCCCACGTCTTCTAAGTTATCAAGTTTTGTCCTTTACATTTAAGTAATAATCTAGCCTCAACTGATTTTAACATGTGGTGGTGACCCAGGGATACGATTAATTCCCTTTTGTTCTGTTTGCACCCCACATGGGCAACCCTCCTTTCCCCAGTAATGCAGCCTCTGTTCACATATCATGTTCCCATATGTGAATAGTTGGTCAGTTCTACTGAATATTTTTGCTGCATCTGAGACAATCACATCACTTTTCTCCTTTAACATGTTAATGTGCTTGACTGACTTGATAGATTCCTTTAATTTATGGTTGTAACAGCTCATCTCTCACGGAATACCTGTAACAATAGATTTAAAAGAAAATGTTTCTCCTTCTGGCATAGTTTTCATTTCCTCCAATCCGTTTGTTTGGTTTCTGTCTTTATGCTAGAGCTTCCCTGAGATGTCTGATAAAATCACTGGCTGTCTGCTCATATTTAAGAGTGAAAGACCAACACGCTGATCTGAAGCTCCGACTACATGGGTGGTGCCTGTCAGCTGTGGGGTTCACTGCAAGGTGACCTTGCTGGACGATTTTCTTGGGGAGCCCCTAATATTAGGACCCACGTCTTGCCTCTTGGGCTGCTCAGATAGATCAGAGAACTGTCTTCAAATCTCTAGACCCAATTGTAAAGGTCTGGTTGTCAACATTCTGGAAGAGAGCCGCTGAAAAAGGGTTTGGGAAAGGCTCGCGTATCTATTGTGCATATTTACTTACGTTGTTTTTAGCCTAGTATTCTCGGTCAGATGTGTCTAGCATCCCGCAGGGCAGAGACCCCTTGTTTTACTCTCTCCAGACACCACACTTCATCTTTTGTGTGGAGTAGGAGAGGGGAAGTCACAGTGGTCAGCCCCCGGGTAGTGGGGATCTTGCCTTCCCCCACAGTGTATTTAGGATTCAACTCTCTTGGGTCTGATCAATCATTCACTACAAATCCACCTGCTTTCCAGTTTCCAATGCGTTACCGTGTTGTCTTCTTCAGTGCTTCCCAGCTGTGTGGGTTTATGCCTTTAACAAATCCCTTACTGTGATTTTAGAGGATGGTTTGGGATGGAGGGAAAACAGAAGTCTGTGGTCAATATGCCGTCTTTACCGAGATGCCCATGAACAGATTCTCAAATGTTAAAACCATGTTGCATACCTGGAATAATTCTGACTTGTTCGTGCATATTTTTAAAATTAATTAATTAACTTATTTATTTTTGGCTGCGTTGGGTCTCCATCGCTGCGTGCGGGCTTTCTCTAGTTGAGGCGAGCAGGGGCTTCTCTTGTTGCGGAGCACGGGCTCTAGGAGCGTGGGCTTCAGCAGTTGTGGCACACCGGCTCAGTAGTTGTGGCACGCGGGATCAGAAGTTGTGGCTTGTGGGCTGTGTAGTTGTGGCTCGCGGGCTCTAGAGCGCAGGCTCAGTAGTTGCGGTGCACAGGCTTCGTTTCTCCGTGGCATGTGGGATCTTCCCGGACCAGTTTGAATCTGGTCGAGCTCGATCTGCGTGAACCCGTGTCCCCTGCATTGGCAGGCAGATTCTTAACCACTGTGCCACCAGGGAAGCCCGTTCATGCATATTTTCAGTTTTATAAAGTGCTGAACTTATTTTACTAAAATCTTTAGGATTTCTTTTGTAAACAGCTTTACTGAGATATATAGTTCCATACCATGCAATTCTCTCACTTAAAGTGTACAGTTCGGTGGTGCTTAGGCTATTCACATATTTGTGCAATCATCACCGCAATTTTAGAATATTTTCATCACCCCAAAACGAAATCCTCCACCCCTTAGCCATCATCCCCTAGTCCCACTATCTCCCCAAGCTCTAGGCAACCACCACTAATCTAATTTCTGTCTCTATAGATTTGCTATTCTAGACATGTCGTACAAATGGAATCATACAATATGTGGTTGTGATACTGTGATTTACAAGCAATATATATTTGGTCATTCAGATGACCAAATATTTATTTCTCATATATAGCTGGTCTTCAGTCCACGATTCCTGGGTCACAGCTCCCCAAACCCTTCGAATTTCCTAAGTGTTGAGAATGACAGAGATGTCTCTTATTATAGGAATGAGGTGGCACCTAACAACGTGCCTCCTACTTGCGAGGAGAACCAACCATGTGATCAGAAGCTTGGAAATTTCAGTCCCACTCCCCAGCTCCCACCCGATCTCCGGGGAGTGGGGAGGTGCTGGAGCTTGACTCAGTCACCAACGGCCAATGATTTAACCAGTCATACTGTATAATGAAGCCTCCATAAAACCCAAGAGGACTGGGTTCAGAGAGCTTCTCGGTTGGTGAACACCTGGAGGTGCTGGGAGAGTGGCCCCTGGTGATGGCGTGGAAGCTCTGGGCCCTTTCCTCATGCCTCGCCCTGTGCATCTCTTCCATCTGGATGTTCATCTGTATCCTTTATCATAACCTTTTATAATAAACTAGTAAACGTAAGTAAGTGCTTCCCTGAATTCTGTGAGCTGCCCTAGCAAATGAGCCAAACCCAAGGAGGGGGACGTGGGAACCTCCAATCTGTAGCCAGTCAGTCAGAAGCACAGATAACACCCTGGGATTGTGACCAGCAGCTGAAGTTGGAAGGGGTGGGCAGTCTTGTAGGACTGAACCCTTAACCTGTGGAATCTGATGCTATCTCCCGGTAGAAAGTGTCAGAATTGAGTTGAATCCTTGGACACCCTGCCGGTGTCCGAGAATTGCTTGGTGTTATGTGGGAACCCACCCCAACCAACACACACACATCCTGGAATTGGGTCCAGAAATCCCAAAGAGTGGTCTTTTGTGACTGGCTTCTTTCACTCAGCATATTGTTTTCCAGGTTCATCCTTGTTGTTTCATGGATCTGATTTCATTGTATGGCTGCATAACATTCCACTGTGTAGCCATACCACATTTTATTTACCCATTCATCATTTGGTGAACATTTCGGTTGCTTTCACTTGTTGGCCATTATGAAAAATGATGCTGTGAACATTCATGTGCAAGATTTGGTTGGACTTATTCTTGCTTAGGATTTTTTAACCTGCATGAATGAGTGAGATTGATATATAATTTTCTACTTAGTTAGTGCTATTTGTTTTGGTATCAAGTTATTCTAGCTTTATAAAATAAGCTGGGTAATATTTCCTCTTTTTGCCATTCCCTAGAGGTGCTTATATAAGACTGCAATGATTGCTTCCTTTTGACAGAAAGTTTCTGTAAAGTTTTGGGGGCCTCGTGATCCGTTGTAGTAAAAATCTCTCTACGTATTCAGTTTCTCTAATAATTTGTGTTTTCTGTTTTTACTTGGGTCAGTTTTTAATAATATTTTTCTGAGAATTTGCCTATTTTCACTAAAGTTTTCAAATTCACTCAATATGAAGTTGTTCATAGTATCTCACGTCATTAATCTCTGATGTATTTGCAATTATCACCTCCTTCCTTCGCATTCTTAACATTGTTTATTTGCATGCATTGCTTTCTCGTGGTTGGTTGCGTTCAGTTTTAATCTCTTAAAAGAGCAAATTAGGCTGGTGTTGATTCTAACTTTGTGGTTTATTTTGTTAATTTCTGTTCTCACCTTTACTCATTTTCCTTTCATGGGGTTTATTTCTTCAATTTATTACTATGAAAAATTTCTAATAATCAGCCAAATTGAAGAAAATATGCTATGAACACCCATACACCTACCATCCACATTCTACCACTAACATTTGACTACAGTGAACTATTTGTGAGTCTTTGGACTGAGGATTGATGTCTTTCATGAACTGTGAGAAACTGACATTATCCCTTTACATATTGCTTCTCTATTTTTTTTTCCTATTATCTCCTTCTGTAATGCCAACTGGACAAATGTTTGACCTTCTCATACTATCTTCCATTTATCAACCTTGTTTATGCTTTTATCTCCTTGTCCTGACTTATCAGTAACTTCAAAACTATATTCTAGTTCACTAAATTACTCTTTGGGTTCAGTCTGTTTAACTCACCCATTGAGTTTCTAGTTTCATCCCTATTTTTATGTCTAGAAGTTCTAAATGGTCTTTTCTAATCCACCTGATGGTTTTTGGTTTTTTTTGTTTGTTTTTTGTGGGTTTTTTTTTGGTGGTACGTGGGCCTCTCACTGTTGTGGCCTCTCCCGTTGTGGAGCACAGGCTCCGGACGCGCAGGCTCAGAGGTCATGGCTCACGGGCCCAGCCGCTCCGCGGCATGTGGGATCCTCCCGGACCGGGGCAGGAACCCACGTCCCCTGCATTGGCAGGTGGACTCTCAACCACTGCGCCACTAGGGAACCCCCACCTGGTCGTTTTTAAATAGCATCTTGTGGCTCAGTCCAACTTTCAACTCCTCATCTTATTTTTTAAATATTTAAAACATAGTTTTTTTATATGTGAAATCTAATATTTCTAATAATGACTTACTTCCCTAGGTGATTTTATTTTTTGTAACTCCTATTGATTCTCAGGATTTGCAAGTTCTCAATATCTTTGGCCCGAGAGATTCCTTTTCCTTTCTTGGCAGTTGAGTTTTGGATTTATAAAATACATTTAAAACTATATTCTCTACCATTTTAAGATTATTTTTATATAGTGGTCATGCGGTTTTCACGGTACCTTGCCTACTGAAGTGCTTCATCAAATTAAAAAAAATAGAACAGGGACTTCCCTGGTGGTGCAGTGGTTAAGAATCCACCTGCCAATGCAGGCGACACGGGTTCGAGCCCTGGTCCGGGAAGATCCCACGTGCCATGGAGCAACTAAGCCCGTGCGCCACAACTACTGAGCCTGCGTGTCACAACTACTGAAGCCCGCGAGCCACAACTACTGAAGCCCTTGCGCCTAGAGCCCGTGCTCTGCAACAAGAGAAACCACTGCAATGAGAAGCCCGTGCACCGCAACAAAGAGTAGCCCCCGCTCGCCGCAACTAGAGAAAGCCAGCAAGCAGCAAAAAAAAAAAAAAAAAAAAAAAAAAAAAAAAAAAAAAAAAAAAAAAAAAAGAAAGAAAGAAAAAGAAAAAGAAGAACAAAGCTGGAGGAATCACACTCCCTGATTTCAAACTATATTATAATCAAAGTAGTATGGTAGTGGCAAAAAAACAGATGCATAGATTAATGGAACAGAATAGACCCCATAAATAAATCCATACTTGTACGGTCGATTAATCTACGACAAAGGAGGCAAGAATATACAACAGAGAAAAGACAGCTTCTTCAATAAATGTTGGGAAAACTGGACAGCTACATGCAAAAGAATCAAACAGGACTACTTTTTCACACCACATACAAAAACAAATCCAAAATGGATGAAAGACAAATACCAGACTTGAAACCATAAAACTCCCTGAAGAAAACATAAACAGTATATTCTTTGACATGGGTCTTAACAATATTTTTTGGTTATGTCTCCTCAGGCAAGAGAAAGAAAAACAAAAATAAAAGGGACCACATCAAACTAAAAAGCTTTCGCGCAGCAAAGGGAACTATCAATAAAACAAAAGGGCAGCCTACTGAATGGGAGAAGCTATTTTCAAATGATACATCTGACAAAAGGTTCATATCCAAAATATACAAATAACAAATACAACTCAACATCAAAAAAACAAACAACCTGATTAGAAAATGGGCAGAGGACCTGAATAGACATTTTTCCAAAGAAGACATACAGGTGTCCAACAGATAGATGAAAAGATGCTCAACATCACTAATCAGTGGGTAAATGCAAATCAATACCACAATGAGACATCACCTCACACCTGTCAGAATAGCCATCATCAAAAGAACACAAGTAACAAATTTGGTGAGGATGTGGAGAAAAGGGAGCCCTCGTACACTGTTGGTGGGAATGTAAATTGGTGCAGCTGCTATGGAAAACAATATGGAGGCTCCTCAAAAATTAAAAATATGATTCAGTAATTTCATTTCTGGGTATTTATCACCCCCCAAATACAAAAACACTAATTCGAGAAGATACATGCACTCCCATGTTCAGTGCAGCAGTATTTACAATAGCCAAGACATGGAAGCAACCTCAGTGCCCATCAATAGATGAATGGATAAAGATGTGGTATACGGATGTGTATATATAAGTGTGTGTGTGTGTGTGTGTGTGTGTGTGTGTGTATGTACATGTGTGTGTCTATATATATATATATAGACACACACACAATGGAATGTTACCCAGCAAAAAAAAAAAAAAGACAAAAGAAATCTTGCCATTATGACAACATGGGTACATCTAGAGGCTGTTATGCCAAAGTGAAATAAGTCAGAGAAAGACAAACGCTACATGATCTTACTCATACGTAGAATCTAAACAAAACAAAAACAAAAACAAAAAAGCAGGGGTTTCCTTGGTGGCGCAGTGGTTAAGAATGCACCTGCCAATGCAGGGGACACGGGTTTGAGCCCTGGTCCGGGAAGATCCCACATGCTGCAGAGCAACTAAGCCCATGCACCACAACTACTGAGCCTGTGCTCTAGAGCCCGCGAGCCACAACTACTGAGCCTGCGAGCCACAACTACTGAGCCCGCAAGCCACAACTACTGAAGCCTGCGCACCTAGAGCCCGTGCTCCACAACAAGAGAAGCCACCGCAATGAGAAGCCCACGCACCACAACGAAGAGTAGCCCCCGCTCGCCGCAACTAGAGAAAGCCCGCGCGCAGCAAGAAGACCCAACGCAGCCAAAAAAAAACAGAAACAAAAACAAAAAATGAAAACAGACTCACAGATACAGAGAACAAATGGGTGGTTGCCATAGGGGAGGAGGTGAGGAGTGGGCGGAATAAGTGACGGGGATTTGGAGGCACACGCCTCCATCACATAACCCACGGGAATGTACTCTACAGTGTAAGGAACAGGATCAATAACATAGTAAGTTATAGAGGGACAAATGCTTACTAGACTTATCATGGTGATAATTTCATTCATGTATGCATGTCAATCATTACGTAGTACACCTGAGATGAACAAAATGTTGAACATCAACTGTATTTCATTAAAAAATAAAGTAGCTAAAGAAGGATAGGTGACTTTAATAAAAGAAAACTTGTATTTCAGCCCCTAGCTTAAATTTTTACATTCAGATAAGAACTTGTCCTCAAAGAGAAAAAAATTATGCATATGATTATGTGCAAAATTGAAACTGAATTATATTAGTTCTGTCTACCAAATGGGTTGTTTTGTGGAAGGTGAAATAATGTAAATCAAAGTCATTTGAAAATATCATATTACTGAATTAAAAACACACAACTGAATGAGATGGGATAGGCTTTAAATTCATTTATGTGGTGGTTCCCTCAGAGCTACCTTCCTTCAGCCAGTTTTCTGGGCTCTTAATCTACTGTGTCATATTGCCTAGTAATGTACAGAGACAGTCATTAATCAATGATTATATACAGGCAAGAGACCAGTCCTGAATTATGCTGTTAATGAAACAGTGGTCTTTCTCACAACCTCAAAGATCAGATCAGAAATAACTGCTAGTGTCTGGAATGATTCTGCACTTGCTTCTATGAGGCTATAGATTCACTTCCCTTCTCTGGTCTCTGGAGACAAAGCACAGCTGGGCAGTATCTTTTATAAGAGTGTTTTCTTCTAGAGGTTTCCCAAGGGCCATTACTAAGTGTGAAAAATATTGGGGATACCACAGCAGACTAGATATGAGTCACTTTCCACCTGCATATGGGTACTCACAGAACAATCTGTCAAATAGAAAGGCAAAATGAAGCATTTAATTGCTGCTTCACTGGAGATGACTGTTTTGAGAATTTTAAATGGCTGTTATTGTCACGTATAGGAAGGCAGAGTTCTCTTCTCAAAAGTATATAGTCTCAGTGCCTTGAACACTGTCCTTCTAAGATCTCTTTTTCAAAATTTCATAGTTTAAACAGAGATTCTCTCTAGAGTTCCCTACATTTTAAAGTTCTGGCTAAAGGGCCTGATAATTGCCAGAGGTGCTAAAAGACCCCTTTCTCTTCAGTAACCCATTCTCAACAGAATCCAAAGTAGAGAGAATGGAAGGGACAACAGAGGGCAGGAGGAGAGACTGAACCATAAATCGTTCATCAAAGGATCGAGATGTCGGGTCTCTGTGCACTCTGGGCCACAGAAAGACTCTACCAGGAGTCTCCGGAGACTAGACCCATCCATGACCCGGGACACTGGGCCACCCTCCCAACGGGACTCTAAGTGATTCATCTTTGGTAAAGGTTCGGAGGCAGTCAGGGCAGGGCTACCCGGTGGTGTGGTGGAAGGGGACATCCAATGTGTGAGTTTTCACAGCTTAGACTCTGGACATCGGGAAGCTACAAACCTACTGGAGTCAAACACGATATCCCAGCCATGGTGAAAAGAATTGCTAGCATTTCCATTTTCCCATTACACGTTGCAGCCCTGGGTACACTTAAAACTGTGGCCTCAAAGTGGTACGAGGAGCTGAATATTGCAGGAAAGAAAACCGACTTCATAACAACTTGTTCCCAGTCTGGAAAACACTGTAAGCTGGTATTACAGTCAAGTAATTGTTTTAAGATTGCACAGGACTTTCTGAATGCTATGTTTCCTTTAACAGTGAACTGATAAGAATATAGATTGGGGTGAAGAGTAAGAAGAGTGTGAAAAAGACAGGATTTACCATTTGCACGTCGCTTTGCTCCTCTTCTCTGGAAACAGAATTGGCAAACAACCTTGCAGGATTAATACCATTTCTTTCTGGAGAGAGAACGCTGGTTCGATTGCTAAGAACAGAAATATAGGTGAGGTCAAGGCAATGTCTTACAGCTGCTCTGAAAGCCAGCCAAGAACTCACATGGCCCCTCTGGGCTTTCGGCCCTCGCCCCCGCTTCCCCATGCAACTTCCTTCTGGCCAAAGCAATTCCTGAACCAGGAGAGAGACTACCCTGCAGCTGCCGTCCTGCTATGGGGCAAAGGGTTCCCAATTCTCAAAGGCTATTTTTTTTCCAGGCCCTCCGTGTGACACAGCTCATGACCTTTTTAGAAAGAGACCAAGGCATCATATCATTTAGAGAAAAACAAAACAAATACGCTCCTTTGAGGCTCTCTTGTTTCCATTCAAAGTAACCAGGAAAAGTAAGGAAGTGTGGTCATTCCTTTGATAGGAATCCACTTTCATCCAAGGCTCTGCAGTTCTGTCTGGGAATGTAGTTCACTGCAGAATTCTGCTTTGCAGAGCCATTGTGTCCTGCAGCATATAGGGTGAACTAAGAAACTCCCAGGCCAGGCTCAGGACTCTGAAATTCCTACAAGGACTCTGAAATTGCTACAAGGTGAGATGAAAGAGTGCAGATACGTTTTGGGGTTTGTCTACTGAGCCCATGTGAACTGGGATTGAAAAAGAACCTTTCTCTGTTGGTACTAGGGTTGTAGCATGTAAGTAAGGATCTAAGGGACAGCTATCTCAGGCCGTGAGGATTGTGCAACAGAGAAGCAGACGTGAGAGACAAGTTCCCAGCAGCACTCTCGTTCCCGATTCCATTGTCCTGGGGGATTGACTTATGGTCCTTCCTCTGTGACCTACAAAACACTTCCAGCTCGGGATAATAAATCCCATCCCTCGTTCGGCTTAAGCTAGATCGAGTGGGCTTCGACTACCTTTAACCACCGAGGCCTGAGTAACGCTGGGAGTGCACCGGATGAGGCCCCTATGAGCAATCAGACTCACCAAGGCACAGTGCGGGTCCTGGTGAGAGACGTGTGTTCCCGGATGGTGGAGAGGCTTTTCAGGTCCAGGGGAGGTGACCGTGCTACAAGATAACACATGACAACCAACATGGTAAGTTCTCAGGGGTTCAAGGCCAGAAACTGAAGACTATAAAACTATGACATTCCATCAGATCCACATTTACTTACAAGCAGTGCTGATGGTGAGCGTGCTTTTTGCTGTCCTACTCTTCCCTGCCTCACTGGGGGTAGAGGGGACAACCACCAAGCCAGTGGCCACATGATCAGCTGGGCTTACATCCAGTCACTACACACTTATTGAGAACTCACTGTCAGGCATAGTTCTAGGTGTCCCAAACTGAAACTGTACATTTCTTCCCCATCTCTCTGCCTTAGTTAGAGTCATCTTCGGATCTCAGCTCAACAGGTCCTGCTTAGGAGGAAGGCCTTCTTTGACCTCCAGGCAAGATAACGCCCAGCTCATGGGCTGTCATGAGTTCCTGTGCTTATCCTTCACAGCACTCGCCCACTTCGTGATGGTACATTCAGCTGTGATGATCTGATTCGGCTCTAGACCGACCGCGTTCTGGGAGCACAGGGTTTTCTGGCTTGTTCACTGCAGTAGCCTTGGCATCCCATTCCACCTCAGCTGCCCGCCTTGCTGAGTTGGTCGTGAGCGTATTCCTCTATTGCTGCCTTGACCAGCTTGGTTTTCTAGCTCTTTCCTCCACTAGGCCACACAGGTGGAGAGTGTTTAACTCCGCTCCATATTGCCAGTGACTTTCGTGCTGCTCAGTCAGTTGCCCAGGAGCCTCAGACCTGCCAGGTGCTGAGCTGGAAAGGACATATGCATCGTGTAGTCCCCGGGGAGAAGGTCTCTCCTGGCTGTGCTGCACTCTGGTCTCGGCTTCACTGACCAGCCGCCTCCTGGTTTCACCCCCTGCCTCTCCTGCTTGGGCCGCAGGGTCCAACCCCGGAGCCACACGTGTAAGAACCAGCCCCTCCCGGCCCAGGCGTCCCAATTAATCCACAACCACACGTCCAACCAAAATCTCTGCGCCTCCATCACTAGGTCTTTTAGAGCTCTAACATCCAACGCGGTAGCCACTAGCTGCATGTGGCTATTGAAATTTAAATGCATTAGAACTAAATAAAATTAAAAACTTCAGTTCCTCAGTTGCACTGGCCATGTTTCACTTGTTCAACAGCCACATTTTCCTCATTACAGAAAGTTCTGTTGCACAGCGTTGCTACAGGAAAGTCACTGAGCAAAACAACAGTATCTACCTCACAGTTACAGGTCCCTGCGAAATGGCTTCTGGCCAGCCTGAATGGTTACTTCCTCTAAAGCCCACGAGACAGGGGCTGTTCTCCTATTTAGTACCTATTGAATAACTCTACGTTTTCTTCGAGGTGGTTTGGACGTATCTTTCTCCCTGCTTGCTCGCTCATCTGTGCCTCTCCCAGAAATGTGATTTGACTCGAATTGAAGAGGGGAAGCCTGGAGAGGACCAGGCATAAGCAGACAACTTAGTTCCAGCTCTGGGCGGGGCCCCCTGAAGCAGCAGAGCCGGTGACGGAGCCAGTGGAGTGTCAGGGGTCGCGGTCACGGTACCAGGTATTTCCTTGGAATCACCCAGCCCTACTGGGCAGGTGACGACGAGCGAAAAAGGAAGTTAGAAAATTACCCTGACCTGCTTTTGCTCGTCCCCTCTTCGCCCTCCTCCCTGCCTGTTCCGGCCACTCACCTCCACGTGCCCCCACCCCACACACCTCTTCTGCCGGGCACTAGCAGGGCACTGAGCGACATGGCATACGACCAGGTCTACATCAGGAATCAGTGTCAAAGGCCATTCTTGGCTGCCTTACACAAGGTGGACATTGTGATTACATTTAAGTGCTGTCTAAACAAAGAGAGGCCAGGTGGCTTCCATTCCCACCCATCCTCACTTATTTCTGGGTCTTTGTTAGGGAAGCAGCCAAAGATGAGTCCTCTGGAATGAACTTGGCTTCAGAGGCTGCATTTGCTGGGCCACAGTGATTGCAAGTCCCCGGGTTCCTTTTATCCTTAGGATCTGGGGCAGCAGGGCTCCTCAGCCCTCCCCACTCAATCCCAGCCATTTCTCCCTGCCCTTGTGCTTCCCAGGCCTCTGGGCTGGTTTCTCTAGTGTCCCCTTCCCAGAGATGGTGAGGAGGGAAGATTTTCCACACGGCCACCAGACCTTGCTCCCCAGTCCCACACAGCAGGCCTGGGGAAGTAACTTACGTTTCCTCTGAGGCTTGAGATCTCTATTCACGGGGGGAGGCTCCAGGTCCACCGGGAGCTTGGGCAATGGGCTGGAGATGTTTCCTGAGCTCATTGGGATGTAGTCGTCAGGGCTGCAGTGGGGTCCGAGAGCAGAGGCGGCGGGCTGGGGGCTCATGGGCACGTAGCTGTCCTCAGTGCTGGCGGAAGCTGGAGGGGACATCGGGAAGAACCTGCACGGCTGCAAGGGAAAGCACAGAATAGCCATGGAAACTGCTTCCAGTGGGCAGCCTTGGCTGCACATGGCATTTCAGTTGCAGATTTTCCAAGAATAACTTTGAACTTTCTTAGGAAGGTCAGACAAGCCTCTAACTCAAGCTCTGCCTCTGGACTTATCGTGTGAGGTAGGTGATGACTCGCCTAGATCTCATGCTGGAAGACAGAGGTTAACGAATTTATGCAAATGCTTTAAGTATCATGTGATGACTTCAGCAGGTACCCCAAGTTTGGGGAAGCGTCTGGACCATTAGAACTGGCAGAGTCCTCAGAGCACACAAAGTCCAATAGCTCCCAGACAAGTTTAAGCCTTAATGGGAGACTGGAGGGGTCCTCAGAGATTCACAGTGCTGTCTCAAAAGACATCATGGCAACATAAATAGGTCAGGCTATTGTTTTGGTAAAAATTGAGGCTTAAAGAAACTCAAGTACCAAACTTACCAAATTTAAACTTAGCCGCTTATCTCGGTGTCTTAAAGATTGGCCTTCTACATCACCTGCAAGAAACAAGCAGGGTGGTGAAAAATGTGGACAACATCAATTGAAACTAGGCTCCAAGTACCTATGCACCTCAGGGCCCTGTGTGCAGCTCCACAGAGGGAGAGAGACTTGCTATTGAGTCTAGCTGGGCAGTCAGAACACCTTCCCCCCACAGATGGAAAGCGGACCAGATTTTGAAGAGGTTGCTGTATGATGGCTTCAGTTCTCTCTGTGAACTGGGGAGAGTCAGAGCAAGTAATTAACAAATGCTCGTTGCATTTGTCACATGAATTTTCTGCACTTAGAGATGGTAGAGACAGAGCTGGAGGTCTGAGGAGAGGGCAGCAGGTGTGAAATAGCCCTTGTGATGAGCAGCAGCGTGCATCGGTGACCATGAATTTCTGAAGCAAGAGTCAGCGCCTCAGGTACAGATCCGGAGAGAGAGGAGAGCTGGATGAATCCAGGCTCAGACATTTGTGAGATGGATGTGACATAAACAGTGTGACGTAAAGATTTAGAGTAACTGTTGAACTGAAATAGGAGATGTCCAGAAGGTAGCAAGATATATGGGCCTAGATGCAAATGAGACTTGCTTAGAGATGGCGGTCAGTACCTAAGAGTAGAGGACATGATCTAGGTTGTAAATGTCGAGAAAAGTTAAAATATAAAATCCTAGAGACTCTCTCAATATTCAAAGCGTAGGAAGATGAGCACTGGCTCATGCTGAGAGAGAGCAAGTGGAGGAGGAAAGGCAGGGGCCCTGGACTGCGAGAGCCCACGGGCAGAGACGGCGGCCGGTGGCGGGGAACACCGCCAAAAAGGGCCCTCAGCATGTGGGCACTGGAGCAAAGTGTCTTCCTAGAACTTGGACATATGGAAAGCCAGGCTGCCTCTGAGAAATAAACTGAAGAGTCAACATCATCTTAAAGCAAGAGAATAACTCCCAGCTCAGAATGATGTGATGGAGATTGATGGACTTAAGACCAGACACTGTCAAACTCTTAGAGGAAAACATAGGCAGAACATTCTATGACATAAATCACAGCAAGATCCTTTTTGACCCACCTCCTAGAGAAATGGAAATAAACACAAAAATAAACAAATGGGACCTAATGAAGCTTCAAAGCTTTTGCACAGCAAAGGAAACCATAAACAAGACCAAAAGACAACCCTCAGAATGGGAGAAAATATTTGCAAATGAAGCAACTGACAAAGGATTAATCTCCAAAATTGACAAGCAGCTCATGCAGCTCAATATCGAAAAAAAAAAAACAATCAAAAAAATGGGTGGAAGACCTAAATAGACATTTCTCCAAATAAGACATACAGATGGCCAACAAACATGAAAAGATGCTCAACATCACTAATTATTAGAAAAATGCAAATCAAAACTACAATGAGGTATCACCTCACACCAGTCAGAATGGCCATCATCAAAAAGTCTACAAATAACAAATGCTGGCGGGGGTGTGGAGAAAAGGGAACCCTTATGCACAGTTCGTGGGAGTGTAAATTGATACAGCCACTATGGAAAACAGTATGAATGTTACTTACAAAACTAAAAATAGAGCTGCCATGTGACCCAGCAATCCAACACCTGGGGTATACCCAGAGAAAAACAACTCAAAAAGATACATACACGCCAATGTTCATTGCAGCACTATTTACAATAGCCAGGGCATGGAAGCAAACTAAATGCCCATCAACAGAGGAATGGATAAAGATGTGGTACATATATACAATGGAATATTACTCAGCCATAAAAAAGAATGAAACTGGGTCATTTGTAGAGACATGGATGGACCTAGACAGTGTCATACACAGAGTGAA
This sequence comes from Lipotes vexillifer, assembly GCF_000442215.2. Lineage (NCBI taxonomy): Eukaryota > Metazoa > Chordata > Mammalia > Artiodactyla > Lipotidae > Lipotes > Lipotes vexillifer. The sequence goes on along the minus strand of NW_006794923.1, from coordinate 320,214 downwards.
GTAAGTCAGAAAGAGAAAAACAAATATCACATATTAACCCATATATGTGGAAACTAGAAAAATGGTATAGATTATCCTATTTGCAAAGCAGAAATACAGACACACATGTAGAGAAGAAACGTATAGACACCAAGGCGGAAGGGGGGTGTGGGATGAAGTGGGAGATTGGGATTGACATATATATACTATTGATGTTATGTGTAAAATAGATAACTAATGAGAACCTACTGTATAGCACAGGGTAACCTACTCAATGCACTGTGGTGACGTGAACGGGAGGGGAGTCCAAAAGGGAGGGGGCATATGTATATGTATATGGCTGATTCATTTTGTTGTACAGTAGAAACTAACACAACATTGTAAAGAACTATTCTCCAATAAAAATTAATTTTACAAAATATTGAAATCATAATCCAAGAAACGGTCCACAAATAAAGTAACACTTGAATCTAATATTGAAAGGGCCCATCAAGTACCTGGAATAAATAAATGGTCAATTCTACCCAGAATGTAAAATCTATTAAAACATTATATCAATAAAAATGACAGAATGAGACAGATGAATTAAATAACCAGTTCAAAGCTAAAAAGGAACAACAGAGAAAATGAAAAGAAATTATAAAATAAAGATAAAAGGAAAAAATAATAGAGTACAGAGAAATAGTGGAATTAATTTCTTTTTCTTTTTTTTTTTTTTGCGGTACGTGGGCCTCTCACTGTTGTGGCCTCTCCCGTTGCGGAGCACAGGCTCCGGACGCGCAGGCCCAGCGGCCATGGCTCACGGGCCCAGCCGCTCCGCGGCATGTGGGATCTTGCCGGACCAGGGTGTGAACCCATGTCCCCTGCATCGGCAGGCGGACTCTCAACCACTGCGCCACCAGGGAAGCCCTGGAATTAATTTTAAAAAATCAAAATCTTGGTTTCATGGGGAAAAAATATAACCTAAAGGCAACCGACTAGCCAATCAAATCAATAAAAGAGGGGGGCACAAATATGCAAAATAAGAATTGACAAGGAGGGCTTCCCTGGTGGCGCAGTGGTTGAGAGTCCGGGAGGATCCCGCGTGCCGTGGAGCGGCTGTGCCCGTGAGCCGTGGCCGCTGAGCCTGCGCGTCCGGAGCCTGCACTCCGTGACGGGAGAGGCCACAACAGTGAGAGGCCCGCGTACCGCCAAAAAAAAAAAAAAAAGAATTGACAAGGAAAAAATTATCATTGAAACAGAGGAAATTTTTTAAAAAAGAGACAATTCTGCATGCCTTTACCCAAATAAATTTTAAAATCTAGATGAAATGGATAATTTTCAAAAAAATACACTACAGCAAAATTGACACAAAAAATTTCCAAAGAATAAAATAGACAAAGTTACGAAGATCAGATGGTTTCAACAGACAATTTTACCAAAACTTCAAAGACCAGACAGTCCCAATGCTTCACAAATTTGGTCAAGAGTTTAGAAAATCAAGGAATATTTCTAATTCTTTTTATGAAGCAAGTATAACTTTGGTAGCTAAACCTGATAAACATAAAATATATCAGAAAGTACAGACTAATATCACTTATGATTAACAATGCAAAAATCCTAAATAAAATATTAGCAAACGTCACACCCTCTTTGAACCATTACTGTAAAACTCCTCACTACCCTCTCCAGGTTGGGACACACAGTTTTGAGGGCATTCGCCTGCTGCGGCCCCCTTTGCCTGGCAAAGCAATAAAGCTATTCTTTTCTACTTACCCCCGCAAAAATATTAGCAAACAGAGGAAGGTGGTATTACTGGAATGGCTGAATGAGGAGCTCAGAAAAGCCATTCTCCAAAAAACAATGATACAAGTGTACAAAACTATTTTTAAAAAGTCAAGCACAACTACTTGGGGACTCTAAAAATTTACCAAAAGCATACAACAAAATTGTTGTATATTATATTGGGAAGGATTTATTGGGAAAAAAAAAAAAACAACTACTGGACATCTGGTAAGAACACTGAGAATCTGTGTCATTTTAGCTTGGGGTGCTCCCGTACCCCTCACCAGCTCACTCAGACGTAGTTCTACCAGGGCAAGGCAAGTCGTGAAGACCAGTAGCTTCTTTTTGCCAAAGGGGTCTAATTTGATTTGGATCAGAGCATATAAAAAACTCCAATTCCTCTAGGTACTATCAAAAGCATACCAACAATTCATTTCATTGGGGTTCCAGGAGAAAAGAGAGAGAAAAGCATTGAAAATGTATTTGCAGAACATACAGCTGAAAACTTCCCAAACCTAAAGAAGGAAACAGATATCCAGGTACAGGAAGCACAGAGGGTTCCAAACAAAATGAACCCAAACAGACTCACACCAAGACATATCATAATTGAAATGGCAAAAGTTAAAGATAAAGAGAGAATTCTAAAAGCAGCAAGAGAAAAATAGTCATTTACAAGGAAATCCCCATAAGGCTATCAGCTGATTTCTCTGCAGAAACTTTGCAGGCCAGAAGAGAGTGGAGGGATAGATTCAAAGTCCTAAAAGGGAGAAACCTGCAACCTAGGATAATCTACCCAGCAAGATCATCGTTTAGAATCGAAGGAGAGACAAAGAGCTTCTCAGACAAGCAAAAACTAAAAGAGTTCATCAATACTAAACCTACCCTAAAAGAAATGTTAAAAGGTCTTCTCTAAGCAGAAAAGGAGGAAAAATCTATAGGAAAAGGAAAATCCCACTAGGAAAGGCAAATATATAGTAATGACTGAGGATCAGTCATTACTTAACTTAAATGAGCCAGTACAAATATTACAATACAAAAAATTATGAAATCAACTATAACTACAATAAAGAGTTAAGCGATAGACATGAAGATGTAAAATATGACATCAAAAATGCAAAATGTGGGGGAAGGGAGTAAAAAATGTAGATCTTCTAGAATTTGTTTGAACTTAAATGACTATCAGTTTAAAACAAGTAGATAGGGCTTCCCTGGTGGCACAGTGGTTGAGAGTCTGCCTGCTGATGCAGGGGACATGGGTTCGTGCCCCGGTCCGGGAAGATCCCACATGCCGCGGAGCGGCTGGGCCCGTGAGCCATGGCCGCTGAGCCTGTGCGTCTGGAGCCTGTGCTCCGCAACGGGAGAGGCCACAACAGGGAGAGACTCGTGTACCACCAAAAAAAAAAAAAAAAAACAAACAAACAAGTAGATACAGTTATAGATCAACATATATGAACCCAATTATAACCACGAACGAAAAACCTACAACAGATACACAAAGACTAAAAAGAAAGGAACACAAACATAACACTAAAGAAAATCATCAAACCACAAGGGAAGACACAAAAAGAAGAAGAAATGAACAGAGAAGACCTACAAAAACAACCGGAGAACAAGCAATAAAATGGAAATAAATACATATCTATCAATAATTACTTTAAATGTCAATGGGCTAAATGCTCCAATCAAAAGACATAGGCTGGCTGATCAGATTAAAAACAAGATTCTTCAATATGCTACCTACAAGAGACTCACTTCAGGGCTAAAGACACACAAAGACTGAATGTGAAGGAATGGAAAAAAATTTTTCATGCCAACAGAAATAACAAAAAAAGTGGGAGTAGCAATACTTCTATCAGACAAAACAGACTTTAAAACAAAAGCTATAAAAAAAGACAAAGAAGGACACTATATAATGATAAAGGGATTGATAAAAAAAGAGGATATTACACTCATTAACAAATATGCACCCAATACAGGAGCCCCTAAAGATATAAAGCAAATACTAACAGACATAAAGGAAGAAATTGACAGTAACACAATAATAGTAGGGGATTTTTACATCCCACTGACATCAATGGACAGATCATCCAGACAGAAACTCAGTAAGGCAACAGTGGTCTTAAATGACACAATAGACTGGTTGGACTTAATAGATAGCTACAGGACATTCCATCCAAAAACAGCAGAATACACATTTTTTTTCAAGTGCACATGGAATGTTCTCCAGGATAAATCACATGCTAGGCCACAGAACAAGTCTCAACAAATTTAAGAGGATAGAAATTATATCAAGTATTTTTCCAACAACAGTATGAAACTAGAAATCAATTATAGAAAGAAAAATAGGAAAAGCACAAATGTATGGAGACTAACCAGTATGCTAATAAAGATCAATGGGTCAATGAAGAAGTCAAAGAGGAAATCAGAAAATAACTCAAGACAAGTTAAAATGGAAACACAACACTCCAAAATCTATGGAATGCAGCAAAAGCAGTTCTAAGAGGGAAGTTTACAGCAATACAGGCCTTCCTCAAGAAACAAGAAAAATCTCAAATAAACAACCTAACCTACCACCTAAAAGAATTAGATAAAGAAGAACAAACAAAGGCCAAAGTCAGCAGAAGAAAGGAAATAATAATGATCAGAGAGGAAATAAATAAAATAGAGATCAAAAAACAATAAAAAAGATCAATGAAACCAAAAGCTGCTTTTCTGAAAAGATAAACAAAATTCCTAAACTTTTAGCCAGGCTCACCAAGAAGTAGAGAAGGCCCAAATTAACAAAATAAATGAAACAAGAGAAATAACAACTGATACCACAGAGATTAAAAAAATCATAAAAGAATAGTACAAATAGTTACATGCCAGAGAATTGGAAAACCTAGAAGAAATGGACAAATTTCTAGAAATATACAACCTGCCAAGACTGAAACAAGAAGAAACACACAATTTGAACAGACCAATCACTAGTAGTGAAAATGAATTTGTATTTAAAAAAAAACTCCCAGAAAATAAAACCCCAAGGCCAAATGGCTTCACAGGGGAATTCTAACAAACATATAAAGAAGAACTAATACTTATCCTTCTCAAACTATTCCAAATAATTGAAGAGGATGGAACACTCCCAAATTCATTCTACAAGGCCACCATTACCTTGATACCAAAACCAAACAAAGACACTACAGAAAAAAAAAATTACAGGTCAATACCTTTGACGAATATAGATGCAAAAATCCTTAATAAATATTAGCAAACTAAATCTAACAATATATAAAAAGGATCATATACCATCAAAGAACCAAGTTGGATTTATTCCAGAAACACAAGGATGGTTCAATTTTCGCAAATCAATCAATGTGATACACCACATTAACAAAAGGAAGGATAAAAATCACATGATCATCTCAATAGATGCAGAAAAATCATTTGACAAAATTCAACATCCATTCATGATAAAAACTCTCTTCAAGGTGGGTATAGAGGGAACATATCTCAACACAATAAAGGGAATTTATGACAAACCCACAGCTAACAGTATACTTAACAGTGAAAAGCTGAAAACCTTTCCTCTAAATTCAGGAACAAGACAAGGATGCCCACTCTTGCCACTTCTATTTAACATAGTATTGGAAGTCCTAGCCACAGCAGTCAGACAAGAAATAGAAATAAAAAGCAACCAAATTGGAAAGGAAGAAGTAAAACAGTCAGTATTTGCTGATGACATGATACTTTATATAGAAAACCCTAAAGTCTCCATAAAAAACTATATTAGAACTGATAAATGAATTCAGCAAAGTTGCAGCATACAAGATTAATATACAGAAATCTGTCATATTTCTATACACTAATAATCAACTATCAGAAAAAGAAAGCAAGAAAATGGTCCTGTTTAAAATCGCATCAAAAAGAATAAAATAACCAAGAATAAACTTAACCAAGGAGGTGAAAGACCTATACTCTGAAAGCTATGCAACACTGATGAGGGAAACTGAAGGTGATACAAACTAATGAGGGAAACTGAAGGTGATACAAACTAGTGAAAAGACATCTTGCGCTCTTGGATTGGAAAAATTAATATTGTTGTTAAAGTGTCCATACGACCCAAAGCAATCTACAGATTTAATGCAATCCCTATCAAAATACCCATATTTTTCACAGAACTGGAACAAATAATCCCAAAATTCATATGGATCTTGAACCTGAATGAAACTATGAAAGACCCTGAAATGCCAAAGCAATCCGGAGGGAAAAGAACAAAGCAGGAGGCACAACCCTCCCAGACTTAACACAATAACAGAGCTGGAGGAATCCGGCTCCCTGACTTCAGACTATACTACAAAGCTACATTAATCAAAACAGAATGATACTGCCACAAAAACAGACACATAGATCAATGCAACAGAATAGAGAGCCCAGAAATAAACCCACACACCTGTGGTCAATTAATCTACAACAAAGGAGGCAAGAATGTACAGTGGAGAAAAGACAGCCTCTTCAATACGTGGTGCTGGGAAAGCTGGACAGCTACATGTAAAACAGTGAGATTAGAACATTTTCTCACACCATATACAAAAATAAACTCAAAATGGATTAAAGACCTAACTGCAAGACCTGAAACCATAAAACTCCTAGAAGAGAACATAGAACACTCTTTGCCATAAATCATAGCAATATTTTTTGGATCTAACTTCTAAGGAAAAGAAATAAAAGCAAAATAAACAAACAGGACCCAATTAAACTTAAAAAGCTTTTGCACAGCAAAGGAAACCACCAACAAAACAAAAAGCAACCTGCAGAATGAGAGAAAATATTTGCACATGATATGACCAACAAGGGTTTAATATTCAAAATACATAAACAGCTCATAAAACTCAATGTCAAAAAAACAAACAACCTGATTTAAAAATGGGCAGAAGAAGTGAATAGACATTTTTCCAAAGAAAACATACAGATAGCCAACAGGCACATGAAAAGATGCTCCAAATTTCTAATTATTAGAGAAATGCAAATCAAAACCGCAATGAGGTATCACGTCATACCTGTCAGAATGGCTATCATCAAAAGGCAACAAGGGCTTCCCTGGTGGTGCAGTGGTTGGGAGTCTGCCTGCCGATGCAGGGGACACGGGTTCGTGCCCCAGTCTGGGAGGATCCCACATGCCGCGGAGCGGCTGTGCCCGTGAGCCATGGCCGCTGAGCCTGCGCGTCCGGAGCCTGTGCCCCACAATGGGAGAGGCCACAACAGTGAGAGGCCCACGTACAGCAAAAAAAAAAAAAAAAAAAAAAGGTAACAAATAACAAAGGCTGGTGAGGATGTGGATAGAAGGGAACCCTTGTACACTGTTGGTAGAAATGTAAATTGGTGTAGTCACTATGGAAAATAGCATGAAGTTTCCTCAGGAAACTAAAACTAGAGCTACCATATGATCCAGCAATCCCACTGCTGGGCAAATATCAGGAAAAAATGAAAACTCTAATTCGAAAAGACCACATACACCCCAATGTTCATGGCAGCTGTATTTAAAATAGCCAAGACATGGAAACAACCTAAGTGTCCATCAACAGAGGAATGGATAAAGAAGATGTGGTACATGTATACAATGGAATATTACTCAGCCATAAAAATGAATGAAATTCTACCATTTGCAGTAATGTGGATGGCTCTTATGCTTAGTGAAATAAGTAAGTCAGACAGAGAAAGACAAATACTGTATGATATCATTTGTATGTGGAATCTAAAAAATAAAACAAATAAATGTATTATAGCAAAATGGAGGCAGACTCACAGATATAGAGAATAAGAGTGTTTACCAGTGGGGAGAGGGAAAGGGGGAGGGGCAAGATAAGGTAGGGGACTAAGAGGTACAAACTACTATGTATAAAATAGATAAGCAACAAGGACATATTGTACAGCACAGGGAATTACAGCCATTACTTTGGAATAACTTTTTTTTTTTTTGGCCATGCTGCGCAGATTGCAGGATCTCAGTTACCCAGCTGGGGACTGAACCCGGGCCCCGGCAGTGAGCGTGCTGAATCCTAACCACTGGGCTGCCAGGGAATTCCCTGCAATAACTTTTAATGGAGTATAATCTGTAAAAATACTGAATCACTATGCTATACACCTGAAACTAATATAATATTGTAAACCAACTATACTGCAAAAAATAATTGGCCAGTGAAGTTCTTCACGTTAGCAGGATAAAGGAGAAAAAAATCACATGATCATAAAATGTTTCAATAAATTCAATACCCTTTCATGATTTTTGAAAATAACATTTGGCAAAGTAGGAATATCAGAGAATGTCCTTAATCTAATGAATGGTGTCTATAAAAGTCTGCTGCAAACCACATTAGAATGGTGAAGCATTGGAAGCTTTCCATGTGAGATCGGGAATAAGGCAAGGATCCCTGTAATTAATACTACTATTCAAAGATGTCCTGGCCTTCCTAGCCCAAGCACTGTCATAAGAAAAAGAAAATGAAAGATATGTTATAAAAGAAAAAACAAAGTTATTAGTATTTGCATGTGATATGTTTGTATACAAAGAAAATGCAAACAAATATATAGTTTAGAAAAGGTAGATACAAAATCAAAATATAAAGCTAATTTATTTGTATGCAACAGCAAAGAAATTATTTCAAGTAAAATACCATTGGCAATCACGTAAAAATAACAAATGCATGGGAATACATTAATGAGATATGCAAGACTTCACTAAAAACCATATAAATTACAGACAGAAATAAAATAAGAAGGGGAATTCCCTGGTGGTTCAGTGGTTAGGACTCTGTGCTTTCACTCCTAGTTGAGAGTATCGCATTGGGGGAGGGGGAACTGGATGAAGGTCTGAAGGTGGTCAAAAAGTACAAACCTCCAGTTCTAAGATAAATAAGTACTAGGGATGGAATGCAGGACAAGATAAATATAAATAACAGTGCTGCATGTCATATATGAAAGCTGTTAACAACAGTAACTCCCGGGCTTCCCTGGTGGTGCAGTGGTTGACAGTCTGCTTGCCGATGCAGGGGACACGGGTTTGTGCCCTGGTCCGGGAAGATCCCACATGCCGCGGAGCGGCTGGGCCCGTGAGCCACAGCTACTGAGCCTACGCGTCCGGAGCCTGTGCTCCGCAACGGGAGAGGCCACAATAGTGAGAGGCCCGCGTACCGCAAAAAAAAAAAAAGTAAAAGAGTAACTCTTAAGAGTTCTCATCAGAAGGAAATTTTTTTTTCTATTTGTTTAATGTTGTATCTACATGAGATGACAGATGCTCACAAAACTTACTGTGGTCATCATTTCATGATGTATATAAGTCAGATCATTCTGTATTCCTTAAACTCATACAGTGCTGTACGTCAATTACATCTCAATAAAACCGGAAGAAAAATAAAAGAAGGATAAGGAATGTAGGCACGATAGATCCCAGTGGGCCTTGCACGCTATGCTAAGAAATTTAGATTTTATCCCAAGTGCAAAGAGAAGTCGTTAGATTGTTTTGTTTTTGTTTTTGTTTTTGTTTTTGTTTTTGCGGTACACGGGCCTCTCACCGTTGTGGCCTCTCCCGTTGCGGAGGCGGGATCCTCCCGGACCGGGGCATGAACCTGCGCGCCCTGCATCAGCAGGCGGACTCTCAACCACTGCGCCACCAGGGGAGCCCTAGATTGGTTTTTAGCAAGGAACTGACTATCTGATTTACATTTTTTAAGAGACCACTTGACTGCATGTGGAAAACAGATTAGAGGCAGGCAAGAATGGTGGTGGTGTGATCTCAGGATAACGAGTTGTATTACAGTAAATATATTCAGATTTCATTTATGCTTTAAAAAGAAGAGATAGTATGTATTTCTGTATTGTTTAATCGTTTCCAGAAATTCTTCCTGTTCGACACTGTTTGGGCAGAACCAACAAGGTGGCTGAATCCCCAAATCGTCATGAAATCAAGAAATTAAACCATGACGACTCGGAGAGCAAGCAGCTGAATGCAACAGAATGTGTTGCACCTGGAAAAAAGTGACGACTGACAACACAACCCCCCGCTTGTGTCATTTCACTGATACTCATCACCTGAATAAGAGGTGAGATCCATCAACGAATTGGGTGACCACAACACTAGCTTGTGTCTCTTTGACAAGCACACCTTGGAACACGGTGACAACAAGCCAGCCTTGGCAGGTGACTTCCCTGGTCGCCAAGGCGGGGCATGAATGTCGTGGTTACCTTTACCTTTTCCATAAGTTGTACCAAAACACCCACTTAAGTTCTTTCATTTCTACTATTCCTTCCAATAAAATAATGTAGTAGCCCCTCCCCCGCAAAAAAAGAGAGTGGCAGTGGTGCAGGCTGGGGCAGGGGGCCCGATGGGAGACAGCAGAGCTGAGATGCAGACTCCCCGCCACGGGCACTTCACCGATGGCAGAGGGGGGCTGGAGAGCCTCGGGGACAATCAAGGCTGCCAGGTCACTGGAGCCCCACGAGGATGATAACGAACCTGACCCCACTCTGCCGCCACGTACAGACATCGGTTCCCGGGGGAGCTCCATGTGGAAGGCACAACAATCCATGGGACGCGCCCCCTCTGCCTTATCAGAGCCATTTGGCTTCCATCCAGCACTGTTGTTCTGGTCTTTGTTTCAAGGTCAAAACCTCCATTTCAATGAGTTTTAGCCTTTGTTTACCTTCGTGTAAAAGAATCCAACGTTTGGATGGAGACAGAGGAGAGGAGAGGGGAGAGAGGGAGAGAGAGAGAGTGCGCATGCAAGGCAACCCTGTGAGAATCAACAGAGTTCCAGAAAAAGGCCAAACAGGGACCAAGCTGATAGGGCTAGGTTAGCATTACCTTGATGGTGATAGCTTGGCAAAAAGCCACATCACTTCAGCCAGGTAGAATTTGGAAAGAAAATGTCAGGTGGGATGATGGATGAGTTTGATTGGATTGTTGAAAAATAGAGACAAGAGGTATGGTCTCCCACCTCAGCACTCAGTCTGCATGTGAAAGGAAACGGATGGAACTGGGCCCAACTGAGGCAAAAGACACCGCCTTCTGTACCAAGTGGATCCCAGAGTGGCTCCAAACAAACACCAGAAGCGTGGTCTCGTGTGGGCAAGGGCATGACTAGGGGACCAGGGATCTGACTTCTTTCAGCATCTACAGGGACCCACCCACATATACCTCTGCCGGTGGGGCGGGTGGGGAGCCTGGGAGTGAGGGCTGCTGCTCGGGGTGTGCGCTTCCACCCAGAGCCTGACCCTGCCGGAACACTGGACTGGCCTGAGCAAAGGACGCTGGACAACGTCCTCATGTGGACACAAGGGGGAAAGAGAAGCCAGGCTTCTCTCGGTACCAAAGTTTAGCATCTGGCACTTACCTTTCCAGGTTCTCATGTTATCTAAACCAGAGAGAGAGATTCTTCTCGGTACCACAGTGCCTTCTGGCTTCTTGATGCTACTGCGCCCACCGCACAGGAGCTGCTCCTCGTGGCGCCGTTCAGAGAGATGGCTTGGCTTAGGGGGGCGGGGAGGTGGCGTGTTGGACATAACATCTAGTTCTTTTACCCCACAGGGCAAGGAAGCTTGGTTTTGATCTACCTGGACGGTGGAGTTTAAGGACGTTTCCAGCACTGGTAAAGAAAAGTGGTCCCTGGACGGTCCATTGACATGTCTCGTGCAGATCAGGGCAGCCGGGGGCCTTGTGGAAGGGGCCTCTTGAGGACTGTTCCCAGGGCGTGAGGGGCAGGCCAGGTTCCCGGAGGGCAGTGTCTGCGGGCCGTCCACAAAAACATCGTCGAAGGACACCTGTTCCAGTGAGCGCTCCGAGTTTGACCAGCTGTCACATCTGGTGGGGACACTGAGGGAAGAAAAGCACATACATTTGACTGAGAGGCAGCAGGTCCCCGGCAGCGGTAGTTGGTACTGCTACACCCTTGGCACCCACCCACCCATGCCTCTAATGTTGCCTCTACAGCACTTGGTGGCACCAACCCCTTGATGCAGGGGAAAAAAATGGCTCGTTGATTCTTTTCATCCTCTAAGTGTTAAGATACGTATGAAAATGCAAGGTTGGAAAGGAAAGCCACAGTGCTGAAATGCATGAGTCATTCTGCTTGGTGTGCCACAAGCTTCGGCCTCGGTAGTGGTTGATAGGGATCTGTCCCTGCCCTGACGGCAGCAGGAAGAGAGGGGAGTGCACATACACCCACTAGAAGATGCTACAGCTAAACGGCTGGAGGCGTACCTGGCGTGGTGCAGTCTTCCCGTCTCGCAGTTGGATAGAATCAGATAATCAGGAAGGAAGAGAAGCTCTGACTCACTTCCGGTTTCCTCAGTGGCTACAGTACTAGTGCTTGGGTCATCTCTTGGCAGGGAGCTGACAGCAGGGGCGGTGCAAAGGGAGCTGGAGGCAGAGGGCTGCACGCAGCAAGGCGCGTGAGAGCCACTCTCCACACAATCTGCAGGAGAAATCATTTCCCAGCTGAATGTTTAAGAATGGCTAGAACACAGTTTCTCAAATGGCATCTAAGAGGCCAAAGAGAAGATGCAAATCACAGCTGGTGTTTGTACTGATAGAGACCTTTTCCCCAAGCTATAAACAATGTCTGGGGATGAAGGCCAATGTTCCAAGAGTGAAGTGCTGAATCAATTAAGAGCAAAAAACCCAAGGACTCTTGGCCTAAAAATCTGCAGTTAGATAGTCTTCACACAGCCTCTTCATGGCCCTCGGCCACAGCTCTGCATCACTATTTATTCACTCAACAAATATACTTACATTTTATATATATATATACACACACACACACATTTATGCATAACAAATATATGTACATAGACTTACATAAGCATTTGTGCACATATGCAGACATGCTATGTAGATATATGTCTATTTATGTCTATATAGATACCTACTCTTGCACCTACTATGTGCCTGGGACCGTTCTAACTCTGCCCTCACAGCGTTAATGATTGACTGTTAGTGATGTCTAAGAAAAGGAATGAAAGAAAGAAAGAGCTGTGATGGCTGGAAAGCCCACATTCATAAACTCCCAATGAAAGGCCTGCTTCTATCTCCCTTTTGAACCAAGTTGGCAGGAATTCAGGATTCCTGAGTCAGAGTGGTCCAGAACTGCCTGGGTTCAAGTCCAGGCTCTAGTATATAGCTGTCCTGACCTTGGTCAAGTTACCTGCTTGCTCCAAGCTTCCTTATCTGTAAAGTGCTTATGTTCATGGTACATATGCCACAGAATCGGTCTGGGGATGAGACGAGCTAATACAGGCTTGGTTCTCAGATGAGCAGTTAGCCCCTACATCCTCGTCAAAACTGAGTGGGGCTACAGGGAACAAAAGAGGTCATGGGGGGTTCCGGCTTCCTCCAACTTCAGGCCAGAGCTTTCTGTTTTCTGCCTGGTGCCTTACTTGTTTCTGTTCCCCTTAGGATATTGGGACACATGTTATGTATCTATCTATATTTTAGCATAACTCCCAGATGAGGAAACAAACAGAGGAGACACATAACATGACACAAAAATATGTATCTGGTGTGGGCAGAATGTATGGACTGGGGTGAAGAGTGAGCAGCGGTGTGACTGAGTAGCTTCACTTAGTAAGCTTCCCTGGGTCATGAAAAGAAACGGACTTTGCTGGCAGGAAGCACACACACCCTCACGTCTGTCTACAGAGAGATGCAACTCTGACTCTTCTGCGCCACCTAGCGTTAAAATGTGGGTATTTCAGTGGAAGATGATAAGCACCAGTAAGGACGGAAATGCTGCAGCAACTGTGGACCATGGGATTTAGGGGAAAGGTTCTGCCGGCTATAGACTAAGAGACTAACAGAAAGCAGACTCGAAGTCTCATAGTTTGAAGATCAGAGCACGGTGCCAGGGCCTCAAGAACAAAATCCATGAAGGAGAGTTCACTGTAACCCCAAGTGCTTTATACCCGGTACATTATATAGAAAGGGCAGTGTGTGTGTGTGTGTGTGTGTGTAAAAGAGAGAGAGCAAGAGTGAGAGAAAAAGAGCCTCATGGGTCATTTGCTTCCACTGCCCAGAAATGGCTCACAGCAAACTTAGAGCTCATTTCCGTTGCACAGACCTTGAGCCACTTGGAGATAAGAGGAAACGTTACCTGCCTACGACAAGTAGCTTAGTTCTGTCTTTCTACCTTCTAGTACTGAACAACCTGGTAGGCAACAGAAAAGCTGGAGTTCCTAGAATTTTTTAAAGACAGCAATATTTGATATTTCTAGAAAAACTGGCAGCAGCAGCATGGGGAAAATCAGAGCTGTACAGGACGTCCCCACCCACGTTTTGCTTTCACTGCATGTGCTCCCTGTAGCTCACGAGAGCAAAGCCAAGGTGAGGCTTTGAAGCCACCAAAGCGGCCCGTCACGCTCCGGGGGCAGTGCACGTGGCTCATGGCTCGGCCGCCGGGTCCTTTCCGGAGCTCCCTGGCACAAGCGCAGTGGCCCCCGCCCGCCCTTAGCCTCAGGATCCCCCTGTCCGCTCTTACCTGCGCTGTCATCCAGGTGGCCGAGGTTGCAGACCTGACTGATGCTGTGCACCCACACCTGCATTTCTTCCTCCGTCTTGGCCACCAGATAGAACGTGCGAGCTGCAGTCTTGACAATGAACACGAAATGGTTCTGGAATTCCTTACGAACGAAGCCCGGGCCCGCGTGCTTCCAGACGGCGCACTCGCTGAGGTCGATGGTGCGGATGGGCTTGCGAGCGCGTTGGCTGCGGTAGTACTCCAGGACGTCGCGGTCGCCACTTAGGCGGCCCTGCCGCAGCACGAACCAGCGCCTGCGCCAGGCCTGCGGGGAGGCAAGAGGACATGGCTTCTCAGACTCCGCCGGCCGGATGAGGACAGCAGACGACGAGGACACTGCCCACCGTAACAGTGAGGCACGAGGCCCAGCTGGCGGCGTTGTCTGAAAGGACCCACGCAGCCTCTTCAAGTCACCTTTCACCAGTGATTTTAATGATCGGTCATCACTGGGGAGCATAGTGTTGGGACTCACACCCCCAGGTCGATGAGAGCTATGCAGTCATCACAAGTGATGCAGCAAAGGTGTGCAGTACAAATTTATGTGTGCCCATGCTTTTTTATAAAAAACAATAATGCAGGACAAGAAGGAAGCTTTCTTATCACTGTCTACCTCAAGCCAAAAGCCAGTGTCATACACTCAAATCAGTGCCGTCTAACGTGGTCATTTGACTTGTAGAGAACTGCTCAACAAGAAAAGAAGAATAGTGTACACTGGAGAGGAAAGAGGGTTACCATTAGCTGAAGTTGACGCGATCGTCCTTCTGTAAAATCCCCAAAATGAAGATTAAAATACAAGTACAATTCTCAGAGAATTAAGTGACGTGCTGGTTCTGTTTCCTATGTGTTTTCTAAGGGCTTTACCATAACCTATTTCATCTCCAAAACTGTCCCATGGGACAGGTAACTATTTTTATGTCCATTTTATGTATGAAAACATTGAGGTTCAGAGAAATTCATGAGCGCAGGGTCACACAGCTAAGAAGCTGTACGAATAGATTTGAACTCAAGTGAGGGTGGAAGGTTCACTAAATATGAAGTAAAAAAAATAGAGAGAGGGGACTGTGGGCAATTCTTTAGAGATGTCTGATTGTAAAGGGGGAGAGCTCTGGGGTCCAGGGATTTTTTTTAAAGATGGAAGATACTTCTGCATCCACCCCCGCTAGGTCAGCCCGTCATAAGGGCTGGGGGCCGGGGCGTGGGGCAGGCACTGTCTGGCCTAAAGGATCCTCTATTCCCTGCGGAGAAGCACCGTAACAATAGGAGGGAACTGCCTTTGGTGCTACAGGAATATGGGGGAGCCGAGCCTTGAGGTCAGATGGTCTGGCAAAGCTTACCATGACCAAAAAAGAAAAGAGAATGATGCTCTGCATGCCACTGCAGCTTCAGGTGTGCCTGACATGTTTATATGCCCACCGGCTTTCGTCCAGAGGCCGGGAGAAAAGGGAAAGGGCACCGTGTGCAGTGTTCTCAGCTCCCTTCCTGCCCAGGGGCTGGGAGATCTGAGGCAGCAGAGCATCTGATGTGGTCATGAAGAGGGAGAGGGGGCTCTCACACCCGACCTGCAATCATGGCTCAGAATTGAAAGCTGCTCTGAGGCCACGGCAAGAGGCAGCATCAGAAGGGTGGCAGTCACCCCACATGGGGTTGGGACAGAGAGGAGGAAACCGTGCCTTCACTGATGGTGTAAAGCTCTCAGGAGAGATCTGGCCACTTGGAAGAGGGACAAAGCAGTGTAATTAAGTCCTTGTTTTTAAGACAAGAGAAATAACAGCATGTTTGTAGGCTCCTGGGAGTGATGGACGAGAAGCATTAATCACTCAATAAATTCCTGTCACAGAAACATGGTACTGGATGGGGTGGAAGGAGCTCCTGCATCACCGTCAGGATGAGAGAACGCCCTGGGGTGCCCGGGGTACCCCAAACTTTCCAAAGGCCACTTTGGTAGGGAAACGTGAAGAGGAACTTTGTTGTACTTTCCCAGAAATGATTCCAAAGGAGGAAGTCAAATTGGTGCTGAAACAAGTTTCAAGTTAACTGCTCTTAGTTTTATAGAAACACATTTCTCATCCTTTAATAACAGTGTAGGTGGGCAGGGGGGGAGGGGTCCACAATGCATCCTGCCAGATGGTGGAGATGGGGAAGGGCGTTAGAACTGGTCCCTGAAAGAGCTCACCATGTAGCTGGGATGCCGAGAGGCGTGGAAATATGAAATGGGTAGATTTCAACCCTGGGTAAGGAGCGCTCTGGTAGGAGAAGAATGACACAGACATTCATTCAGCAATTATCTGTTGGCACCCTAATATGCTAGCCACTGGTCAACAAGCCACGGGCCCTGCCACTCAGTCTCGTGGGCAGCAGGGGAAGTGGGCATATGGATAAACAGACAACTGCAGTCAGCGAGATCAGTACTACAGTAAGGGAGAGCCAAAATGCTACGGGCGTACACAAGAGACATCCTCTGGGACGACGTGGCAGCCAAGCTGACATTGAAGAAGGGCCAAGGAAGCAGCAGCATCCAGCACAGTCTGCATGCGAAACTTGCCAGCATGCCCTCCCTCAGGTTTTGGAGGTTCCTTAAAAAACTACAAATAGAACTACCATATGACCCAGCAATCCCACTACTGGGCATATACCCTGAGAAAACCATAACTCAAAAAGAGTCATGTACCACAATGCTCATTGCAGCTCTATTTACAATAGCCCGGAGATGGAAACAACCTAAGTGTCCATCAACGGATGAATGGATAAAGAAGATGTGGCCCATACATACAATGGACTATTACTCAGCCATAAAAAGAAAGGAAATTGAGCTATTTGTAATGAGGTGGATAGACCTAGAGTCTGTCATACAGAGTGAAGTAAGTCACAAAGAGAGAGACAAATACAGTATGCTAACACATATATATGGAATTTAAGAAAAAAAATGTCATGAAGAACCTAGGGGTAAGACAGGAATAAAGACACAGACCTACTAGAGAATGGACTTGAGGATATGGGGAGGGGGAAGGGTGAGCTGTGACAAAGCGAGAGAGACGCATGGACATATATACACTACCAAACGTAAGGTAGATAGCTAGTGGGAAGCAGCCGCATGGCACAGGGAGATCTGCTCGGTGCTTTGTGACCGCCTGGAGGGGTGGGATAGGGAGGGTGGGAGGGAGGGAGACGCTAGAGGGAAGAGATGTGGGAACATGTGTATATGTATAACTGATTCACTTTGTTATAGAGCAGAAACTAACACACCATTGTAAAGCAATTATACCCCAATAAAGATGTTAAAAAAAGAAAAGCAGAAATAACGTGTTCTTGGAGCTCTTTGCTAAGTAGGTGAAACCAGGCTTCTGGGCTTCTGGAAGTGAGAGACATGTGACAAAGACCCTTGAAAGCCAGCAGCCAGCACGAAAGTGAAGCTCTTCGTAGTGACACTGTTCCACCAGGAAGTTATCAAAAGGACTCAGGAGCCAACCTGAAGATACTCCCACTGGTCGAAGATGGAACAATTCGAGCTTTAATAAATATAATCATTACGGTGGCTTGAAATCCATCAGATATGTTTAAATCTGGGAGTTCATCATGATATTAAAAGAGAAAAAAGAATTTGTCATCCTCAGAGGCTGTGATGGCACCACCTCATTATCTTTTCATAAATGTATTCTGCTTAACAAAGGAAAACCAGTGATAGAATTAGAATCTCACCATTCTGCTGTCCACAGTGAAATCATAGGTAGAGGTGTTCAGCCTCAACAGTTGCTAACTTATGAAGAGGAACCAGCAGACGTGAAAGTTCCACCCGCAAAGCCAGACAGTGGGAAACTCTGTGATCAAAGGCCCAGGTTCTTCAACAGATAAATGACAAGAAAAAGAAAGGACAGAGGTGATCTATGGAGTAAATGAGTCTTAAAAGATGTATGAGAAATTTTCTGTGGGATTATTTTTTATTGAAGAATAGTTGATTTCCAGTGTTGTGTTTGTTAGTTTCAGGTGTCCAGCACAGCAACTCAGTTATACATATATTCTTTTTCAGATTCTTTTCCATTATAGGTTATTATGAGATAGATACTGAATATAGTTCCCTGTGCTATATGGTAGGTCCTTGTTGGTTATTTTATATATAATAGTGTGTATCTGCTAATCTCAAACTCCTAATTTATCCCTTCCCCACCCCCTTTGGTAACTATAAGTTTCTCTTCTATGTCTGTGAGTCTGTATCTGTTTTGTAAATAAGTTCATCTGTATCGCTCTTTTAGATTCCACATGTAAGTGATATCATACAGTATTTGTCTTTCTCTGTCTGACTTCACCCAGTATGATCATCTCTAGGTCCATCCCTGTTGCTGCAGGTGGCATTGTTTCACTCTTTTTTATGGCTGAGTGACATTCCATTGTATTATAGTGTCTAGGGGATGCTCTTTTGAGGGATAAACACATTTAAAAACGCAAAGAAGAGATTTCTCTGGATAGGGCATGTTCATGCTGCATTCACTATGTGCCAGGCATTGAGCACGGCGGGACCCAGGGGCTGCTGGCTCTTCCAACTGGGGAGATGTTCATATTTCACAAGGGCAGGATTGTGGGATTCCACAGCAAAACACTGTCAGTTTGCCCTGGGCAAATCGCTTCTCCCACTGCACACCGATGGGCCCTGAGGGCTCTTCTAGCTCTGACTATAGAAAGATGTTTCTTTCTATGAAATGGCCATCAGCCTTTTCAGCCAGCCCACCAGTATCAACTCCAGCAACAAAACCCTGCAACATCCTGTAACCTTGTGGAAAGGTGTTTGTGCTCATTTCTCAAATATGAAGAAGGTAAAACTGAACTCCTCTAGGAAGGTGTGTTGAGATCCCAGGCCCGGTGCTGATTCTGTGTTTACAAACACCTCCTGGTTGGTTTCTTGCAAGGCTGAGGCGGCTGCTGTGCAATGGCAGAGGCTTCCCATCCAGGGAAGAGGGACTGAGACTTGAATCTGAGTTTCCCTGTTACGGATTGAACTGTTCCCCCCCACCCCCCCCCAAAATATCCTGTCTTGAAGTCCTAAATCCTCAATACCTCAGAAGGTAACCTTATTTGGAGACGGGGTCTTTACAGAGGTATCAAGCTAAAATTAGGTCATTAGGGTGGGCCCTAATGTAATATGACTGGCAGAGTTGACAAGACAGATCAGCACTCTGGATGGCTGAGGCACCTGGAACTTGTAGGTAAAGGCTCCAAAGAGGAGGGTGCTGAAAAGAGGGGAAAGAAAGAGCTGCAGAAATCTACTTGGGAATTCCCTCACGGGACTTTGGATGAATACTAACACCCACATGTGTTGGGTGAAACCCCATGAGGTGAATCCAAAAACAACTCCTGGACACCCACAAAGTGAATGACTGCCCGAGCTCACACAGGGCTGGGAGATATTCAGACCAGCTCAAGTGGAGAAACCTGAAACATTCAGTAGAGACTCTAGAAAGGCCACACCTCAGAAGCTTTCAAGTTACTGAATTACCTGACAAAGACAGCTCAACACTTCTTTTTAAAGAAAGACAATGAAACCCAGACACTCAACAATATAATATTTATGATGTACAGCATTTTCCCCAAATTACTAGAAATGCAAAGAAGCACAAAAATGCGGTTCATAATCAGGAGAAAAATCATACAATAGACAGAGACCTAAAAATGACAGAGATGGGCTTCCCTAGTGGCGCAGTGGTTGGGAGTCCGCCTACCAATGCAGGGGACACAGGTTCGTGCCACGGTCCGGGAAGATCCCACATGCCACGGGGTGGCTGCGCCCGTGAGCCATGGCCGCTGAGCCTGCGCGTCCAGAGCCTGTGCTCCGCAACGGGAGAGGCCACGACAGTGAGAGGCCCGCGTACCGCAAAAAAAAAAAAAAAAATGACAGAGATGATGGAATAAGCACACAGTATTTTTAAAACAGCTCTTATAATGTATGACATTTAAAGGAAAATGTGATAACGAGGACAGAGATAGAAGATATACACAAGAACAAAATGGAACTTGTGGAGGTCAATGTACAATATCTGAAATGAAACATTCACTGGATTGTGTAGAACAACATCTTAAGCATCGAAGAAGTGCTCAGTGAACCGGAAGTGCATTTTTAGCAGCTCCCTGGGGAGAAATGAACAGACTCCCCAGGGACCTGCTAAAAATGCACATTCCTGGACCTCACGTCCAGAAAGGCTTACTCACCAGGCCTGGCTTGGGGCCCAGGAATGTGCATTTTTAACAAGCATCTCTACAGATTGTGATGCATAGAAACAGTGCCCTTTCTAAAGGTACCTAACTGGCCAAGGATGAAAAGGGAGTTCAAGATGGACCATTTCAACACTGAATTCCTATCCTTTTATGGGTTGTGAACCCCTTAGAAAACATGATGAAATTCATGGACCTTCTCTCATCACAAACATGTGTGCAGGGACTTCGCTGGTGGTTCAGCGGTTAAGACCTCGCACTCCCAACGGAGGGGACCCAGGTTCGATCCCTGGTCAGGGAACTAGATCCCACACGCATGCCGCAACTAAGACCCAGTGCAGCCAAAATAAAATTAATTAATTAAAAAAAAAAGAAACATGTGTGCGCACGTGCATACACACACAGACACACACACACACACGCTGTTCTGGATGGCTTTCCCTTATTGAACTTCACACACTCTCCCTCATGGCCTCACCCAGTATCATTTCTCTTAACAACCATCTATTTGCTGATGATTTAAAAATTATGTTTCCAACCTAGATCTTTCCCAGAAACTTCAGACCCATATGCCTAAGGCCCAGCTTCAAGGCTCTATTATGCTCATACTTGCTGAGTGGGCTAATTCCACATGATTTCACAGTGCCCTGGACCTACAGGTGTAAAACACTACTCTTGAGAAATAGGACTAGCTTTGTGGGTTCATAACAAACCTCATCATCACCAGGATTTACTCATCACATATTTACGTGCTAGGAACTGGGGATGTGACGGGGAACCAGACAGACAAGTTCTCGAAGCTGGGCATTAGGCAGTCAGGCAAGGCTTGGTCCGAGCCTTTTAACTCAAACACAGTAAATGCTCCATCCACACATTGAGTACACTGGGGTGTCAGCTACACATTTCTTTTTCTTAATTAATTTATTTTATTTATTTTTGGCTGCGTTGCATCTTCGTTGCTGCACACTGGCTTTCTCTAGTTGCGTCGAGCGGGGCCTACTCTTTGTTGTGGTGCACTGGCTTCTCAGTGCAGTGGCTTCTCTTGTTGCAGAGCACGGGCTCTAGGCACACGGGCTTCAGTAGTTGAGGCACGTGGGCTCAGTAGTTGTGGCTCTCACGCTCTAGAGCACAGGCTCAGCAGTTGTGGCGCACGGGCTTAGTCGCTCCGCGGCATGTGGGATCTTCCCGGACCACGGCTCGAACCCCTGTCCCCTGCATTGGCAGGCGGATTCTTAACCACTGTGCCACCAGGGAAGCCCTAGCTACACATTTTTAAGATGAGTCTTTGTCAGTTAATAACACAGGCTATTGAGGCTGAAGATTACCATGGACAAAGGTTCGAAGTTTGAGCACTTTATTCCTACACTCAGTTCTATTTGCACAATAAAATAAACCTGGCTGGGTTAAGCAAGTTTCACTTCTTGGGCTCCAGAATTCACTCCAATAAAAGTGAAGTGCCCTGTCTGGATTGTATCCATCGTCGAAAGACACTGAAGTGAACTGAGAAACTGTCCTGCAAGTCTCTGAGGCTGGAAAGAGACACCTCTGATATAAACTGCTCTTCTGGCCAGAGTGATTACTGTCCCTTTGTTTCAGCGGAATTGGCCCCCTGACCCCTCTGCAGTGGTGAAATCCCAAAGCTGTGAAATCATTTCCTCCGCATGTGCACAGGACCCATCAGCAAGCTGCCGGCATCGCCCAGCTTTCCAACTCGGGCTGAGGGAACGAAACCTCCATCGAGCTGCACTTGGAACTGTGGGTTTTGATCCTTCAATATTACTGTCATCTGAGCCAGGGCAGTTTTCGACTCGAGCTGCCCAAGGAACCGTGCAGGCCTCTTCCCCTTTGGACCTGTGGATGTGCTCCGTGCTGCCCTGGCCCAGAGTGTCCAGGGCTCCAGGATCTGGGTCTCAGACTCCAAAATCTGAGTCTGTTCTGATTGCTTACATGTGCTGGGCTTCTGAGCTGTTCTCGCAGGGGCCTTATCTGTCAGGCTGCAGGAGGAACTTTAGAGACCAAGACCTGGCTCATGAACATCAGCTGGTCTCCAGCACGCCCTGGGACTCTGGCCTGTGCCCATCTAGCCTGTGTGCTCTGTGAGGGCAAGACTGGGGGGAGGGCTGGCTGGAAAAGCTTAACAGGAGGAATCCTCATGTTGGAACAGATCCTGTATATTGACTGCAGTGGTGGTCACAGGAATCTACATGTGCAATGAAACTGCACTGAGACACACAGACACACGCACATACAACAGGTGAAACCTACAGAAGCTCCTGTTTGTTTACAAACTCCTGGGGGTCTAGTTAAGTTTCTAAATAAGTTTACAAAAAGATGCTCAATCCTAAAGAACTCAAGAAAGTACAGAAAAGGAAACCTACAGGAAGTGGGGAGCACATCAAAAGTACAAGTAAGATGCTCGATTTCAATCTAAATGCATCAATCATTACATCCAGTGGAAATGGACTCAGTACTCTGGCACAAAGATGTTCATGGAATGGGTCGCATGCAGGGGATGCAGAGATGAGCATTACCAGGCCCCGCTCGCAGGATGCACATGACGGTCTCGAGGGGCCATGTGCTATGACAGAATATACCACGTGGACGAATTTGTGGGTGCCGGGAAGGTTAGAGCGACAGAAGATGAAGCTGAAGAGGGGGTGGTGGCCATATGGTGGAAGACACAGTGGGCCTGAGGGAGGGAAGGGGTCGAAGCTGAATCAGAGGCTGCTTCATGACCGGGCAGGTACTATTATTGTGTCATGTCCCCCGAATGGAACAACTTGTATTTATAATCTTGTGAAGTGGTCAAGGCTGCTAATTTTCCAGAAAAAGAAGCTGGTCCTCAGAGAGATGGAGTGTTAGCTTTCCGCAGACTGTCCTGTCTCACGGAACTGTCAAAGCTGTTTCCCCGATCTAGCTCCAAAGTGGAATCTTTCTGTCCCCTCACACACAAACATTCTTCGCTGGAGTCCAGAAGACACGGAGAGAAAGAGGCAAGAGGCCTGAAGACTGGCTCTTGTCTCGTTGACTGACTTTTCATTTCCTTTTACATCTTTCTTCATCCCCCATCTTCTGACTGGAACACATTCCCCCCCACTGTGCTTTTCTTCTCCTTGTGCTGCTATTAACGGATACTTAGTAAATGTTAATGAGCGTTTAGAAAACCTAACAGCTCCATCACGGACTGCCATTTGTAAGGCCTCCGGGAATCTTGGATGTGGTCCCAGAACATGAGATGAAAGAAAGCGTTTGGTAACAACTTGGAGGTTTATAGTAACTTCCCAAGACCCGCTCCTTTAAACTCAGCTCCCATTTTATTCCCAGTGGTGTCACCTTGAAAACACTCAGGAAGTTTGGGGTGTGGTTATGTGTTGCAAAAGGCGAACATCATTGAAAAAACAAAGAAACAAAGTGAAACAAAGTCCTGGTTAATGTTCTATTTTCTGCTGTGCTTTACTCAAGGGGGCCCCTTCTCTCCGCCTTCCACTTCCTCACCAAGGGGGACCACAAAAGCCAGGGGACCCGAGGGCGGTGGGTCGGGAATTTCCAGGAGCCAGGATTGCTGGTGACCCTTCAGCCTGATGGCCTGTAACCTTCTGCCTGCCACCACATAGAGCCGGGACTTGTCGCAGGCGTGGAATAGCTTCCTGTGATTGTCCTGGAGACGGCCTGGCCCACGGGTTCCGCTTCCAGGCCTTGTCAAGAGAGGCAGACAAGTCCTGGATCTCTGTGATGTGGAAGGAGGAACCCTGAGGAGGACTGTTCAGCAGAGATAAGTGTGCCACTCTACATGACGTGGACTTGACCTTCCTCGTGTACTGAGACCTAAGTGCCACTCAGTGTCCTGGGTGGTTTCTCATCATTTCTGAACTGGACACTTACAAATGAAATAATATGACCCTCACACCCAAGGGACGTTCCTTCGCCACTGCTCAAGCTGAGCACACAGGGGTGAGGGCTCCTGGGACCCTCTCCGAAGGAGTCCATGAACGATGAGGTGACACCGATCCCTTGAAATGCACAATAGTAATAATAATAGGTAACACGCACGTCCCGGGAACTGGTCGAAGTGCTTTGGATGGATTAAATGAAATTATTTTAACCTGCACACAGGTCCTTACAGCATTCTCTACACAGGCGGAAAGGCGTGATGTGAACCAACTGGGATGGAGTGAGAGTGTAGACTTGGTTACCAAGTCTAGGACAAAAGGTCTTGGAAAGGAGAAAATCTGGCCCTATTTTATACAAATGAGCTCACACTCCAGCAGGAGGCCCACCCCTTCTTTCTCCTGAAATATGTGAATTTGGAAGGCATTCAGAAAACCCGGTCTCTTGTGTTATTAGATGTAAGGTAGCTGAGGTTTGATGCTGAGAAAAATCTCTCTAAAATGTTCCCCCTGGTGCCTGGTGCCAAGAGCAAGCTCAGTCAATCTTGTTGAACAAATTAATGAATGTCTAGCTCATTCCACCTGTAATCCAAATAAACTCTGCCTGAATTAAATATTCACATTTAAATAAGGAAATGATAACAGGACTGAAAAAATAGAGGTGGGCACTGACCTAACACCGGCCTCTGGGAAGGCTTTCCAAAAACATGACACGACAGCCACACATTCATTCCTCAGAAGTGGAGCCGTCGGTGCTGTTAACACTCGTGCTACCCGTGACTCAGCTGCCGGAGGGCAGGAGGGACGGAAAGAGGAGACAGCGGGCAGGAGACGGGTCCCAGCTGACAGGCAGCTAACGGCCCCAGAGTGATGGTTACGGGGCAGCTCATCAGCACGAAACACTGTTTTGGCTGCAGGAAGTTGCCAAAACCGCCTCCCAGCCTCTGGCCAGCACAAAACTGTGACTCAAGAGAAGCGGTTCCGCCCGGGAGCCCACAGGATGCCAGTGTTGACTTAAACTCGAGTCTAGGCCTGGGAGAAGCTGAGCTCCCAGAGGGCACCTGCTGGTGGCAGACTCGTTCCCAGGTACATAGAGAGGAAAAGAGCAGCCTGGCTTTCAGCTTTGGTTTCACGACTTGCTGGGCTCAAAGGACAGACATCTGTTAGAAGGAAGACCCCTTTATTGTTACAGTTCAAGGCCAATTCCCTGGGCCTCCTCCCTGCTGACCCCAGTGCATTTCTGCATGCCGGGAACGCACGTGCCAATCAGGATGCAGAAATGTTTGCTGGGCGAAGTGATGAGCGCTGCCCGCTGCGTCTGGCTTTCATCCTGTCCCCCTCACGGTCCCTCTCAGCTCCTAAAGCCTGAGGGGTCTGGGTGGAGGAGAAGCCCACACGGTTGTCCTCTCGTTCCTCAGTTAAGGATTTTTCACTGGCATCCTTCACAAATCTTTCTCCTATTTCGTCAAAGCTGTACCCTTCCAGGAGCAGATGAGACGCCTAACCGATCTCAGGGCTTTCCATGACTTGCTTAGATTTTCCTGCTCTATTTTGGACTCTTTTCAATGAGTTTCACGGAGGGAAATTACATAAACATGTATTCAGAACTAAGTTACTTTCTTTCCCAGAAACCTCTTCGAAAGATCCAGCAGTCACATAGGCGAAAGCAAAAAGAGCACCTTGTTGTTTAAATGTATATTTGTCTGGTGTCTCAGGAGGTTGTATATTATTTCTTAGGTGTCGCGTCCCTTTGTAGACCTTTTTCCATCTGCCCATTTTTCCATTTGCAATGCCGATCTTTTCCCTAATGATTTACAAGGATTATTTCCTAGACGTTAAGGATATAAACTCATTTGCCTTATAAGTTTATGTTGTTTTTGAAGTGCCAGTGCCTAAAATTGTGCTCAGCATGCAGGAGATGCTCAGTACATATCTGCTGAAGGACTGAAGGAATGAATGGAAGTGTTTTATTCTCATATAGCAAAAATCTATCTTTCCCTTTACAGTTTTTCTATCATGTTTAGAAAGGTTTTCCCCACCTCCAGATCAGATTGAGATCCTACAACATCCTCTTGTAGAAATTATATTTCATTGCCTTCCATTTAAACTCAACGCATCTGGAATTCGTTTGTCATGTCTCTGTGAAGTGAGATTGATCTGTAGTTTTATGAATTTGCTATCAAGATTCCTGAATAAGCTTGCACCTTTTTCTGTGCCTAAATAGTTTAAAGAGTGTGAGAGTGATCTGTTCTTTAAAGTTCAAAAGATCTCAAATATTAAAACATTCTGAGTCAAGCATCTGTCTTGGAGGTAATTTCACTTCTTTCATATTTACCTTATAATATTGACCAAAATAACATTTTAGGGTGTAAGACTGTGAAGTGTGTACTTCTTTCCAGCAAGGCCATGTGAGAGTTCTCCTTTGGTGTGAAAATTTCGGTGGAGTTAAATTACAGTTTAAACTTCAGTTTAATTTCTAGTTACACCATGCTCAGGGCCCAAGACCCCAAACCACGGATTTCTTGTCAGCACTAAAAGCCACAATGTAACAGACTTGCTTCTTGTGAAATAGGAACTGGTGGTGATAAACCAAAACAACCACGGAAAAGGAGGCCTGGGAGGGGACAACAAAGCAGCCCACGAGGGGACCTAGCTGGCGTGTTGATATAAAGCAGGCACAGTTCTGATGTGTAAAGAAGGCAAAGTAAGCTGAGTTACCCAGCACGGCGGGATGCATCGTGAGGCTCTACCTGGAGGGAGATAGACAAGAAAACAGGGTGCTCCATTGCAGAAGGAACGCGACTTTGGTCCCTGACAGGATACAACAGGTGTGGAGGCCCGCCAGCCAGGGCTGCCCAGCATGCCTTGGGGCTTGGCTACACAGGGCCTCTGGGCTCATCCAGCCTGACACAAGATAATAAAAAAGTATTTTCCTACATTTTCTTTTAATCTTTTATGTTGAATTATTCCATGAATATAATTACAGGAAGCCAAACAACTCACAAAAACTATAAAGGAACCAATTTCCAGATTTGCTTACAAAAGATAAAAAATATCTGCGTGGCAAGAGACCCCCTGAACAAAGTTGAGATGATGAATTTGTAGGCAGCTACAACTGAATAAACAAAATACATAAAGAGCTTCTATGAAAACACTCCGATAAACGTAAATGACCTGACCACCTGGAGGATGGCACTTCCACACTCTGAGATTTGGAAGCCCCTGGAAGGAGCAGATTTAGGGAGACTACATTGCCCTGAGGCCTCTGCTCTCTCTTGTTGCTGCGAGTGTGCTTTTATTTTGGAGAATGATAAACTTTACCCTTCATTTCACTCAGACTTGTAAATGAGATGAGGGAAATGGAACTCAAAGAATCACAACAAAGTACCTTTGGATGGAGATTTACTTTCTTCCTTTCTGATTTTTAGCCATTATACATAGTGATGTTAACATCCATGAACATACATCATTGTGCAAAGGTTTGAAAATTTTGTGCCAATCTGATGGGCAAAGGTATCACATTTTTAATTAGCAATTTTTGGTTGTATGACTTGGGGCCATTTGTTTCTTCTTCTATGAAATGCTTATTTTCTCTCAGAAAATGAAAACATATGAGTGTTGACTGTTACAGTCTAGAGGCAGATGGGTCCATAGACAGTGGGGTGGTAGCAGCTGCCAGCTTCCAATAAAAAAAGAACAAGATGCCGCAATGGCTTTCTTTCTCCACTCTGGCTCTAGGTTCTGAACAGGTGGGAACTTATATCCTGAGAAGGACCTGAGGAAAGGTGGGAACTTATTTACTTCTCTGTCGGGCCCAAATCTGGAGGTGGGTGTCACTTGATTCCTGGTGACCTTACACTGCAAATCAATAAAATGCTTCCCTCTCCTTTGCTTTCAGCTACCCAAAGATCATGACAGATTGGCTGAAGGACAAATTGCAAACAAAAAGGTGAAATTTACCAGTAAGAAATGCAAGGTCCAGTCTCCGGGCCTCAACAAAGCAAAACATCGACAGCACAAGCAGAGACCGGAGGAAAGAGATCTCAGCAAGAGCACAGAGGAAAATGCAGTTCTCTCGACAGGAAGCCAGGCGGGTGTGAGTCAGCGGTGGGGTGGCCGCCAGCCCCGAGCCAGGGGGACCTCCAGCCTCCAGGCGGGGAGAGGGCAGCTGGCTCCGCTCGGCCTGGCGCTCTGATCCCAGGAGCACACTCAGTCCTGGTAGCAGCTTGGAGGAGGTGGATCGATGGCCTGAGAACCTGCAAGGAATGGCGGCATCGACCGGCTACCCTCACACCGGATGCCAGCGGGGCTCCCAGGTGAACAGAGCGAGGTGTGTTCCGTGTAATCTCAAGACGTAACAACACCGGGCTGGATTCTCCCAGTAGGAGCTGTCACACGATTCTTTGAGAATTGTGTTTATGTAACCGGTTTCCTGTTGCTGGAACTGTCCGGATAACAAGTGATTGCTCAAAAACGTGGCCAGTATGTAACGAGATGACCACTGACACCCTTTCCAATCACTGAAGTTTACAGAACTGCACTGTGATTGGGCTACAGACCACCCTGCTCAACGGCCCCTGTCTCTCTCAGACGTTTTAATCAAGCAGTCGAGAAGCCCCAGTGGTTATTTCTCTAAAATCATTCTCATATTCTTCTTTTTTGCTGCTCTCCCATTAATACCCCTTGTTTTCCAGTCTCCCTTACAGCTGGAATACAGACTCTGGATACAGACTCTCTCTTGCCAGATCGTAAAGCAAAAGGATGACAAGCTCCAAGACTTAAATTCTTGGCTTGAAGCACGGTTGGAAAACTAGGCTTTCTATGATAGTGCTAAGACTCTCTTCTAGCTTACGCGCGCAGGCTGAGATCACCCACAACGACCCTGGGTTTAACACTGCAAGTTGCTGAATTATTCCACCGGGTCTTATAAGTGAAACAAAGGGCACGCTTCGAAAAGACTGGAACTGGAGGGTTGGAACGGGGACATCTGATGGCGTTTGGCTGAATCTGAGCCCCACTGGGAGGACCACCAAGGAGTCAGACTCCTCAGGAAGGAAGGTTTCGATCACCTCAACCAGGCCAACAACGCTGATCAGCCAAGGCATTGTCTTTCCCCTTGCTTTTCCCGACTGTTTTCTGTAGGATGGGTTGGTGGCAGTGAACTCGAGCTAAGTGGCATTGTTCAGCCTGTCAGGCACCCGCAGTAGTGACAGCAGGTTTCTCACCAGAATTAGTTCTGAGTTGTGGTTTGGGGTGTTTTTTCCTGGCTGTTTAACCTCAAAGCTGGTTCTCCAGCCCTCTCACCATTTCTGTCAGAGACCCAATATCATTCTGATCAGCTCTTTTTCTGCTTAAATCAGTCAGGATCAGCTTCTGTTGTCTGCAAAGTAAAACCCTGACTAGTACAACATCCACAAAGAGTGTGTGGTCAGTCCAAGTTTCCTCATCTCTAAAACATGCCAAAACTGAATGAAGAAATAATAAATATAAAAGGAGAAATTAAAGTTAGAAAAATTAAAAAGTAGGACTTATTAATAATCAAAAAACTGGTTCACTGCCAAAACAAAAATCAATAAAACAGAAAACACCAACTAACCTAACCAACAGGGGAAAAAGGAACAGAGCACAAATTCACAATGACAAGGAAGCAATACCTCTGAGAAGAGTAAAAACAAATTTAAAAAATCATAAAAGCATTTCATAAAATTATATGTGATGAATTTGATGGCCTGGATGAAACAGACACTTTTCCAGGAAGAGTATAATTTATAAAACTGACTCAGGGAGAGATAGACTAAACAGACCAATTTCCATAAAAGAAATAGAGTTGACAAAGATCTAAACACACACAAAAAAGCAACAGATACAGTTTAGAGGGGAATTCTGCCAAAATTTTAAAGGGCTGTTAATTCCAACTCTACTTAAGATATTCTAGAATATGGCAAACTTCCAAATTTTTATATGACCCAAGTATAACATTTATGCCAAAATCTGCTAAAGATTGTACAGAAATAAGTAAAGCCAAATTTAAAGCCAAAGACCAATCTCACTTATGAATGTTGATGCAAATATCCAATATAAAATATTAGTATGAATAATCCAACAACACAATGAAAAATACACCTTGTCCAACTGGGGCTTATTCCAGAAATGTAAAGGTGGTCTAATATTAGATAATCTACTAATAGAATTCATTGCTTTGCTAGATTTAATGAAAAAGTCATATGACCATCACTAGAAATGCTGAAAAACTTCTTAATAAAATTCAACAATGCCTTCTGATTAAAAAAAAACTCAGTAATACAGGAATTGTAGAATATTTCACTAACATAAAGAAAATATATTCTCCTAGCCCCAAAGTCAATATTTTTCTTTCTTTCTTTTTTTTTTAAGTATTTAAAAAGAAAACTGTTTTAAGATTTTTTTTAAAATTTATTCTTTGGCTGCATTGGGTCTTCGTTGCCGCACATGGGCTTTCTCTTTAATTGTGGCGAGCGGGGGCTACCCTTTGTTGTGGTGCGTGGGCTTCTCATTGTGGTGGCTTCTCTCGTTGCGGAGCACGGGCTCTAGGCACACAGGCTTCAGTAGTTGTGGCTCACGGACTCAGTAGCTGTGGCTCGTGGGCTCTAGAGCACAGGCTCAGTAGTTGTGGTGCATGGGCTTCATTGCTCCGTGGCATGTGGGATCTTCCCGGCCCACGGCTCGAACCCATGTCCCCTGCATTGGCAGGCGGATTCTTAACCACTGCACCACCAGGGAAGCCCTCTTTCTTTTTTTAAAGCACAGCTTTATTGAAGTATAATTGGCACACAAAGAACTGTACATAACTAATGTGTACAATTTGATGAGTTTGACATATGTAGACACTGGTGAAATCATCACCACAGTCAAGGTAGTAGACATATCCATCACCTCCCTAAGTTTTCCTGTGTTCCTTAGTGTGTGTGTCAATGTGTGTGCAGTAAGAACACATACATGACATCTACCCCTCTAACAACTTTTAAGTGCATAATATAGTATTGTTGGCTATAGGCATTATGCTGTACAGCAGATCTCTAGAAATAATTTATCTTGTATAACTGAAACTTTATACCAATACAGGCCAGCAATTCCACTGGTGGGTATATGCTCAAAAGAATTGAAATCAGGATCTCAAAGAGATATCTGTCCTCCCATGTTCATCCATCAGAACATTATTTACAAAGCCAAGACATGGAAACAATCTAAGTGTTGGATGATGGATGAATGCATAAAGAAAATGTGGTATGTCCATACAATGGAATATTATTAAGCCTTTAAAAAAGGGCAATCCTGCCATTTGTGACATATGGATAAACCTGGAGGACATTATGTTAAGTGAGATAAGCCAGATACAAATGGACAAATACTGCATGATTCCACTTATATGAGGTCCCTAGAACAGTCAAACTCATAGAAGCAGAGAATTGGATGGTGGTCACTGGGGGACAGGGGGAGAAGGAAATGGGGATTTGTTGTTCAATTGGTATAAACTTCTAATATTTTTCTTAATAGAAAAACACTGAAGGCATGCCTATAAAAGTCAAGATCAAAATAAGCTTGCCCATTGTCAATACTACTGTTTCACATTGGGGTGTTAACCAACACATTTGGACAAGAGGAAAAAAACCAAAATACATAAGAATTGAAAAAGGAAGTAGTAAAACTCTTTCTATTTTGGGGACTTCCCTGGTGGTCCAGTGGCTAAGCTCCGAGCTCCCAATGCACGGGGCCGAGGTTCCATCTCCAGTCGGAGAACTAGAATCTGCACGCCACAACTAAAGAGCCCACATGCTGCAACTAAAAGATCCCGCCTGCCACAACTAAGACCTGGCACAGGCAAATAAATTAAAAAAAAAAAAACTCTTTCTTTTTTGGATGACATGATCGTATACATAAGAAATCCCCAAAGAAGAATCAACTAAAAAACTACTACAAAAAGTAAGAGAATTCAAAGGTAAGAGGATAGGCTATTAATATGTTGGAATTATATTGGACCCGATTTTGTGCATCTTGGCACCACCTGCCTTCCAGGCCCAGCTGCTCACTCAGTGGGGAGACATGGCCTCTGCTGAGAGACCCTCCCACCCTTCCCAGGCCCGAGCCAGTGAACCCTCAAATACTCCAGTTCCTTCCACCATTTCTGGATTCAGATGAGACACCAGGCCAAAGAACACTGGCTTTCCCAGTGGCTGCCCCAAAAGGCGCTGAGAGACAGGAGCCGTAAGGGAAGTGGCAGATACATTTATCTCCCTTCTTTGTTGCAAAAGACGGTTTCAAGGTGAGTCGGTTCTACAGAGCCTGTCCAAATCCATCCAGATGACCCAACCAGTGGCTGTGTTTTCTCATGAAGCCATGGCCAACTCAGTAACACACGAATTTGCACATTCTTTCCTTTCTTCCTTTTTCCCATTACTCTCACTGCACTGAGATGACAACCCCAACAAAGCCTTGGCCAAGAAGCCTTGGCGCAAGTTCTGTTTTCTAAGGAATTCAGGTGAAGACAGAAACCAACAGCCCTATGAATACAAACAAAGAAACAAAAATCCCCAAACAGGCATAAGCCTAATAAGAATTGT
Source organism: Lipotes vexillifer (assembly GCF_000442215.2). NCBI lineage: Eukaryota > Metazoa > Chordata > Mammalia > Artiodactyla > Lipotidae > Lipotes > Lipotes vexillifer. The sequence goes on along the minus strand of NW_006794923.1, from coordinate 287,244 downwards.
GCAAAGACCAATGTGAAAACAACTTGGAAATACTCCTGTAAGACACAAAAGCTGACTTGGATAGAAAGGCTCCGCACCGTAGCGTCAGCTCGAAGTTAGTTTAAAAACCTAACTTAACTCTCCTCCCCAGGAATAACAGGTTTTGTTTTGAAATTAAGCAAAAAGCCAATTCTCAAGTTCATGTGGCAAAATTAAATCAAAACTAGCCAAACTCAACTCTGAAAACTCTGAAAACTCTATAACTCTAAACACTCCATAAAAAGAACAATAAAAGGGGACTATAGCCATATCACCATTCAAATCAACTGTAAAACCTCTATAATGGAAACAGCTTAATAATGGCACATGAATTCACAGAGGGACCAATGGAAGTTGAGCCAGAAACTGAAACAAAAATAAATGTGGTATTTGTTTTTCTCTTTCTGACTTACTTCACTCTGTATGACAGACTTGAGGTCTATCCACCTCACTACAAATACCGTACGCTAACACATATATATGGAATTTAAGGAAAATAAAATGTCATGAAGAACCTAGGGGTAAGACGGGAATAAAGACACAGACCTACCAGAGAATGGACTTGAGGACACGGGGAGGGGGAAGGGTGAGCTGTGACAAAGCGAGAGAGAGGCATGGACATATATACACTACCAAACGTAAGGTAGATAGCCAGTGGGAAGCAGCCGCATAGCACTGGGAGATCGGCTCCGTGCTTTGTGACCGCCTGGAGGGGTGGGATAGGGAGGGTGGGAGGGAGGGAGACGCAAGAGGGAAGAGATATGGGAACATGTGTATATGTATAACTGATTCACTTTGTTATAAAGCAGAAACCAACACACCATTGTAAAGCAGTTATACTCCAATAAAGATGTAAAAAAATAAAAAATAAATGTGGGAATTTCATATATAATAAGGAAGGACAGTATCTCAAATCAGTGGGGATACAGATGAACTTTTTAATAAGTAGTGCAGGCAAAACTGTACAGCCATTTGGAAAAAAGTGAAGTCAGATCCATTCCTTACATCTGCACCAGGATAAACTCCAAATGGATCCCAAATCTCAATGTAAAAAACAAAACAGAACACACAGTCTGGGGCTTCTGTCTGCTGCCATCCAGCTGCCTGCCCCAGACTCAGCACCCAAGTGCCCTAAGCGCTGAGCAGGTGACCTCCCTGGGGAAGAATGGCCGTGGGCCTTGCCTGAAGGGCGAGAAATGTGCCAAGTCGCTGCCCTGATGGGGCCACACCCAAAGGCAACCACTCCTGCAGTGCAGCCACACTGGAGTCCCAAGCCTTTGGTGGGATGGAGCTGAGGGTCACACTTTCAAGTCAACCCAGGTTTTGGAGACCCCATCCCCAGCCACGTGCAGGCACTTGGGTCTCCCCTGTAGACCCCCATGCCCTCAATAAACCTGAACACTCAGGGAAGAAAATGAATAAAACAAAACAAGGGGCTTCCCTTGCGGCACAGAGGTTAAGAATCCACCTGCCAATGTAGGGGACACGGGTTTGATCCCTGATCTGGGAAGATCCCACATGCCGTGCAGCAACTATGCCCGTGTGCCACAACTACTGAGCCTGTGTGCCACAACTACTGAAGCCTGTGCTCTAGAGCCCCTGCTCCGAACAAGAGAAGCCACCGCAGTGAGAAGCCTGAGCACCACAACAAAGGGTAGCCCCCGCTCACCACAACTAGAGAAAGCCCACGCGCAGCAATGAAGACCCAACACAGTCAAAAAATAGATAAATAAAATAAATAAATTAAAAACAAACCAACAAAACCATACAAGCACCAGAAGAAACCACAGGTGAATTCCTTTAAAACCAGGGAGGGGAAAAGGCCTTCCTAAATCTGACTGAGAATCCAGAAGCTGTAAAAGAAAATACTGACACATTCTACTAGATACACTTTTTCCTTTTGCACACACACACACACACACACACACACACACACACACACACACAAGTAACATAAGCAGAGTCAAAATACAAGTGACAAACTGGGGAAATGTATACATATCTCTTCTCACGAAGGACTAATCACCCCTCAGAAATTGCGACTAAAAAGACCAACATGTCAAGAAATGTTCAACCTCCCTCCGAATAAAAGAACTGCAAATTGAAACGATGCAGAAATACCATTTCTCACCTATCAGATGGCAAAAATCCCCAAGTTGAACAACACATGCTGGAAGGAATGCAAAATGGAACATTCGTTAATGTCTACTAAATTTATAGATTCATAGCCCCAGCAATCCCAGCTCTGGGAATCATACAGATATACCTGCACAAGTAGAAAATGTCACATATACCATGCTACTAGTTGTGGCAATGGATGTAAAATCAAAAGAGCAGAAACAACTCAGGTGTCCAAAATAGGGAACTGGTTGAATAAACATGCTACAGCCACACAGCAGGACACTGTACAGCTGTCAAAAATAGTGAAGATCCCTGGTCACTGACATGAGCAGAATTCTAGAACAAACTTTTTTTTGAGAATTTTCAAGATCTACTCTCTCAGCAACTTTCATATATACAATTCAGTGTTACTAGCTATAGTTGAGATGCTGTATATTATATCCTTAGGACTTATTTATTTTATAACTGCGAGTCTGGACCTTTGGAACACCTTCTCCCATTTCACCCCCCAACTGCCATCCCCCACCAATCTTTCCTCTGTATCTTTGAGTTCCTGTTCAACTTTTTTGTTTTTTAAGATTTTACATAAAAGTGAGATCACATGGCATTTGTCTTTCCCTGTCTGACTTACTTCACTTAGCATAATGCCTTCAAGTTCCATCCATGTTGCTGCAAAGGGCAACATGTCATTCTTTCTTATGGCTGAGTAATATCCCACTGTATGTATATGTATGTACCACATCTTTTTTTTTTTTTTTTTGCAGATGTAATCCAGATGTAATCCAGTTAAGATGAGGTCAGTAGGGAGGCTCAGCGGCCACGGCTCACGGGCCCAGTTGCTCCGCGGCATGTGGGATCCTCCCGGACTGGGGCACGAACCTGTGTCCCCTGCATCGGCAGGCGGACTCTCAACCACTGCGCCACCAGGGAAGCCCTGTACCACATCTTTATCCATTCATCTGTTGATGGGCACTTCGGCTGCTTCCACACCCACCTTGAATATTGTAAATAATGCTGCAGTGAACATGGGGGTGCAGATATCTTTTCAAGTTAGTGTTTTCGTTTTCTTTGGATAAATATCCAGAAGTGGAACTGGTTGATAATATGGTAGTTCTATTTTTAATTTGGGGGGGAATCTCCATACTGTTCTCCGTAGTGGCTGCACCAATTTACATTCTCACCCGCAGTGCAGGAGGCTTCCCTTTTCTCCACACCCTCTCCAGCATCTGTTATTTGTGGCCTTCGTGATGGTGGCCACTCTCACGGGGCTGAGGGGACATCTCACTGCAGTTTTGATTTCCTTTTCCCTGATCATTAGTGATGTTGAGCATCTTCTCATGTGCTTGTTGACTGTATGTCTTCTTTTTTTTTATTGGAGTATGGTTGCTTTACAATTTTGTGTTATCTTCTGCTATACAGCAAAGTGAATCAGCTATATGTATACGTATGTCCCCTCTTTTTTAGATTTACTTCCCATTTAGGTCACCACAGATCTCTGAGTAGAGCTCCCTGTGCTTGTCTATATATCTTCTTAAATGAACAGGCTAAGATATAGAATGGGATACTGTGTAAGAAAGCGGGGCATAAGAAGCTATGTACAGGGCTTCCCTGGTGGTGCAGTGGTTGAAAGTCCACCTGACAATGCAGGGGACACGGGTTCGTGCCCCGGTCCGGGAGGATCCCACATGCCGCGGAGCGGCTGGGCCCGTGAGCCATGGCCGCTGAGCCTGCGCGTCCGGAGCCTGTGCTCCACGACAGGAGAGGCCACAACAGTGAGAGGCCTGCGTACCGCAAATAAAATAAAAAAATTAAAAAAAGAAGCTATGTACATATGTCCTTGTATTTATAGAGAGAAATACTGGAAGTGTGAAGGAAAAAACTAAGAAAAATGGTTACTTGAAGGCTAAGGGCAATTAAGATGGATGAAGACAGAGGTGAGGGTGAGACTTTTCATTTTTGAATCATGTAAGTGTGATACTTATTCAATAACAGTTTAAAAGCTGAGATAAAAGCAAAAGAAGCAACTGAACAAAATTGCCCCAAAATAGGCCCATGAAAGGATTTAAGACTTAGGCTGCAATTAAAATCATGCTATACAAACATAAATACAAATGTCTTTTATATATGAAAAGATGCTCAACCTCACTCATAAAGAAATTCAGTTAAAATAAAATACCATTTATCAACTACTGACTTTACAAAGATCAAAACGTTTGATAATACACTATATTTGGGGCATTGCAGAGAGACAAGCACTTTGATATCTATTGGCATTTTACATTCACATACACTTTGACTAAGAAATTCCACTTCTAAGCATTTTTTTACAAGCAGAATTAATTGCACATGACTACACAGACCAATGTACAAAGATATTCATGGCAGCATTGTTTATAGTAGCATGGGACTGGAAACAAGAAAAGGTCTATCATAGTAGCTCCATACAGTGAAATATTACGAAGTTGTTAAAGATAATGAGAAAGATCTCTATGTGCTGATAGGGAACAATCCCCAAAATATACTAAGAAAGAGGGTTATAAAATAGTGAATATAGTATACTACCATTTGTTCAAAAAATATGCTTGTATATGCATGGAATATATCTGGAAGGAAAATCCACAATGCTTGTAGCTGGAGGGGGAAACTTACTTTTCACTGTATATACTTTGATATGCTTTGATTTTGAATCATATGCATATATTCCTTAAAAATACACTCTCTGGCAACATGTAATGAAAATATATAGAGAGGAAGGACTCTTCAACAAATGGTGTTGAATCAATTGATTAACTATTTGTAAAATACAGTGAGTATAATAAATACTAACTGAAGAACATGAAAACACTAGTTAGAAAAGGTATCTGCATCCCTATATTCATTGCAGCATTCTTTACAACAGGCAAGATTTGGAAACAACCTAAGTGCCCACTGATGGATGAATGGATAAAGATGTGTATACATACACGATGGAATATTACTCAGCCACGAAAAATACTGAAATCTTGCCATTTGCAACAACACGGATGGCCTTAGAGGGTATTACGCTAAGTGAAATAAGTGAAAGACAAATACCAAATACCATATGATTTCACTCATATGTGGAATACAATAAACAAATCAAACAAAACATACAAAAACAAACACACAGATACAAAGAAGAGAGTAGTGGTTACCAGCATTATGCTAATGTCAAAACCAGAGAAAGATAGTACAAAAGAGAAAAACTACAGACAAATATCCCTCATGAACAAAGTCACAAATACCCTCAGCAAAATATTAGCAAATTAAATCCAGCAATACATGAAAAGGGGCTTCCCTGGTGGCACAGTGGTTAAGAATCCGCCTGCCAGTGCAGGAGACACGGGTTCGAGCCCTGATCCGGGAAGATCCCACATGCCGTGGAGCAACTAAGCTAAGCCCATGCGGCACAACTACTGAGCCTGTGCTCTAGAGCCCGCAAGCCACAGCTACTGAGCCCATGTGCCACAACTACTGAAGCCCGCACACCTAGAGCCCGTGCTCCCAACAAGAGAAGCCACTGCAATGAGAAGCCCGCACACCGCAACGAAGAGTAGCCCCCGCTCGCCGCAACCAGAGAAAAGCCCGCATGCAGCAACTAAGACCCAATGCAGCCAAAAATAAAATAAGTTAAATAAAATAAATTTATTAAAAAAAACCCAAAAACATGAAAAGGATAAAACATCACAACCAAGTGAAGTTTATCCCAGGAACTCAAAGCTGGCTCCAGATACAAAAATCCATCAGAATAATTCACCATAGTAACAGACAAAAAAAAAAAAAAGAAAGAAAATGCATATTATTATTTTTACACATGCAAGAAAGGCACTTAACAAATCCAATTCACGATAAAAAGTTTCAGCAAACTAGCAATACAAGGGAAGTTCGGTCTGAGAAAAGGCACCCAAAAAAGCCTACGGCTAATGTACTTAAAAGGTGAAAGACTAAATGCTTTCCCCCTTAGATCAAGAAAAATCAAGGATGTCTGTTCTCATCATTTTTATACAATATTGATAGTATTGAAAGTTCAAACTATAAATAAGTGAGTTTAGCAAGGTTGCAGAATACAAGGTTAATAAACAAAAATCAACTGACAAATGAATTCTAAAACTGGTATGGAAAAGCAAACGACCAACAATAGCCAAAACAACTCTGAAAAGAAAAACAAAGTTGGAGGGCTAAAACTGCCTGCTTTCAAGAATTATTATAAAGTTCTTGTCGTCAAAACAGCATGGTGTGGGCTTCCCTGGTGGCGCAGTGGTTGAGAATCCGCCTGCCAATGCAGGGGACACGGGTTCGAGCCCTGGTCTGGGAAGATCCCACATGCCACGGAGCAACTAGGCCCGTGAGCCACAACTACTGAGCCTGCGTGTCTGGAGCCTGTGCCCCACAACAAGAGAGGCCATGACAGTGAAAGGCCCGCGCACCGCGATGAAGAGAGGCCCCCGCTTGCCGCAACTAGAGAAAGCCCTTGCACAGAAACGAAGACCCAACACAGCCAAAAATAAATAAATAAATAAATAAATTTATAGGAAAAAAAAAAAACCAACCTTCCTTTCAAAAAAAAAAAAACAAAACAGCATGGTGTTAGCATAAAGATGAACAAAGACATAAAGGGAACAGACTAGAGAACACAGAAATAGACTTACATAAATATGACCAACTGATTTAAAAAAATTTTTTTAACATCTTTATTGGAGTATAATTGCTTTACAATGGTGTGTTAGTTTCTGATTCATAATAAAGTGAATCAGTTATACATATACATATGTCCCCATATCTCTTCCCTCTTGCGTCTCCCTCCCTCCCCCCCCCCCTATCCCAACCCTCTAGGTGGTCACAAAGCACCGAGCTG
>NW_006794923.1:276097-279247 GCF_000442215.2 Lipotes vexillifer | reverse complement strand
CCCGCGTCTCCTGCATCGGCAGGCGGACTCTCAAGCACTGCGCCACCAGGGAAGCCCTTCTTCGAAATTTTTAAAGAATAACACTAACCAAACTTCTAACAGTTGTCATCCCTAGGGAGGGGCATGGAAGGGAATGAGGAGGGGTGCACAGGAAGGGTAGGATGTGGGGAAAATTAAAGAGGGTCTTTCACTTTTTACTGTATTTATTCCTAGATCATTTGGCTGTTTATAAGAATAAGTTCGTATATTTGTGAAAGAAAAAACAGAAAAGAATCAACCTTTTTTTTTTTTTTTGCTTGCTTCAGAATGCCCCTCACCTCCCATTGTGGAGCACAGGCTCCAGACGTGCAGGCTCAGCAGCCATGGCTCACGGGCCCAGCCGCTCCACAGCATGTGGGATCTTCCCGGGCCGGGGCACGAACCCGTGTCCCCTGTATCGGCAGGCAGACTCTCAACCACTGTGCCACCAGAGAAGCCCAGAATCAGCCATCTTTTAAAAGAGCAGTAATTCACCCGTCAGGATGGCAAAAAGTCTACAAACAGTAAATGCTGGAGAGGGTGTGGAGAAAAGGGAACCCTCCTACACTGTTGGTGGGAATGTAGACTGGTGCAGCCACTATGGAGGACAGTATGGAGGCTCCTTAAGAAAGTAGAAATAGAGCTACCATATGATCCAGCAATCCCACTCCTAGGCATATATCTGGAAAAGATGAAAAGTCTAATTCAAAAAGATACATGCACCCCAATGTTCATAGCAGCACTATTCACAGTAGCCAAGACATGGAAACAACCTAAATGTCCATTGACAGAGGAATGGATAAAGAAGATGTGGTACATATATCTACAACAGACTATTACTCGGCCATAAGAAAGAATGAAATATTTGCAGCAACATGGGTGGACCTAGAGATTATCATACTAAGTGCAGTAAGTCAGAGAAGGACAAACACCATATGATTTCACTTATATGTGGAATCTAAAAAAAATACAAATGAACTTACAAAACAGAAATAGACTCACAGACATAGAAAACAAACTTATGATTACCAAAGGGGAAGGGTAGGGGATAAGTTAGTTCAGGATTAGTAAATACACACCACTATATATAAAATAGATAAACAACAAAGACCTACTGTATGGCACAGGGAACTATATTCAATATCTTGTAATAACCTATAGTGAAGAAAATCTGAAGGTGTACAGCTGAAAGTAACACAATATTGTAAATTAACTATAGTTAAATTTAAAATTTAAAAAAGAGCAGTGATAAAACTATCTTTCATAGTTTCGAGAATGAAACACCAGCTTACCTCGGACTGAAGGACTTACCTAAATACAGACTTAGCTTCCATCTGTGGTTTACGAACATTAACAGAGAGCTACTTGGCTGGCAGCGCAAAGAACTAAGTTATTGCCCTAGTTGTGCCACTAAGTAGCTTCGTTATGTCATTGTGTAACACACGTGAGACTCTGGACTTCTGGAGGACAGGGATAAAGTCTCTTTTGCTCTCTCTAGCCAATGGCATAGGGCCTGGTTCAGAGTTGGTGCTCAATTAAAAGGAAGACGGAATGAGCACTCCCGACAGGATCTGAGTGAAAAGAGGCTTGTGAACACCGACAAATGATCGCCATCTAGTGGCAATACGGGATTCCTGCAGAACTTAGAGATGAGCGGAAACTGACTATGGGGTGTGCTTCAGGGACTCCTTTCAACTCCTGTCGAAACGACTATGTCCCTCATTATAAAAAGTTCCCAACCATAGCCTGAGAGGCCCAGGTTTATGTCTCGGAGTGTTGGTAAGATGACATCTAGGTAGTCTTGTGTCCTAAGTCTCCTTCACCACCCCATCACATTCCCCACATGCCTATAAACTGTGCAAAGTCCACACCTGCCACACCTCCACTGCACCTCAAGAGAACAAAACACATGTAATAAGACGTACGGACACCCATGCCTTCCCGAGGTGGGTGAAGGGCTAATAAAGTTTCCTAAGCCAGTGTGGTCAGGACAAAATAGAAAACAGGACTGGAAAAACATCCGCCACGAACTTTGCACTCCAGGTTCAGCACCTTCCTGCATCATCTGACAATATGCCGTAAACATTTAAGATGTCTCACATTCCGAAGGGCAACAAGGAGAGCTACCTCGAGCTGGTTTTGTAAGTGCTGCACTCTGTGACAGACCCTCACCTGAATATCATGAGTCTTCAAAGCAGATGCACCGTTGGCGAAGCAGCTGGGTGCCTTAGAGGCTGAGTAATAGTGGACCTCGTGTCTATAGACTCGGGGACTCAAAAAGAATGATGAAGGTAAACAATGGTAGTAATCAGAAGAATCTAGGTGTGTCTACGTCTATGGCATCTACACGCTAAGTGGAACATGCCTCTAAAACGCTGCTCAGCGGAACAAACGGCAGAAAACTTCGCAAAGAGGGCTTCCCTGGTGGCGCAGTGGTTCAGAATCTGCCTGCCAATGCAGGGGACACAGGGTTCAAGCCCTGGTCTGGGAAGATCCCACATGCCGTGGAGCAACTGGGCCCGTGAGCCACAATTACTGAGCCTGCGCATCTGGAGCCCGTGCTCCGCAACAGGAGAGGCCGCGACAGTGAGAGGCCCGCGCACCGCAATGAAGAGCGGCCCCCGCTCGCCGCAACTAGAGAAAGCCCTCGCACAGAAACGAAGACCCAACACAGCCATAAATAAATTAATTAATTAATTTTAAAAAGAAAAAAACTTCGCTTAGAGTCGCAAGAGACGGCCACTAGTGTAGTCCCGGGTAAATGAAGAAAGGGGTCTGAGCAGCTGTACGTTGCTTGTCCTGAGGACGCGGGTGGACATAATGAATGTTCGAGCTGTGGCTCGTACATTTAAGGTGTGCTCTCCCGAGTGCCCCTTGTCTCACCCTAGCAAAAGTCCATGGTTACCAGAGGTTCTCGAAAAGCGCAGTGCCTGCAGAAAGGAGAAGCTGAGAAGCGACACCCTGAGGAAGGCTGCGGACGGTCGTGTCCGACGACAGCTCCGCGGGAAGACGGTGCTCGCGGCCCCGGGGGAAAGCAGAGCCTCTGCGCCCGCCCCGTGCAGGCGGCGCGTCCCGGGGTCCCTGTCTCTCTCCCCCGCCGCGGCACGGCGACAGGGCCGCTTTTTCGGGAGG
>NW_006794923.1:275581-275907 GCF_000442215.2 Lipotes vexillifer | reverse complement strand
CCCGCCTCCCTCCCGTCGGCTCGGCGCGCTCCGGCTCGACGTGCAAATCTCGCTTTCTGTCCGCCAGCCTCGCCCGCAGCCCAAGCGCGGGGCTCCCGGGCCACTCCGAGGCCACCCCGCGGCCACCCGGGGCCCTGACGACGCGCGGTGATGCCCCTACTCACGTAGCGCTGCAGCTTCCTCTCGGGGGGCGACTTGACGAGCCAGCCCGTGCACACGGCGTCGCCGGCGCTCATCGTGCTGCGCTTCCTCCGGCTGGGCCGGCGTCCGCGGCGGGAGGAAGTCGGCGGGGATGCCGGCGGGGCGGGCCCAGCGCCTCCCGCCCG
>NW_006794923.1:270952-273606 GCF_000442215.2 Lipotes vexillifer | reverse complement strand
CGCCCGCCCGCCGTCCCAGCGCCGCCCCCGCGGCCCCCGCGACCCCCGCCCAGAGGGGACCGGCCCCACCCCTGGCCTCGGGCAGGAAAGCCCTGCGGGCCGGAGCCGGTCCCCCACCGCCCTCGCCCCCGCCCGCGGTCGGCTGCGTCTGAAGGGCTGGTGCCCGGGCCTCGGGGTCACGAGAGCTGAAATCTAGACCCTGCACCTGCGATGCCAATGCTTAGGGACGAAGAAAAGCCTAACTGCCCCTTGACTTCCCGTTTCCACTTGGTGGTTTGCAAATTACTGCTTCTGCTGTGCCCCTCCCCCGAAGATCTCTTTATCTGGTGATGAGCCCTGCAGCAAAACTAAATCCAAATCATCCATAATCAAAAGGTTCAAAACTGGAAGTGCTGTTTGCAGTCTCTTTGACCCGAAGGCTTTAAAACATGGATCCAAGAATGATGGTGCAGGCCGTGTGCTGAGCCCGGTAAGTAACAGCCACGCACACGACACTTACGCAGACATGCGGCTGCAGGGCTGGTGAGTGTGCGCACCACTGGACAGGCATTAGCTCCCTGGATCCATACACACTATCAAGTGGGCTTGATCATGATCTCAGTTGTGCGGGTGAGTAAAATGAGAAACAGGATCATATCACCCTCCAAAGTCGCACAAGTAGGAACTCAGCTGAGAGGCAGCCAGGCCTGTCTGTGCTGCCCTTCGATGCACGCTCTGCCCTTTATGAACACACTTTATAAACAGAAAAGCACGGATATCAAATTTCGGGGCCGCATCCACAATGCTAATCCGAGTGATTAGTATGGCGTCACCTGGCCAGCTCCCTGACCTGTAGTGCTCTTTTCCCTCGGTGTGACACCTCTCCCTTAGAAGTGACACTTGGAAGAAACAAATGCCACATCATTTCTTTGACTTACAAAGACTTCTCAGCCTCCTACCATACATCTGAAATTTCCACAGAGTGATGACTCTTGTATGGTAGGGTTCATGTGTTGTTCTGTAATCAGTCACGGTTCAGTGGAGGGAACAGAGTTTGCTCTAGGTGTTTCAAGCAGAAAGGGATTTAATTTAGGGAAGAAGGTGCTTGTAAAATCAATGGAAGTGCTGGAGCATTGGGAGTCCGTGGGCGATGAAAGCAACAACTCACTCCTGGCAAAATAATACTGCTATCCTATCCCTCCTACAAAACTAAAAAGCACTCCCTAAAACAGGACACCAAAAGGCCCATCCGTCACTGTCGGCATCTCTAGTTCAGACACCACCTCATTTCAATATCCTAAAATCTAAAGAAAAGCATAAAGCTAACCTCTATCAGCCTTTATTTGACATACATAAAATCTGGAGAGAAGGAATATGGGAAAAGTTTATATGTTCACCACACACACACACACACACACACACACACACACAGACGCGCACACACACACAGACGCACACACACACACAGATGCGCACGCACACACAGACACGCGCGCGCACACACACACAGACACTTCAGTTCTCCTTTCTATAACTGATCTTGAGATCATAATTTCATTGGTCTTTATAGCTTCCTTCTTCACTACAGTCCCTGTCCTCCTTTTGCTCTCCAGCCTCAGCTGGTCAGAATTCTTTACCTGGTAAGTCAACCAAACCTTTATTCCCACTGAGCCTGAATCCTTAGTGGTCCTGCCTGGATGTGACAGTAGTAGGAGATGCCCCAGAGGATCCCTTGGATTTAAGACATAGTCCTTCCCAATCCCATGGTATAACAGTGACCCTGTTTCAACTTGGTAATCAATGTCAACCATCCAAGCCTGCTCAGGAGACCTGTGGTTCAGTGGCATAAAGAACCCTAAATGGCCAGATGGCAATGTCAACTTGCAATATGATGGAACCAGCGTTTGGGTCCTGGTTGAAGCATTCGTACCTTGGAAACCAACAGAGCTCCAAGCTGCTCCATGCTGGGAGTAGATGATTAGGTGTGATGGTGAGAGGAGTCCTTCCCACTTCTCGATTGTGGGCCCGTGGATTCTGGCTAAGGAGAAACAGCACCACATAGTGGCCACCAGTTCATCTCCCTCTTTCAGTGTCTTTTCACCCGCCTAGTGTAGGAAATGAGCCTTCACTAGACTGACCAGCACAGATCCTTTCAGGCCAGGGGTTTCAGGGCAATCTCTCAGTGTCAGCACATAGCACACGTCTTGTGTCTTATAGTGATTGCCTTGGTCGGAAGCACTGTTATGTGAAATATTGTGAAACTGAATGCAGGACAGTAAGTCTACAGGTGGCCATGCTAGCAGAAAGGTGGCCCGTGATAAGTACCTATTCAAGTGAGGGCAAATTGTGGCCCCTTCCGCACAGATGTGGTCTGATTTCATCAACCGTCACAAGGCGGTGGGCTCGTCCCCTAGGGAAGGCTACCTTATTGGGAACTAGGTGTGGGTCTCTGCTGTGGACAGGCAGAGTACTTAGCAGCGGCAGTGACAGTGGCCATGACCACATCAACTGATGGCAGTTCCTGGGAGGGGAACCTCACCCCTGCTGATTCCTTTAACCTCTGTAAACAATCTCCCCATTAGATTCTCCTCAGTTCAACCCATAGAGCCTCTCATTTGCTTCCTTCAGAGACCCTGATCAACAGACCTATGAGGTTACACGTGGGAGCCAAGGGA
>NW_006794923.1:269709-270942 GCF_000442215.2 Lipotes vexillifer | reverse complement strand
AAAGAGTGTCACCCACAGCAGGGGCCACAGAGGTTGATCAAAAGGAAAATATGATGGCAGTAGAGGGCATGATTTCCTTCAAAACTCCAGGAATCCACGGTCTGTTTCTCCTTTTAGGACTTGCCAAAGCTCCATGTAACGTTGCAGTGCGTCGAGTGGCTGGTACCTGCTGCAGAGACTTTCCTTGCCTGGGGTTCCACTAAAAACACGTCACCTTACAGATTACTTGCTGAAGCACTGGTGGCACAATTTCATGTCGTATATGTTGCCTACAGAATCTGAAGAGCCCCACCGAATGCGGTGCCCCTTTCTGAGTGGTAGGTGGTATGAAGTGCAGCAACTTACTGAATATCCAGTATGGTCCAGACCATCTCAAAACATCACTAAGGGTCAGTCTCTTGAATTTTCATGGGCTTTATCTCCCACACTCTGGCATACAGGTGTCCTAATGAAGCATCTCTGCTACCTCTTGTCCACCAGGTGCAGTAAGCATGTCTTCGGTGTAATGGCCCAGCACGATGTTCACCGTGCCGTGATTGTCAAAACAATCAAGTTCCATTCATCCGAGATGATGACAGAGAGTCAGAGGATGGCTTGCTTGCACTCCAGCCTGGGGAGACTAGATAATTTGAATAGCAAGTGGTTTTTTAGAACCTGGATTCTCTTTGTGGCTTACCCATTTCTCATTTATTTAAATTAGGTTTAGGAAAAACAAATACGGTATGCTAACACATATATATGGAATCTAAAAAAAAAGTGGCTCTGAAGAACCTAGGACAGGAATAAAGATGCAGACGTAGAGAATGGACTTGAGGACAAGTGGAGGGGGAAGGGTAAGCTGGGACGAAGTGAGAGAGGGGCATGGACATATATACACTACCAAACGTAAAACAGATACCTAGTGGGAAGCAGCCGCATAGCACAGGGAGATCAGCTTGGTGCTTTGTGACCGCCTGGAGGGGTGGGATAGGGAGGGTGGGAGGGAGGGAGACATAAGAGGGAAGAGATACGGGAACATATGTATATGTATAACTGATTCACTTTGTTATAAAGCAGAAACTAACACACCATTGTAAAGCAATTATACTCCAATAAAGATGTTAAAAAAATAAAATAGGTTTAGTTTGAAATAGATAACCAACAAGGACCTACTGTATAGCACAGGGAACTATATTCAATATCTTGTATTAACCTATAATGGAAAAGAATCTGAAAAATAATATATATATATAT
>NW_006794923.1:248196-269699 GCF_000442215.2 Lipotes vexillifer | reverse complement strand
ATATATATATATATATATATATATATATATATATATACAACTGAATCACTGTGCTGTACATCTGAAACTAACACGATATTGTAAATCAACTATACTTCAATAAAATAAATGAATAGGGCTTCCCTGGTGGCGCAGTGCTTGAGAGTCCACCTGCCGATGCAGGAGACGCGGGTTCGTGCCCCGTTTCGGGAGGATCCCACATGCCGCGGAGCGGCTGGGCCCGTGAGCCATGGCCGCTGGGCCTGCGCGTCCGGAGCCTGTGCTCCGCAAATGGGAGAGGCCACGACAGTGAGAGGCCCGCATAACGCAAGAAAAAAAAAAATAAAAAAAAAAATAAATGAATAAATAACATTTTTTTAAAAAACATAAAAGAGCAAGGCTCCCCAACCAAAACAAAAAAGGTTTAGTTTGGCAGTTCTTTAAGTACTGTAAATCTTGTAACTAGGAGGATTTATGAAAATAAATGTCCACTATTAAGGAAGAGTTTCTATTTTAATTATGTTATGTGGGGCAAAGTGACCATGCATCTAACTTATTCTCTGTGAAAAGAGAGAAAATTTGAAAAGAAAATTCTTCTCCAATCTCTGGATGAGGGACACACATGAGGAGATAGCTATACATGTGTGTGAAAGGCCAATAATGTAAAATTCACAAGTAAAATCTACAAAGAGAATTATACACCATGACCAGGTGGGCTTTATCCCAGAGATGCAAGGCTCATTCAGTATATGAAAATCAGTGATATCCACCATATTGACAAGCAAAAGAGGAAAAGTCACATGATTATATCAATTGATGCAGAACAAACATTTGCCAAACCCAATATCAATTCATGACAAAAACTCTCACAAAACTAGGAATAGGGGGGAATTTCCTCAACTTGTTAAAGAACATCTATGGAAGACATATGACTAACATCATATGACTAACTTCATACTTAAATGGTGAAAAACTGGGCACTTTCCCCTAATGGTTGGGAACAAGGCAAGGCTATGTGCTCTCACTACTCTTATTTAATGTAGTGTTGGAAGTTCTAGCCAGTGCAATAAGGAAAAAAAAGAAAAAGAACGAAAGAAACAAAAGGCACACAGACTGGGAAGAAGAATTAAAAGTGTCTTCATTTGCAGATGATATCATTGTCTTCATAGAAAATCTGAAGGAATCTACATGAAAAATTCCCATAACTAATAAGTGAGCTTTACAGGGTTGCAGGATACAAGATCAACACATAAATCTCTGTACACAATTTCAAGGCTCATTATATAACTACAGTGATCAAGATTGCGTAATATTGGTAGAGGAATAAACACATAGATAAATGGAACGGAGTAGAGAACCCAGAAATAGACTCACATAAATTTACCCAACTGGTTTTTGACAAAGGTATAAAAGTATCCACATGGGGTATGCCACTCCCAGAGAGGGGCCCACCAAGCATCGTACTTTCTTCATGACAGTGGGTTTGAGGTACAGCAACTTGTTTTTCTCTTTGGAGGGACAATGCCAATATGCTTCAGTCCACTGGTGCCCAGAAACTTCATGAAAGTTTTGGGCCCCTGAATTTTTATGGGGCTTATCTTTCACTCTGTGGTGAAAAATTTGCTACTGCCCGTGCACTAGGTCCAGTCAGCGTGACATCATTAACGTGGCAGACCAGTATGATGGTTTGGGGGACAATGAGATGATCACGTCAATGCCCCGGGACTTCATTATGGTAAAAATGTGCCCGGTAATTGAAGGGACAGTGACGGGTGCTTTCTTTTGACCCTCTTTCCATAATTGTGCTCAGTCCTTTAGTCAGGAAGCCTCTGTGGGAATTCATCCAGCTGCCAATTATGCGATCAGGAACTGGGGAAAGAGCCACAGGGGGTCCACAGGGAGAAAGCCGCAGCCTAAAGACTCCATTTCCGATCAGTGGACCACAGTGGAAAGTTGGAGGGAGCTTTAAAGTACACAGTTGTGTTATGTGTACCTGGCCTCACCTTCGCTTGAGGGATGAGTCTGTGAATTGATGGGGTCCGGGAATTAGATGAGGGGCCATGATTTTCCATCATGGTGATTCAAGGCAGGCTGTTCACCAGATCTAGAGTTTTGTTGGTGGTGGTCTACTACAGGTGGCCTTTTAACAGGATTCCATGATTCATCACCCTGAAGGCCCTTGGGGATAAAACATTCTTGCCATCTTTACACGGTCTTGCCCTCTTCTGCGTCCTTCTTCTCCTCTAAGGATACTTGTCGTTGGATTTGGGGCCCACCTGCGTCACCCAGGATGGCCTCATCTGTAGATCCTTAACTTCAGTACCTCTACAAAGACCCTTTTCTCAAGTAAGTTCGTTTTCATAGGGTCCAGGGGTTAGGTCCAAAGTGGGAGGCCAGTCTTCATCCCACTATAGATGTGAAGCCACTGAAGGGCTTTGAGCAGAGGAGGGACATGGCCTGACACAATTTAATGGCTCTTTCCAGGGGCTGTGTTGAGAAGACAATATAGTTGGAAAAAACAGAAAGAGGGGGGAAGTGCAGGAGGCGAGTGGAAAAATGTAGGAGAGCCATGGTGATGACATGGACTCCAGTGACAGTATTGAGGGTGGTGAAAAACTACCAGATTCTGGATCTTTTGAAAGCAAAGCCGAGAGGATTTGCTAACAGATCAGATGAGGAGTGTTGGAGAACCATTAGTGAGTACCTGAAATTTGGCCAAATATATACCAACGGAGCATTATAAAATTTTGGGATGGGGAGTGTAACTGCTCGTGGATTGGTTGATATTGAGAACTTTGGCTATGTATAAAAAATCAAGTTAGAGCATCAATATTATTACTACAGGAGGGAAGAAGGCTTGAACCTGGAGCCGCTACTTGCTTGGCCGTTCAGTACCGCAGCCACAAACCCGCTTTGACTGTCCAGCAGTTCACGTGGAGCCCCGTCGTGGAGCTGAAATCGAGCTGTGCTGTAACCATAAAGCGCACACTGGAAAGACTTGGTACAGACAAAAAACACAAAAAGAGCGTAAAATATGCCATTCACAATGCTGTGTATTGCTTATATGTTGAAATGATAATATTGTGGACCGCTGCGTTAAATGAAGTTTGTTATTAAAATCGATTTAACTTTTAACGTACTTTCTTTTCTAAATGGCTGCTGGAGAATTTAAAAGTCCACAAGTGGCTCGCACTCTTGTTTCTATCGCCAGTGCCACTCTAGCTGGATGGGAATTACAAGCGGCAAAGGACGCTATGTGCCTCAACGTCTTCATTTTGCCATCGGGACTGATCCGACAGCCACCTTCAAGGGTCGGCGAGGAAGCAAGGAGCGCTCAGGCGGGTGCCCATGTGCTCCCGTCCGGGTAAAACCTCAACAAAGGAGAGTGAACCGCTGCCGGGCCATGCCCACAGACTACAAGCCGCCCCGGAGAGCTGCGCAGGCGCTCCTAGACCTGGCTGCCGAAGGCGGGGAGAGGCCCAAGGCGCACGCGCGGACGCGCCAGCGTCCCGGCCGTGTCCACCAATGAGAGCGTGCAGCCGTCCCGCGCGCGCTTGGGGCTCTGCCCCGTGAGCCCGGCCCCGCCTCGCCCCGCCCCGCTGCGCGACACGCACGGGGCGGTGCACACAGGTGGGCGGGCCCTAGCGGCGCGGCCTGACGGCGGCGGGAGTCTGCGGTAGCTTCCTCGGCGCTAGCCCACGCGGCTCACAAGCTCAGCGGGGCAACATGGCGGACGCGGAAGGTGCGGGTGGTTCTATCGCGGGTGGCTGGGCGGGTTGCCGTGGGCCGGGGCCAGATCCTCCGGCTGGGGGAGCCGGGGGTGGGGGGACAACTTCGAGGCCTGAGCTTTCCGCTAGCTCCAGCTGCCAGGCCTCCTGCCGACCTTGTCGCTTGGCCTTGGCTCCACGGGTGAGGGCGAGAGAGCGAGAGGCCCCCGCGGTGACGTGACGCCACCAGCCCGGGCCTCCCGCCGACGGTACAGTCCCCTCAGGGCCCGGGCCACCGCCGCCAGCTCGGACGCCGCGGTCAGCGCCACGCGATGAGGGGAAGCAAAGGGGCCGAGGGGCTCGGGCGTGCGCGGAGCGCTAAGTCGAAAAAAAAGTTCTAGGGGCCACCAGCCCTCGGGGACCGTTGGGCGGTCGCTTACGGAACTTACGGGCCCGCGGCCAGAGCGCAGTGGGCGTTTCAGCCCCGCGCGGCCACGTGGTGAGCCGGGATGGAGGGCGACACGTGCGGCTGCTGTCGGGAGCCCGCCGTGCACCCCGCGCGCTCGGCCTGACACCGGCGGCTTCCCCTGTGATCCTAGACAAGCATCCGTTTTCTGCCTACCCTTGTTTTAAACTTCATTGTCTTTATTTTCGGGGAAAACTCCTAATTCTTGTGTGTGTGGTTTTTTTAAGTACTTATTTTACCGAAGAAGCATAAGAAGAAAAAGGAGCGGAAATCCTTAGCAGAAGAAGATGTAGCAGTGAGTACGAATATGTTGTACTTTGCTTTGACTGAAAAGAAAGGTTTCTTAGCTGACAGATTACAGAAAAGAACTGTTTTTAAAGGCTTTGGAGGAATGGGCTGTAATTGAGTGGTGGTTGTGTAGAAAGTACACAACGCCCGCCAACCTGGGTCTTTGCTGTCAGGCACACCCTGCTAAATGTTGCTGGCCACACCAAGTGCTCTCCCTGAAATTCTCTTATCAGACCCACTATCCCTCTTTCTCTTAAAATTGCTGTGCCCGTCTTGGTGGCACTTCACTTACGCTTCTCAGTTCTTTGTTCATTTCTTTTTCCTTTGGAGGTCCCAGGGAAAAGGCATAGACTACCTGTTTTTTATTTCAAAGGTATAGACTTCTGTGGTAGTAGTGGAACTGTTCAAAGTCAGGTGGGAAGTCTAACAGGCTGTGTTTCTGCCCTGTGGAAGGAAATACAACACGCTGAAGAATTTCTCATCAAACCTGAATCCAAAGTGGCTCAGTTGGACACATCTCAGTGGCCCCTGTTGCTAAAGGTATGTGTTTCGCATCAGGTCAATGCTTGGCTTTTACATTGTTTTTGAGTATTAAACAGTTGATTGAGAGTGCATCCTGCACTTAGGAAATGCTAGATGAGGCCGCCTAAAACACTGTTCCTCAAGGTGTCTGAGATGAAGGACCAGGGTTTGTTTGGGTTTTTTCCCCCTTCATTTCCAATGTACCCAACACTTGTAGAATACAGGTAAATTTCACAACAGTGTCACACTGCTATCACATTTTATAAATAATTAGTTCTCAAGTTCTGTACTTAGCCTCACCTTACAGACCTGTACTGGTTTGTGGAGTAGAACATGCTTGAGAGCATACGGCCAGAGCCTGGCATGTTAACTAGCTCCCTAGAAGTTACTGGCTATCACGTTGGGTTTTAACTAGGGCACTTCGGTAATGAGTTAAATTACAAGGTTCACAAATGACATAATGGCCGCCAGCTACGAGATTAGGAGGTAAATTTATTGAAAGACTCCTTGACAGACGTTTGAATAAATCACTAAATATGAGGTAAAAGAGATTTGCATATAGAATTCAATACAGTTGAGTTTCTGCTTGGCCAGATGTGTCTGCCATTTAGACAGCATCTGGTTCTCTATTTTTACCTGCTGGTAAACCAAGTTGGCAATGTCCCTACTGTCATGGAACTTAAAATCTAGGGGTGGGAGATACAGTTAAAAAAGTCATTGCTGCCTGTGAAAAGTACCAAGATGAAGCTAAGGGGCTTCCATTGACGGGAGCCCTTTCAGGCTGGTGGTGGAGCCCTGGAAAGGAGAGTGAGAAGGGGCAGACATGAGGAAAGTGGGGTAGGAGTGCCTGGGGCAGGCGCAGGACGGTCAGGTGTGCGGAGCCGTGTTGCCAGTCCCCCTCCATTTGGTCCCGGAGAAAATCAAAGCTAGTCCATATTTTACTCATAAGCCTGCACAGTGAAGCCCAGTTTGTCCTGTAGTACCCCAAGAGGTCTTTCTGGAGGAGGGATCAAATTTGTCATGTTCTTACTCATATAGGTAACTTTTCCAGCATGTGGGGAGGCTTAGCAGTCTGTCACAGCACATAATGGAAACATAGGAGTAAGATCTGAAACAGCCTGAAGCGTCACCATATCATGGTTCACGGCGGTCCTGACTCTTGTTCCCCACGTGTTAATGATTTATTGTTTGTTTTGTGTTGTATCATTGCTTTCTAGAATTTTGATAAGCTAAATGTAAGGACAACACATTATACACCTCTTCCTTGTGGTTCAAATCCTCTGAAGAGGGAGATTGGGGACTATATCAGGTAAGTGTGTTGGAAACAGCACTGTCCAAACTTCTGTGCTTTTCAAAATGACGCTTTCACATCAGTTATTCGTGGAGGTAGCAGCGGCGTTGCCCTAAATATGATACCCTGTACCCGTGGTAAACTCTTCTTCTTTACTCTTGAGATTTAGTTTTCATTAGAGGACCGGAGCCGATGACACTGTAATTTCTTTCCCATCCTAGGACAGGTTTCATTAATCTTGACAAGCCTTCCAACCCCTCTTCCCACGAGGTGGTAGCCTGGATCCGGCGAATACTCCGGGTAGAGAAGACAGGACACAGTGGTACCCTGGATCCCAAGGTGACTGGTTGTTTAATAGTGTGCATTGAACGAGCCACTCGCTTGGTGAAATCCCAGCAGAGTGCAGGTACGTGGGAGAGGGAGGGAAGATGGGGCTACTTTGAGATTGGAAGGCTTTCTGTGTTTCCTTTCCTTTCTACATTGTGGCTCTCGGAAATGATTTCTTCATTAGTAAAATCATAAAACAAAAACAGAAAACAGAAGCAAGGGATATTCTTGGTGTGTATGTGCCTTCTGTCCTCAGCCAGACCCTGGTGGGGCTGCCTTGTTTGGAGTTCTAGGTGCTTTTTATGCACACGTTGAGCCCAGCTCCAGGCCTGTCACTCCATGCTCCTCTAACCGCCCTGCTGCTTTTGCCTAAAGTGCCTCTCCTTCATTGGCATTGGGGAGAATTCTACTTGACCTTCTAAGGTGATCTCCAGGCAGGCTCTCCACGGGGGCTCCGGCTGTCCGTGTCAGCACGTTGAAAGTTGAGCTCTCGATGAGATAGTGTCTTCATTCCTTTCCCACATCTGCACCATGAAATCTGTCTTCATGCAAATTTTACAGAAACAGGAGTTCAGATTGCCTGCTTTTTCTGGCTGTACAAAATGGGAGTGATATAAGCATATAGAAAATACAGAAAACTCAGTGGCCACACCTGACTACTCTTTTGTCATTTTACAGGCAAAGAGTATGTGGGAATTGTCCGGCTGCACAATGCTATCGAAGGGGGGACTCAGCTTTCTAGGGTAAGTCTGTAATTGTAGGGAAGGCACCTGTTAGCAACTGGGGTCTCTGAGGCCCTTGCCCTTGTCAGTGGGCTGCCGTGGCCAACCTGCTCATGTCCTTTCTGAGGAGAGGCTTCTGCTCAGCACTGAGCCATCCCTATGTAGTTGAAGAAAGAATCAAAAATTGAAAGGCCCTTTTAGATCCTAAATGATTGAAAGAGACCTTTTGTGTTTCAAGTGTGCCCTTAAACTCCCCAAATCTGCCCTTTGATCTTACTTGAGTTTTGGTTTGTGCTTATTCTCAGGCCCTAGAGACCTTGACAGGTGCCTTGTTCCAGCGACCCCCGCTCATCGCTGCAGTAAAGAGGCAGCTCCGAGTGCGGACCATCTATGACAGCAAGATGATCGAGTATGATCCTGAAAGGAGATTAGGTGGGTCCTTAGGCCTGTGAGGCACTGAGCTGACGTAGAGCACACGTGCGTAGGAATGAATTCTTGAGAATTAGTCTCTTAAAAGTAGATGCCTTTAGTATGTGGTGTAGTCGTGGCCTGTGTCCGTTGTCTCTAGTTTTGCTGGTGCAGATAGAGAATAACTGGGTTTCTCAACCAGTGATGTGTTTACTTGGGAAAATATGTACTACTTTTGCATGTGTCTTAGGAATCTTCTGGGTGAGTTGTGAGGCCGGCACTTACATTCGGACGCTGTGTGTACACCTTGGTTTGTTATTGGGAGTTGGTGGTCAGATGCAGGAACTCCGGCGTGTTCGTTCCGGAGTCATGAGCGAAAAGGTACGTCATCGCGGGGCTAAGAGTTTTAGAGCCGGCTGGTACTTGGGTCCTCCAGCCCTTGGTGGAACTCTACCTGCCTCACATCCAAGAAAAGGCAGTTTCCAAAGTGTTGAGTTCAGTTCAGGGCAGCTTCCCTGTTCTGTTAATTAAACTTTGGGACATTGAAGCACAGGCTGGCGGGGGGGTGACTGGATGGATAGCATTACTCTATTCATTTACCTCCTAGCCTACAGATATGCCTGCTTAGATTTGATAGACAAACAGGTAAAGAGTTGACTCCGAAGAGACCGAAGACTAATGAGCTTGGACTAGCAGACGGGACTAAATTCATTCCATGTTTGCAAGTGTGAGGTCCATTTGCCTGTTGGGGATACAATGGCACTCAAGTAAGTTTCATATGTGGCTACTTTCCAGGACCACATGGTGACGATGCACGATGTGCTGGATGCCCAGTGGCTGTATGACAACCACAAAGATGAGAGTTACCTGCGGCGAGTTGTTTACCCTTTGGAAAAGCTATTGACATCTCATAAACGGCTGGTCATGAAAGACAGTGCGGTAAGTTCTGTTTGGACAAAATGTGACCTCGAGAGATGAGATATGGTCTGTGTTCTGAACACTTCATTCTATTTAAAGAGATGAAATTGGGCTTTGTGAACTTGTAGCTATTATTTTCCTTTGGTTTATTTTCTGGTTTCGTAGATTGGACACTGGATTCATTTATTTGTTTTTTTGTTCTTGGAAGCATTTATGATTAACTTTTTATTAAATCAAAAACAAATATAAATTAAAATAGAAGTTTAATGCTAGGAGTAATTTCATTTCGAAATAAGGCAAATACTTTAAAAGTAAGTAACTTGGTTCAAGAAATAGACTATCAGTGGTACATAAACTTTGCCCTCTTGTAAACTGGTAGTTCTGCATGTGCCTAAGACACCTTGGTTTATTTAAATTATTGCTAGAAAACGTTGTTTTGATGGGGGTAAAAGGTTGAGACTAGAGGGTTTCAGAGATACGATAAGTTAGTTCTCCATTAGAGGCTTTGTTTTGTTTAAATAAATCCTAGTTTGAGGCCATAAAACCTAAACGCCACAGAGATTATCAAGCTTTTTTTCTTAGTATACTTACTAAATAACCTTAGAGAGAGTAATCTTAATGATGAAAGGAAATCTGCAATTATTTGTGTTGCTTTGGGTTTCCTCTTTAGTAGTTATTTAAGGTTGAGTAGTCCAGAATTGTAAGTAGCCTTATTTTTAATGGTATTATGGTCAGAGAATACGGCCTTCTGTAAGTTAAGATGCTTTGTGGCCTAGTGCGTAATCAATTATTGTTAAACAAGTAGCAATAAAAATTTTTTCTAACTTTTAAAGATATAAATTTTTGTATATATTTAATAACTTGAGCTTGCTCGTTCATATTTAGATCTTAAATTATATAGATGTTTGATGACTGTATAGATGTTATAGTTTGTAATAAAAGACAGAAAAACTAATGAGGCATAGACCAAAACATGCCCCTATAGCGACTGAAAAAACGTAATCACGTAACACAGAACGACATAAACGTGATCCCCCGTTGCGCTGGGGTCAAACTGGTCGCTTCCGGGTGCATTTCAAGGGAGGGTGGAATATGGTGAGTGAAGACAAGGTGGCACGAGGCGGGTTGGACGCATGGTGCTGTCGAACTCGGGAGAGTTGGCCTCGGCAGTCTTGCTTGTGAGTTAACTTTGGGAACCTGTTATTATCCAGATTTCCCAATAAATCTGATACACCTCCCAGCTCTGTCAGAGGTTTTTCCCTTAATGATTAGAGGCATAGAGAAGAGCAATTAAGGAAGACTGAGGCTGGGTTTTGGTTTAGTACGAAGGCAGCTCTAAGTGCTGTGGGTAGGAGTGGCTATTTACGGCCCCCGCTAACATTTCTGAGTCGACATGCGTGAAGCGCCTGGCCCATGCTGGGTGGTTGCCGTGAGCCTGAGTCCCTTCATAAGCTAGACCACGGCCAGTGGCCGTGGGTGTCATTGGTCCTCTGTCACGGGTGGGGGTGGGGTGCAGGGCGGCGGCCGCCTGGGGCCGCGGCGCTCACCAGGGACACCACCCCGCAGGTGAACGCCATCTGCTATGGCGCGAAGATCATGCTCCCAGGCGTCCTCCGGTACGAGGACGGGATCGAGGTCAACCAGGAGGTGGCGGTCATCACCACCAAAGGGGAAGCTGTCTGCATGGGTAAGAGGCGAAGGCACCCTTGGCCCTCCTGTGCCGCTGCAGCCAGGCTCACTAACGGGGTCCCCCGGGCCTGGCCCCTCGGGCTCATCTGATCACTGTGTCACTTGGGGTCTGTCGGTGTGCTCACAGCAAAGGGCCATGTCAGACAGGCATAGGCAGCAAGGAGGTAAGTGGGGTTTCCTCTTGCCCCACTGGCTGCTGTTAGGAGCTGTGTCTCAGCGGTTGGGCTCTCCTCGGCTCTCCAGTGAAAAGAGGAAATCATCAGCGAAGTGGGGGGCGAATGGCTGTGGTAATTAAAGAGCCTTCAGTCCACCCCTTGTCTGCTAGGGGCAGCACTACCTTGTGAAAGTTTAGCTACTGTCGGGTTGTCCCTGTGTGTGGCCTGAGCTCCAGGCAGGACACACGTGTCTTTGGGGTTCCTTATTGAGGTGTCCCTTCCCCTCTGGCTGCTTGCTCACAGCTGGAAAGGAATCCTGATGACATGCTTTATTTCTTGTGCAGATTACACAGGTTAAACAAATAGCTGTGATTTACTTATTAAGAGGTCCCTTCTGAGGACCTAGGAAGCATTGATTTTTATGAGTATGATTAGTTTCAGTATTTTTTGAACTCGATAAGTAACGTGATTTCACAGGCTTTCTTCCCCTAATGGTGGATTTCCTCCATATGCAACACTCAGCAAAGGAAACCTCAAAGGAAACCTAAGAGTTTTAAATAGGTTTTTAAAAGTTGTGTAAAACAGTGGCATTCGGGCTCATTGATTATGAAGTCTTTCCCCTTCAAATCGTTCATTTATCCCTTTCCAACGCCTGCAGCTATTGCATTAATGACCACGGCAGTGATCTCCACCTGTGACCATGGTATCGTAGCCAAGATCAAGAGAGTGATCATGGAGAGAGACACTTACCCTCGGAAGTGGGGTTTAGGTCCAAAAGTAAGTGGGACTAGGCGTGTGCCCTGCTGCCTTATTCTGTTGTGCCTTGTTGAATCCTCACTCGGGCAGCTCCCAGTGTGTGTCCACTGCCACGTCCTTGCCTCATGCTGGGCTCTGGGGAGTCAGTGGTAAGTAGAAACGGGCCTGTCTCAGACCTTAGAGATTTCAGTCTAAGGGGGACAGTAGGTAGGCAATGCTCAAATTGCACAGTGGTGTGGTGAGGGCCTTATGAAGGGGTGTGGAGAGGTGCCTAACACGTCAATCAACAGTCCACGATGAAGGCTTTGGCCTGGTCGGGGCGTCGGGGTGAGGGATCTTGAGCCATGCCAGTGTGAGGTACGTAGTGTTATATGTTGAGGTGAAGCGGGGAGGGAAGAGTCCAGGGCCGATGGAATAGCATGTGCAAAGGCCCTGTGGTCAAAATGACACTGCAGAGGCTCCCACTGGTACAAAAAGTTTTGCAAGCTTTGATAAGTCCCATGTTTGCTCCTATTAGAGGGAGGGTGAGTTTGGAGCACTCTGCTGAGAACACCCAAGGGGGGCACCTTATTTGCTGTGTGTGTGTGGTGTGGTACATGCTTTATGTGTTGACACTGTTCTAACGTTGAAACCCTGACGGTCCACCAGGCAAGTCAGAAGAGGCTGATGATCAAGCAGGGCCTTTTGGACAAGCACGGCAAGCCCACGGACAACACGCCTGCCTCCTGGACACAGGAGTACGTGGACTACAGGTAAGGGCGGGATGTTTCCCAGCCGTGTGGTGGGCAGAGGGCACGCTGGCTGCAGTGCTATAGTGACCGCAGGGGAGGAGGGGAAGGCGGGGAGCCCAGACGTGGGAAAGGGGTGGATTTAGTTTGGGGGAAACCTGTAGGACCTGAGGGGACTGGCCTTGGGGCGTGTGGAGTAGCCGCTTAGGGCGTTGGGCAGCACGACAGACAGTTAACCCTTTCTAGTCTGGCTCGTGGCACTCCAGCAGGAGTCAGGCTGCGACAGCAAGTGGTGAGTTGTTCTGTCCAGCGTCAGGATGTTGATGGTGGCCTTAGGCTTGCCGGATCCGCTGGGAACGACTCTCACCTGTCGCTCCTCTTTCAGCGATTCTGCCAGGAAAGACGTCAAAGCCCCCCAGGTAGTTGCCGAAGCAGTCAAAGCCCCAAAGGTGAGTGAGTGGCGTGCTCTGAGGGCTTCGCCATGTGCCGTCCAGCCACACGTGCTGGCTCAGCGGGGTGGGCCTTCCTGCCCGCCTCGGGCTCTGCAGGCTCCAGTTCACGTTCCCTGTTGTGTCTGCTGGCAGGGGTGTGGGCTCAGCTGAGGCCATGACCCTGGGACGGGGTTGGGTCACAGGGGCGGCACAGGCGTGTTGAAGCAGAGGCCGTGACGCTCGGGACCAGACAAACCCCCCTCTGCACGGCACCAGCTCAGTGTGGCGACCGTCCGTGGGAAGCACGCGGTGGCTGCTCTGCTTGGGGGCTGCGGGCTGTTGGTGTTAGACTGCAGGATGGCTTGTCTGTACCTCGGGTGGCACAGAGTGTCCTGAGAAGAGCTGCTTGTGCCCTGCTTGGGGCCTGCGCTTGCCTGTCTTCTCTGAGCACTCGTGGGAGCGCCCCTGGGGGGCATGCGGTCCTGCCTTCGGCTTCAGTGAGGACGTGGCCTTTCTGGCCCGGCCCTGTGTTGCTGCCCTGGCGCTCCTGCTGTGCCCCTGGCTTCCTGGTCTTTGAACCCTTGGTAAACAAGGCCCTGTTGGGGTCTTTGAAAACTTCCTGTTGGAGCCAATCAGCATCTTCCCTGCTGGCTCCTCCCCTTTTGACTTACTGAAACTTTCTCATCCACATTTGCCCAAGATCGTAACATTTGATCAATTGCCTCCACCTTAGCGGAAGCGAGAGAGTGAAAGTGATGAACCCTCTCCCGTGGCTCCCCAGTTGGTCAGGAAGGAAAAGAAGAAGAAGAAAGACAAGAAGGCCAAAGCTGCTCTGGAGGGTGTGGCCGAGCCGGGAGATGGGGTGTGTGCAAACACGTCCAGGGCCCGGCGGGGCGCTCTTTGTCCTTGAAGGGGAAGGAATTGCCCACTGGTGCCGGCTTGGTTACTTGGGGAGCTGCCCTGTGGGAAGGATGGGGCCGGGCCCAGCTTTTTTATGGTAACGGCTCGGAGTTAGCGTTGTGTTGATGGTGGGTGGGGAGGGTGCAGAGCTGGGGGATCTAAATGCAGGGGCGTCCTTGGGAAACGCGGGATTTGTGTTACGTGCAAAATTTACGTATTGCAGGATATCCTTACGGATCCTGATTGCCTCTGGGGAGAGTGGCAGTGCTCAACAGACGCTTGCGTTCTCTTCCCCCAGGACAGTGACGCCGCCAAAAAGAAGAAGAAGAAGAGGAAAGTGAAAGCGGAAGATCTTTGCTGACGAGCGGGCGCCACTTGAAGCACTGCGCCCGGGTGGGAGGAGGAATTAAAGCCTTATTGAGAAAACGTAACTACATTTGTTCGTGAGGGAATGAACCTGGGATCCCGGAAAGGGCGGAGAGTCCGGCGCGTTGGAGCAGCTGCTGCGACCTTGCTGACGTCCCCTGGCGCGGTCATCCCATCTTGTCCTGTTTTAAGGACACCGGTGAAGGGGGCGGGTGTCTCCCCTTCAGACCCGGCACTGCCCGGTGAGCATCCGCAGCTGTTTCCTGGGGGCCGTTTTCACATCATGGGCCTCTCCTAGTTTGCTTCCCCCTTCCCTCATCAAAAAAGTTTATAAAAATTAAAAGTCTGCTCAGCAAAATGGTATAGGGCAAGTAAAAAAAAATATAACTGAATCATGTTATTAATTGAGGGGTAATCATTTTTCCAGCGCCCTGTGAGGACTCTAGTGTCAGTCTCCTCTGTCGCCCCGTATTTCCCTTCTAGATGGAGGCCTGGCCAAGGGCTCTGTCGTTCCATCTCATGAGTTATTTCCAGTCACTTCTTCACTGCTTGTGTATATAGGCACCACTTCAGGCACCTAAATCCACCTGGCTGTTTGTGAGAGAATCCCCAGAAAACCATGTCTCCATTCTTTGTTTTAATCCTCAATTAGTTTCATTGCTGGGAGAAGGTTGTAATTTTTACTTATTAAAGTTTACTTATGAAATTTTTAAAGTATTCCTGTTGGATTTTCTGATTGTTGATCTCAAACTAGGAGGACAGAAAATAAATTTTGATTAAAAATGTTGGGCTTCCCTGGTGGCACAGTGGGTGAGAGTCCGCCTGCCGATGCAGGGGATGCGGGTTCGTGCCCCGGTCCGGGAGGATCCCACGTGCCGCGGAGCGGCTGGGCCCGTGAGCCGTGGCCGCTGAGCCTGCGCGTCCGGAGCCTGGGCTCCGCAATGGGAGAGGCCACGACAGTGAGAGGCAAAAAGAAAAAAAAAATGTAGGGACCTTTATGTCCTAGTTGAAATTTGATGCTTTTCCTTTATGTTTGGTTACTTTTCTTTCTCTGGTTCTGCGTCTTGTAACATTTCCCTTTGGGCTTGTCACTTGGCATGAGATCAGATACTCTGGAATCTTCATCAAGACACTGATGAGATAAGAGGGGACTCATCACAAATTAAGTGATTTCCAAACTACTTGAGAGGAGAAAGGTTCTCAGTATTACGTGGTGGGTGTGCAGGGCAGGAGGTGCCAGTGCCTGTGTCTGTTGACAGCCCTTCAGTATCTGCAGACACATCTGGGCGCAAACTTGACGAAGGGAGCCACTGAAGCTTTTGCTTGGGCTGGAGGCCAGGTGAGTGACAAGACAGGGCGCAGTGGCGGAGGATGTTTAGGAATCCGAAGGCCTTGGTGAGAGGTCTAGAGTGGTTTGTGGGGAAGTGCCGCACTGCTGGCTTGTCACGGCCTCTGCTGCCCGGGACCCTGAGTTCAAGTTGCACACCTGGGCCCTAGATGTGCCAGGATGTACGCCTCTGGGAAGTTCAGTGTGTGTCCACGGTGGGTTCCCATCTGGGGTAGGATGCTCTGGGGTGCTTGTCTACGTGGGTGCTACCTTCAGGAGACCTGCGGTGTGACTTCTGAGGGCACAACTGCATCTTAGTTCTTTAGGGCTAATGTGACTCTCAGCTGTGTGAACAAGGGAGCAGAGTATTTTGTTCTGGACACATTAGTTTAAACCTGGGCAGCAAGTCTGGGGTGCTCTGAAAACCATGTTGAGAATAGAAGAGAAAGCTAAAAGGAGTGGTTATTAGGAGGAAAGATAGATCTGGTAGACGTGTCGAAACCAAGGCCAATGCAAGTGGAAGCAAAGGACTTCGGAGCACTCTCCCCACTGGAGCAGAAACTGGACGGTCCCCTTACACCTTTGCTCCCAAAGTGTTTTTTGTTTGTTTTGTTTTTTGCGGTACGCGGGCCTCTCACTGTTGTGGCCTCTCCCGTTGCAGAGCACAGGCTCCGGACACGCAGGCTCAGTGGCCACAGCTCACGGTCCCAGCCGCTCCGCGGCATGTGGGATCCTCCCGGACCGGGGCCCCCGCATCGGCAGGTGGACTCTCAACCACTGCGCCACCAGGGAAGCCCCCAGAGTGTTTTTATATGTTACACACACGTATGTGTTCACATGCACATGCCTGGCCCAGCACACAGGCACCAGCCACGTGCACGTAGGCTTTTAGCCTGACTGACCTCTAGGCTTAAGGTCATCACAAGCCTGAGGGAGACTTGCGAACCCAGCAGAGGCATCTGGTGTTGGTACCATCCTCCAGCAGCTGCTCCCTGAGGCTCGGGGCACAGGTGGAAACCCAGAGAGTTAAAAGGTACAAGGTCATTGGCATTTTATTTTAACACAGCAAAACTTTTATTGCTTTTGAGGGTTTCGCTAGAGCAGTCCTCATCCTATTGCACAGCTGTTTCATTTGGCAGTTTAGAAAGTTGCAGTTAAAGCTTTCTTCAAAGCAAAGACAAATGAAATGCCCAGTGTGATTGAAAGTAAAGGAATGCAGGCTTCAGAGGGACAGGGTCCACTGCTTTTCCTCCCCATGTGTACCATCTTTGATCAGCAGCTGCGTTTGGATAGTACTTCTGGACCCCAATTTCCAGAGATCCTTTTGAAATCCTGATCCACGGGGCCCCATCTATCAGGGAAGTCAGAGCCCAGCCCTTCGGAAACCTTAATAAGATGGATACCCACTGGTCATGAGGATAGTTGCAGAGAGCTGGAAGCTGACACAGAGCTAGCTGGGGCAATCCTGGAATGGAGTTCCTAAGGCTCGACAGGGGCCTGTAGTCGTTCCCCCTGTTCTGCAAGCTCAGTAAACCCAGGAGACGGGCACCCACTGCGGAGAACTGCATGCCCGGTCAAAGGCTTCTTGCAATTTCTTAAGGGTTTCATCGACGCTGTTATTGACCAGTGAGAGGTCAAAGTAGTGAGCATACTGGCCGCGGATGGCCTCGGAGTCCTTCTGCAGCTGCTGCAGGGCTTCCGTCTGTGGAGGAGACAGAGAAAGGGAGGGAGGGGGAGAGAGGGCGCCACGGATGGAGCAGGGATCTACCCGTCTGCACCCCAGCACCACCGATTCCAGTAAAACGTACAAGTACAGTGAGATTGTGTTTCCCCTCTAGCAGATTTCACCGAAGATGAAACTGCATAACATGCTCCTGGCACAGGGACGACCTCTCTCCACGTTCCCAACACAATCCTGCCTGGAATCTCTCCTACAGATATATTTGCACGTGTCAAACGCCGTACGCACAGGGCCATCGGTAGTTGTATTATTTATAATAGGTCTTAAACCTAAATAGCCATCAAGAAGGCAATGAGGAGACTAAATGTGTCTCTGCTACATCCACACGATGGGAGACCACACAGCTACTGAGAAAGACCCAGGGAGGTCCCCACGCACACGTTCAGTGCAAAGCAAAGCGCCTGCAGGGTGGGTTTGGGGCAGCTCGGCTCTGGGGAGCGGGGAGGCCTCTCAACACGGTCCTGGCCTCCTTCCTGCCCCTCCCGCACAGCGCGCACCACGTGGGCCCAGGGCCGCCTCTGTTCTTCACAGTCCCTGCCCTGCCCCCAGATGCCCCTCTTAAGCCCATGTTGCACCAGTGTCAGGATCTGCTCTTCTGGAACAACGGCCTGGCTAGTGCATTAACAACTGTGTGCTGAACAGACGGGACAGGCACACGTGCTCTGGCCCCCGGCCGGGCGGGAAGGGGACAGCAGCAGGCAGGGTTAGGTTTAGGGTCGGGAAGCTGAGCTCTGCCGGTGCTTTGGCCAACCATCCGGACCGATGCCGGTCCTCGCGGGCCTGGAGAGCGGCCCCACGCCCCCCCAGCACAGACCCTTCAGTCCCACCTGAGTGCCCTGGTCAGTGGGTGCGATGAACACAATGAAGGGTGAAAGTTCTGCCGTCCGAACAATCTTCAGGGTCTGGAGAAAGGGAGTGGAGGAAGAAGAGAGGGGAAGAAAAGGAGTTAGCTGTCGTGACGGACCTTTGCGATGGGCATCTTCGGGCCTCGCCAACCCCCGCACCGTCTCCAGCATTTCTGGTCCTGCTGTTCCTCCTCCAGGTGATCCCAGGGAAAGCTCGTGGCACAGATCTGCACTCGCGGGAGGGTCCCACGAGCTGTGCCCTTCAGCACCCTTTTCCCATCCGCTCCTGCCTTCCATGGCTACCCACCTGGGGCTCAATGTCAAGGATGGCGATCTTGTCCTGCTCGTGGATCTGGTGCACTGTTTCAAATTTGGTGCCAAACATGTTGCCCTGGTAGCTGCCAAACTCCAAGAACTCATTGGCAGCGATGCTCCGTGTCATGTCCGCTGTGGAGATGAAGTGGTACTCCTTCCCGTCTTCTTCGCTCTTCTTGGCCGGCCGCGTCGTATCTGTGCATGAGAACCCAAATCCCTGAGCAACTCAGGGCCTCCTGGGCCCCCAAGGGCTCGGACGCTGGCGTCGCCACCGCCACCCCAGCTGCGTTTAGTGCAGGGAGTTTCCGGGAGGGGTGTCTCACGCAGGACCCCGAGGGGCTGACCTTGGGAAACGAAGAGGACCAGGAAGTCCCCCATCCGCTCAGAACACGTTTAACTGCCAAGAGCCAGAGTATCATCCTCCTCCCTTTATGAAGGAGCATCTCTCAAACACCAACCCCAGGGACACGGACGCTCAGAAATGAAGAAATGACAGCTGAAAATATTTTAGAAACAGATCTCCAGGCTACAGTCAGGATTTCTGGGAAGTACACTGAAAGTCTCCTTTTCGTTGTTTGGAAAGAAGAGTACTCTGGTTTGCTTTAAACTCACACTGTTAAATGCTGGAATGTCCTTAAGTCACAACGTTTACGATTACTCATGTAAGTGATCCTCTGAGTAGAATGTGCTACAGATGCTGTAGCTTGAGACGTGACCCCCTGGTCTCCTGCGTCATCCTGTGGTCTGTCTCAACGGGCACCTTCTCCTCAATCCACAACTGCCGCGCGTCTTTCTTTCCATCTTATAAAACGATGTCTCTTCTTTGACCTGAGCTATCCTCACCTCTTACCCTTTCTAACTCACTTCTCATTCTAACTTATTGAATGATGGAACTGTCATGGTTATTTCTACCTCCAAGGCCTTCTGCTTTCTGACCCCAGTGTGTCACTCTGTCCTCAAAGGCAAAACGGAGAAGCAAGGAATAAAAAAAAATACTACTAACAGGTTTAGAATCCAGTTTTCTACACAGATTCGCTCCTGGGAATGCAACTAATCTAAGCGTCCGCCTGACTGCTGGCCTGACCCTTCTCCTACACAGCTGCTGGGGTTACGGGGGCCTTACTGAGCGCTACTTTGAGAAAACACTTCATGAAAATTGGTGGCTGTCCTGTAATTTCCTCAGCCACTCAATGGACCGGAAGAGAGCTCTCAGAGTGATTTAGGCATATGAGAAAGTGTTTATAATATAAATTAAAATGAAAGAAAGTAACGTAAGTTTTTAATAACATATTATTTGTTTAATCTTTTAAAGCAGTATAAAAATGTTGACCGCTGCTTCTCTTATGTAGACAAACAGCACAGCTACTTTTTTAGTGGGAGCAGCTATGGGCACAAATTTTTATCTTTCCAAATTGGCTTTTCTTTTTATAATCAAACATTTTTTTAAAAAAATCACAAAGGAGGGACTTCCCTGGCGGTCTGGTGGTTAGGACTCAGCGCTCTCACTGCTGGGGCCTGGGTGCCATCCCTTGTCAGGGAACTAAGACCTTGCAAGCGGCGCGGTGCAGCTAAAGAAAAAAAAAATCACAAAGGAAAAGAGAGATGACCACAGTATCGTGTCCTCGAGGCCGCCGAGCTACTCACACGGGGCGGGGTACGCGAACTTGTCCGGGCTCTGGCTGAGCAGGGCACTCTTGATGTGGCTGCGGCCCACGCCGCTGGCTCCTGCACAGACAGAGGAGATAAAGGCTTCCATTTCTTGCCCCAGACACAAAGGTGGGGCTAGGAAGAGGAATGGAATAGGGGTTTTCATCTCTCAGACCCCGAGATGAGCCACAGGTCAAAGCGAGTTGTGTGGCTTCTGGGCTGGCGTCAGGAGGACCGGGGGCTCCAGGCACTGGGGTCCCAGTTAGAATTCTGAAGACAACTGGCATTTCTGCAGAGGAGCCAGCTACCACATGGCATTTTCTGTTTATTTTTGAAGTATATTTGCCTTACTGGACTCTCCAAAATGAATGGAACTGACTTTTACTGGACTCATGTTTTCACTCTAAAGATGGGGAGGACCCGGACGCATAGGCCTGCAGCGCCCCTACTGCCGCCAGACGGACAGACAGCCTGAAAGAGTTAGTTGCTGAAAACCATGTGAGGTTTACCCTCTGTTGTAACGTGAACCCAGGGGAGCCCCGGTAAGGACTCAGAAAACTCCTTATATCTGCTCCACGTGGAGGACCCAAGACACCTGCCTTCCCGTTTCCTTTTCTTCCTCACTGCCCTTGTTTTTTTTTTGTTTGTTTGTCTGTTTTGTTCTTTTGAGCGAGGGAGTGAGGGAGGTTACGTACTGCAGGCAGGGAAATAAGAACAGAAATGCAGAGATGTACTCTAAGTGGCAAAGCAATGAGAAGATACCGATGAGCACGAGGGTCTTCCTCTTGAACGCAGGGAGCCGAACAACTTCCTCGTAAGAAACAACATCCAACTGATCAAAAACTAGAGACAAAGAAAAGCAAGGCGTGTTCATGCCAGAGCTGGGCACACAGCGAAGGCTGCAACCAGCTATACCGGCTCAGACAAAATCAGGGACAACCTGGATCGTGGATGCCCTTCCTTGGGGTCTAGTTTTTGGTTTTCCCAACCCCCTCACCATCTAAACTCAGCACGGCTGTTGGTCAGTTCTCTGGACTCGGATTTTCTCTAATCTTCTGGCCCCACCCTCTCCACTTCTCCACAGTTCGTTACCCGACACGCCCGTCATCTCCCCTTATCTCTGGCTCGTGCTGCTGTCCCTTCCTCTCTGCCACCAGCGCGATGCTCCGGCCACATCTGCCTCACTGGAGGCCCCTGACATAGCTTTCAGGCCCTGTGCTTTGCTCCTGTCTTTCTCTAGAATGCTCCGGGCAGGAAGGAGGCATTCAATAAATAGTAGCGCAATCGTAGATTATTCTTCACTTGCTATCTACGATCCGCTCAAATGCATTTATAATGTTCATATATTTCCAACCATGGCAGCTAAGGGACAAAGTGTGAATTAGTTCTAAGGAAAACAGGCCACTGTCTGGGGCTGCTCAGACCCTGCAGTTGGCCACACTGATGGTACTGATGTACTGAGAAGGGTCTGGAAGGCTGTTGGGTTGGCTCCCTGGGGGTGAGAACGATGTGCCGGGCAGCGGGGAGGCTGGGGGGCGTACTTGCGCTGTGCTTGGCCAGGTACTTGTCTTTGTACTTTTTCTTCTTCCCGAAGGGACTGCAGCTCGGAGCCTCACTCGGAGCAGACTGAGCCCCGCTCGCCACTCGCCTGGAGGGAAGACATGACCGAGGACACTGGTGGCTTCTTGGTGTAAAAGCCCCGGGGTCATTCGCCTGTGCCGTCCCTTCTACACAAAGCCCCCAGACCCATGTGCCTCCTGCCCTTTGTGTCATCCCAGACCCCGTCCTCCTCCAGCAGAGAAAGAGGGGGCTGCAGTCCCAACGCAGGCTTAGGGACCTAAAGCTTAGGGAAAGCATTTGTGGCAACACAGATCCATGGATGAAGGGAGAGCCAGTCAGCCTCCTTCACCCATAAGGGCCAGTCAGGCTCATCAAGGCATCATTGCCCCCCCCCCCCCCCCCCCCCCCCCCCCCA
>NW_006794923.1:228892-247674 GCF_000442215.2 Lipotes vexillifer | reverse complement strand
TTCCCCCCCCCCCCCCGCCCATTCTTCCAGGAAAACCAGAAGGTTGGCCCGGTTGAGAAACAGAACCTATACACAGGATGACAGGTTTCGGTAGCTGAGCAGCCGTGGTGGCCATGGGTCCCCGTCACTGGCAGCTCACCACTCCTGCAGCTCGGGGGAGGGGATCAGGCCCGCCGACTCCTGGGAGGAGCCTTCCACCCGTCCCTGCCACCAGTTGCTGTCATCCTTGTTGATGATCTGGATGATGTCCCCGGTGACGAACTTCAGCCCTGCCTCCTTGCAAGGGATCAGGTTGTCCTTTTTGGGATCGTAGTCAAACTGTGCTCTCATGAACATCTGAAAAAGAAGGCGACTATCTGAAATGCACTTGCTTCCTTGTGAACGTGCCCACGGTCTACTTCTGCACAGAAGCTCGTCAGTTACAACGCATGGGTACACGTGCTCACCACAGCATTACCCATTAGAGCGAAATACTAGAAACAATCTGATTTTCCAAGAATGGGGAATTAATTAAATACGGCCATCTACAGAATGTCCTGGAAAAATGCTGCTGATATAACATTAAATGAGAACATCATTAAATAAAAACAATACCTAGTATGCTGGAAATTTTAAAAGAGTATTTCTTTATACATAGAAACAAAAAAGACCGAAAGAAGCTATATCAGAATTTAATACCAGTTACCTCTGCTAGGAAGATTAGGGGTAAAAATCCAACCCAAAGAAATAAAGAAATAATAAAGAGCAGAAACCAGTGAAACACAAAATAGAGTTGAAAGGATCAAGAAAGGCAACACTGGTTCTCTGAAGATTCATGAAATTAAGGCTGATTAACAAACTAGAGAAGACACCATTTCCCAGTAGAGAGCACAATGTAACACCACTATCACAAGGGCCAAGATGAAGGAAAAAAGCCCAGATAATTCTAAGTGCTACAGTGACCGCGTGGAAGAGCTGGGACTTGCAGCCACGAATGGAAAACCCTGGAAAGTAGTTCGGCAACATCATGAAAGAGGCACGCAGCCTACAGCTCGTCAGAAATGCACCAAAACTCAGGTACAAAGAGGTTCATGGCAGCACTAAGTTTTGTAAGAAGTGAAAAGCTGGAATCACAGAAGGCCCTCCAGAGCATAGTCATACAACAAATGAATATGAAGGAATCACCTGTTGCTACAGCACAGACTTCACACCGAGTGAACAAAATGAGACACTAAAGGATTCATACTGCATGAGTCAATGTACACAGATTTCAAAACGGGGCAAAACTCATCTCTGGAGTTAGAAGTCAGGGTTGGCGGGACTGGAAATGGGCACGGGGATACTTACGGTGCTGGTCACATGGGTGTGTTCAGTTTGTGAAAATTCATCTACTTTTACACTTATGATTTGTGTCCTTTATTATATATGTGCCCATATATACCAAACCTTCAATTTAAAACAAGTTTTTTTTAAAAAGAAAATTATACCATCATACGATAAGTGACCTGTGACAGAAACTTCAGAGTTATTTTTTTAAAACTTCCTTCTTCCACATTTATCTGTCAGGGCCCCGCAGCCCTAATGAGCTGCAAAGGGCCAGTCATGCCCGCGGTCAGAGAAACGCCTGCCAGTTTGTGACACACGTTAGTTTGGTTCAGAGAGTACCAGGCAGCTATGCTTGTTGAGATATTTACAATCACATCATTTCAATCAAATTCAAAGAATACACACTGGGCCTGAATCCTGCCATCCTCACAACAGAGAAGATGGTGCCACCTACCTGCAGTGCAGGAAGCCGATTTTGCTGGTTGGGAATTACTTTTAATGAGATCATTCCTTTGGTTTCTTTCTATTAAAAAAGAAAGGTGAAATAAAATTGTCATGTAAAACGAACCGGGGTGACTGGGGGTTTCATTAAGTCATTTTTCCCCTCCCAAAGTCCTGGGCATTTTTTTCCCAATAGCCATCTTTACTGTACACTTTGAAATTTTGTAGCACAATGCTTTCTCCAAGACAGAAGTGTCATGTGCCCCATAAACCAGCATAACAAAGAATAACGAACAAAGGCTAATAGTTTTCCCTCCTCTGCACAGTCGACCCCCAACAGGTCCCCAGAAGTACTTAAAATGAACCTTGGCACACAAATATCCACACATTTCTCCACACCAATAAAGGGCCAGTCACGTGTCTAAATATTTACACACATATTCATACATGTGTATTTTTGCTGGTTGTTTTTAACAAAAATGGGATTATACTATATGCATTACTCTGTGACTTGCTTCCAGGTTGATACATGAAGACCGCACTCACTCTGTCTCATGGCTCTGCCACATCACTTGCTCAGCCACCATCCCCATCACTGGGCGTGTCCACTGTTGCCAGTTTTTTTTTTTATTACAATCTGCTGCAGTAGACACCCTTTAACGCATGTCCTTATATATTTGCATTTGATTTATACAGAATAGAACCCCATGATGGAAATGCAGAGTCCAAGGATAAAAACAATTTTATAGCTATCCTCAAACTACTACTTTTCTAAAAATCTATAAAAATTCCACTCTCACCAGGAGCATATGAGATTCCCTTTCCCCTGAAATTCTTGCCAGAATTACATGTTAACGTTCGTTTTAAATTTCTGCCAATCTGATGGGTGGAAATTATTTCATGGTTGCTTTATTTTGTGATTTTATTACCATAACCAAAATTGAGCACTTTTCAAGAGCTCATTGGCCATATGCTTTTTCTTCTTGTATCTTTTGCCCAGTTGTCTAGTTGGTTGTTTGTCTTGTGAAAGCCCAGAGTCCTAACCACTGGACAGCCAGGGAACTCCCTAGTTATTTGTCTTTTTATACAAAGTTTAGAAGCACTTTAAATATTAGAGTTGTTAACTGTCTACCTATTATATGCACAACAAGTATTTCTCCAAGTGTATTGTTCATGGTTAACTTTTGCCACGACACAAATTACCTTTTACATAGTTGATTTTATTTACATAAATCAAAAAGAAGCACAAATGTTGAATGTTCGCATACTTGAAATGGTTTTTATGCAAGACGAAGGGATACAGCTGTGCCATCAGCTCAGAGAAAA
The DNA here is from genome assembly GCF_000442215.2 of Lipotes vexillifer. Lineage (NCBI taxonomy): Eukaryota > Metazoa > Chordata > Mammalia > Artiodactyla > Lipotidae > Lipotes > Lipotes vexillifer. The sequence goes on along the minus strand of NW_006794923.1, from coordinate 244,602 downwards.
CACGTGCATCACGTTCTACTGAGAAGCAACCATTAGGCCAAACTGCTCCTCGTGTTGGTGACCATGAAACGATCCAGCCAGTGTCCCGGTGGGAAACACATGGCCCGCTCCAGAGGGTGGGAAGATGCTGAATGAAGGGTCTGGGGCACGTGGTCCGACACTGTTTTGCAATTGGTGGATATGTCTTGTAAGAGTCGAATTTTCATCTACCTGTTTTCCCTGCAGTGTTTTCTTTTCTAGTCTTTTCTTTGTGGAAGGAACTGGGTCGTTGGTCCTATAGAGTTTCTCATAGGTGGGTTATGCCTACTTCAGAGTTATATTTTACAAACCCCTTCACCCTCCACATTCATTTACCAAGGTCCTGTCCGTTCTATTTCTGGTTGGTTGACTGTTTCTTTTCTTCTGCTTGTTTTGGGTTTCATTTGTTTTCCTTCTTCTAGTTTCTGTGGGTAGAAGCTGAGGCTGTTGACTGAAACCGTTCTCGTTTTATAATCCAGGCGTTTCCACCTTGGTCCGAGTTCAGTGGCATTCCACAAAATCTGATAGACTGTGCTTTCATTTCTATTCATCCACAGACAGTTTCTAATTTGCCTTGCGATTTCTCCTATGGCCTGTGACTTCTTTAGAGGTGTGTTAACTTCCACATATTTAGGGATTTCCAGGTATCTTTCTGTTTTTTATTTCTAATTTCATTTCATTGTGGGTGGATGGTGCATTTTTGTATGGTCTGAATCCTTTAAACCTGTTGAGGCTGTCATGTGGCAGAGGGTACACAGTCTATCCTGCAGGATGTGGCAGTCCTGGCAGTGTTTGCTTCAAGTATTCTGAATCCTCTGTCATCAGGTACATGAATATTTAGGATGTGAGGCATTTCAAGAAGCAGGGTAAATCTGGTCCCTGTTATTTCATCTGGGTCAGAAGTGAGGTCTATCCTTAAACAGCCATGCTTCAGAACTCTCTAAGGTTCAGTTTCCTCAGCTCCGGTTCAAATTAAACTTTTCCCTAAGTTGCTGTTTTCTGCTTCATTCCCTGGCTGGTACCCTGGCATCTCCTTGCTGAGTGCCTGAGGGGTGCTTCCTACCAGCCGTGACCAATTACACCCAACTACGCCATGTGTTTTTTCCTGCTTTGGTTACAGGAAGGGTCTCTGCTGTGTTCAGGGGTGGACAGGGATGGTGAAGAATCTCGAGAGGCAAACACCCAGCACGATGCCCGGCACAACTGCATCTAAAGAGCACATTCAACGTTTCACCTATTATAGCTCAGTTGTTCTCTGTAACAAATCTATGACATAAGAACAGCAATTACTACCATCATCTTCATTTCACAGATGACCTAGAGAAGTGAATTCACCTGCTCCAAATCACAGGGCTGAAGTAAAGGAGAGCGGGATTCAGAGCTGCCATTGCAGTCCAATGCTCTTTCTAGACAGACACTCTGTGTCCTTTGCCTTGTTTTAGAAGTTTACTAAATGAAGACAGAGAGCTGTCATTTCTTGCACAGAATAAAGATTAGCAGTGGTAAGAGGCCCTTCAATGAGGTATAAACACTTTCACAGAAAAATGAGGTACACAGACACCAACGTGGACCGATGCTTCACAAAGACAAGGGCATAGTGAATACCCACCATTGCCTTCTGCAGCTGATCTACTGAGTGATTAGTCACGTTCGTGCCGTTGATTTCTAGGATCTCATCTCCGACGTGAAGCGAGCCTACCAACAGAAGAACAAACGTTCAGACGAAAGAGGTGTCAACAGAAGTCAAAACGCCACAGAGAAGAAACCATGATCTGGAGCATGTTGTACAACAGACTGTAGAACACACAGGGTTGAAACCATTCAACCATGAGAGATGGGAATGTTCTGTTCACGGCCTTCAGGGACCTAGCAAGACAGGCACTTGACGGTTTAAGATTATGTCATCCTCCTTGACCTCAGGACTCCAACTGCAAAATAAAAGCACTTGGTCCTGAAAGTGTCCTGGAACTAGAGTCCCCCTGACGTCAGGGGGCTATGACACAGCTGAACACACTCCAAGGAACAAGAAAGCTCGATGTTTCTCTGTTGTTTAGCTAAGACCTCCAAATGCTACCAAGTGGTAAAGTTAATCACTGTTTAGATTCTGTGTGAAGAATGGGTATCAATACCTGTGCTACCCTTGATACACAGAAAAGCACTTTTACTAAATGACGCATCTGCAAATTGACGGCAGCTTCACATGGAGATATAACAGTTACTTGTAATTATTTGTTAATATCTATTTTCTCAGTTTATTTTTTTCTTTTCTTCTTTTTCTTTTATTTTTGGCCGTGCCATGTGGCTTGTGGGATCGTAGGTCCCCGACCAGGGATGGAACCCGCACCCTCGGCAGTGAAAGCGCAGAGTCCTAACCGCTGGACCGCCAGGGAATTCCCTATTTTCTCAGTTTAACTGTAGCCTCAGGAGGTAGAGATGGTCTGTTTTCTTCACTGCTATGTGTTCACAGTCTAATGCAAGGGGTTGCACATAGTAGTTGCTCAAATGTTAACTAACTGCAAAAGTATTGGCATAAATAAGTGTATGAGAATGCTCAGAGGGAGTGACAGTGGCACCGGGCGATTCATCATTCGAAAGAGCCAGTCATTACGGTACAAAAAATCTCTTGGCACGCACACAAATGCTCCCTGTTTTGAAGACTATAAGCTTCATGCCCCTTAGCCCTGAACAGGGAGTAAAGGATGAATCCCTGAACAAAACACGCCTGTACCTTGTCTGTGAATCATGCCACCGTGGAGGATTCTGGCCACCGTGCAGGACTGCTTCTCATTCAGCTTCAGCGTGATTCCCTGGAAGACAGACGAGGGCACAGCAAGCTTAACTGCAGGCTCTTTCTGAGTTGATCTTTAAGACAACTTAAGGCAACTTCCTGGGAGAAATATTTTCTGTCTGCACATGAGGTGTCGTCAGTTGGCAGGGGCAAGAAGCCTGCCATGAGGGACCTGGGGTGGGGAGGAATAGGGATTACCATGGGCTCCGCGGTGACCTTCTCGAACTGGATGAGCCGCACCTTCCGAGCCTCCTGGCCCTGGGCCCGGGTGGGGCTCCCCGGGGCGGCGGGCCCATTGGTGTACATGTCCTCCGTCACGGCGCTCAGCTGGGGTGACACAGTCTGTCGGGTCAAAACAGCAGAGAAATGTATGAAGCAAGAAGCCGTCGGGTTGTTGTTGCGCGTCTAAAACCCCAAAGGCTCAGCAAACCAACGCTTATCTCCTAAGGCTGGTGGCCAGTTGCATTAGACTTGATGTGAAGCGTTATTTATCCAAGTGGCTCCCCCTGCCATCAGCCCGAGATGACACATCAACTGTGACCCCTTGACCCCGACCATGAAGACAGAAATGCTGGACGGATTACACTCTAGAAAGATGTCTTTAGTATAAATCGGAAGTAATTTAAGGCCCGTGGCCTTGGCAGAAGGGCAGACCGAGGGATAGATTTTGTAATCCATGGTGTTGGGTCAACTCCGCACAGGCCAAGGGCACATCGGTCCCCACATCACTTTATATACAGAACCAGTTCCAAATGTGAAAGGTAAACAACCAAGCTTTGAGAAGAAAGCACAATACATCTTCAAAACCTGGGAGGAGGCAGAAAACTGTAAAAAAACGAAAACTAAAACTACAAATACTTTAAAGTTAAGAATATCTGTTCGTGGAGAAACTCCACTGAGACAGGCAAAGGTTTAGTAGACACAGAGAGCAATAATCAAAAAGCATACAATTGATCTCATCAAAACTAAAAACTTCTCACCAAAACTCTCAGCCTGAGAGTGCAAAGACTTATACCTACAACACGTAAAGAATTCTTCTCACTCAATAACAGGATGATGAGCAATGAAAAGATGGACGAAACGTCTGAACAGACTCTTCACTAAAGGCCTATGAGGAGCCAACATCACCGTGATACCACTCCGCAGCCACTAGGGAGCCTACAGTGAAAATGACAGATGTTGGAAACGCCCAGACATCGCCGGTGGGAACGCTAAATGGTGCAGCCCCGTGGAAAAGAGAGTGGCGATTTCTTATATCAAGTTAAGCATTCACTGACCCTATGCCCTGGCAACCCCACTCCTAGGTGTTCACCCACAGAAAGGCTTGCACACACAAGTTCACAGCAGCTTTATTCACTACAGCTGAAAAGTCCACCTGCAGGAGGAGACCATTCATGCGGTTTTAGAACAAGCAAAATAAACTACAGTAAAAAAAATTTAAGACAGTGGTTGCCTCTCATAGGATGGGAAGGGGTACGCTGGGTAAGGGCATGACAGACCTTCTGGAGTGGTGATGTTCCAAACTGTGACCAGGGTTGTGTTGCACAGGTGTATGCATTTGTTAAAACTCATCCAGTGCATTTCACTGTATGTAAATTTAACCACAAAATTAAAAAAAGAACCATAAATACTGAATCCTAGCCGATGATATGCATGCTGAAGCTTTTAGGGGTGAAGTGTTCTGATCTTTGCAACTTATTTTGAAGTGCAAAACAAAAAAAAGGTGAATCGATGGTTTGGGGATAGATATGTGATAAAGCAAACATGGCAAAATGTTAATGGTAGAATCTAGGAGGCGTGGCTAATGGAAGTTACTATAAAATTGTTTCATCTTTTCAGTGAGATTGAAAATTTTCAGATAAAACATTGGAAGGGAATGGCACCAAGACAGTGAAAAGGCCATGGAGCAGGGAACTGGAACCCTTGTGTGGTGTCCTACTGAGGATGGACTTTGGGGTGCTTCCAGGTTTGGGCTTTTAAGAACAGTGTCACTCTGAGACCACATGCCAACGAGAATAAGTGACTGCTGCACAATATGAGTAAATCTCCTTGAAACGCTCCTTCTCCTGATACAGCAGTCAATCAAAAACAATATGCAGAAGGAAGAAGCCCAACCCTGGTTTATGTGAGGATCGAGCTGAAAATGGATTGTGGCTGCAATCCAGCCACACCTGGGGGTGCCCCTCAGCGACCGTGGGGAGGGAAGATCTTCCCAATGGGTGGAGCCATGAGCAGGACACCTCGTCAGCCACTTGGTGGCAAAGGAGACGTGGGAATATCCCCAGGTGGGAACAGCTAGGCCTGTCTGTCTGTCTACAGAATGAGGGAAGTACTGACAAAGAGAAACTGCCTTGTGTAGCAACTAGAACTTCAAAACCCTCTCATGATGCTGAGCTACACGCACTGCTATTAAAGCAGAATTCTCTAACAAAGGGCTATATATAGAAAAGTGACTTATGAGACCTGGGAGCCCAGAACCACACAGAACCTCAAGGTCGTCTACAGTAGATAAGCCATTAATACAGTTACCACTGCATCTGTGCGGGGGCATCCTGGCACACAGACACCATGTAGCCCTGAAAGGAGGTTCAGAGGTTAATCTGGAAGACATATTAAGTGGGAAAAAAAAGAGTGAGGAAAGGTATGTTATCATCAGCATAAACAGTGAAAGATAAGAATATCTTCATATTTGCTTGTAAATGCATCATCTCCCTCTGGAAAGAGACATGAACAACAGGGAGGAACTGGGTGACTAGAGAAGGAGGTGAGAAGTAAACTGTATTCGTTTCATTTCAAATTAATTTCTAAACAGGCAAATGAAAGCCTATTATTCCTAAAGCCCTACAAAGTACAATGCTTTCTATTCTGGCAAGATAGAATTTTCCTACGTGATTGTGATGTAAGTTCAAGTTGGCAGCCTAAGTACTTGCGTGTAGCCTGGACCCTGTTTAAATGAGACCAAAGTGGGGGAGGGTAAATAGAAACCCACAGACAAAAAACAGGAAGTCATCAGGGATGAGAGATTTCAAAAATTTTTCCAGAAGACAGCAGAGCCTGGAACGTGCGCACAGAAGGAATTCGCCGGGGCACAAAGGGCTGGGGCTCGGGCTTCTGAGAAAACGTCTCCTGAAAAGCTGCCCACCCAACCTACAGTTCTACTTTCAAGGCAGAAAGAAGGGAGAAGGGCCAGGCCAGTGGCATCTGTCCCAGAACTTCCCCAATGGATATCTGCTCATGGCTCATCAGCCAGAACTGCAGAACACAGCGTGGCCATCCCAGGCTGCAAAAGGGGCTGAGAAAATAAGAACTGAGTTGGGCATCTTGCCACCCCGAACAAGATCAGGGAGAAGCTAGGTCGGCAAGAAGTGGGCTAAACCTGTTGGGTCAGCAACCGGTCAGAATAATACAAAAGCCTTCACTAACTTTCCCTTTTTACAATCTACCCACAGCAAGTCACGAAACGACATTAAGGTCCACACACACATGACAGAGAAGAGATGAAGGGAAGGGCTACCGATCCTGTGACGACTACAGTGAGAGGGAAAGTTGACGAAGGAATGAATGTAGAATTTAAGGTTCTGCTTTATTTTGTTTCGTTTAGTAACAATCAGAAGACCCGGCCCTGTGGAACCTGCCCCCCTGCAGATGGGCACACTCTCTCTAGCTCACTCTCCACTGCACCCTGGGAGGAAAGCTAAGCATGAGCTGTGGATCCTCCTGCATCTGGGATGTTATTTTTTACCCACAAGTGGCTTCACTCACCCGATCCCTGCAGGTTACATGAAAAAAGTACCTCTGGACGACGTGTAATGTACATGATGTAAAGGCACAGGCCCTTGAACAGCTAAGACAATTTTGAAAAGGAAGACAGTAGAAGGAATCAGTCTACCTGGTTTCAAGATTTATATGGTTATAAATAATCAAGATGGTGTGGTCTGGTAGAGGGACAGACATAAAGATCAATGGAACAGGAGAGAGAGCCCAGAAATAGACCCACACAGATACGTCCAGTTGATTTTGACAAGGTGCAAAGGCGATTCAACGGAGGAAGGGTAGTCTTTTCAACAAATGATGCTGCAGCAATTGGACACCCATAGGCAAAAAAAGAAACACTGAACTAGACCTTTAAAATGGATCATGGACTTAAATGTAAAATGTAAAACTACAGAACTTTTGAGAAAAAAACATAGGAGACAGTCATCAGGGTTTAGGGCTAGACAAGAGTTCTTAGACTTGGCACCAACAGCGGGATCCATAAAAGGAAAAACTGACAAATTGGACCTCTTAAAAATGAAAAACTTTACCCCTGTGACAGCCTATGTGAAGATGATGAAAAGACAAGATGTGGACTGAGAGAAAACATTCACAAACCCCACATCCAATGAAAAATTCTAACATCTAGAGTACATAAAGAATGCTCCATACGCAACAATAAAAACAATCTAATTAGAAAACGGGCAAAAGACATGAACAGATATTTCACTAAAGAGGATATGTAAAAGGAAGGATGGCAAATGAGGACATGAAAAGACGTTCAATGTCATTAGCTATCAGGGAGAAATGCAGATTAAAACCATAATGAAATATACCACTACACACCTATCAGAACAGCTAAGATAAAAACTGGTGACAAGACTAAATGCTGGTGAGGATGCAAAGAAACTGAACCTCTCATCCATGGCTGGTGGGAATGTAAAGTGTTACAGCCATTCGGGAAGAGAGTTGGGAACTTTCTTAAAAAAATAAATGACTACTTTACAACCCAGCAATGGCATGAGACAAGTTTGTGCAAAATGTGTACATGAAGGCTCATAACAGCTTTATTCGTAGTAACTCAAACCTGGAGACAAGGAGAACAGCCTATAATAGGTGAGCAGTTCAACAGACTGTGGTCTATCCATACCTCAGGATGCTTCCCAGCAATAAAACATTGCATACACTGTGATTCCAGTTATATAACATTCTAGAGGTGGCAAGATTATGGAGGAGGAGGACAGGTTAGTGGTGGCCAAGGGGACACGGGGAGATGTGACTATAAAGGGGTGGCACCAGGGAGGTCTCTGTGCTGATGGAACAGTTCCATATCTTGATTGTGGTGGTGGTTACATATATTCAGACATGTGACAAAATGGCACAGAACTACACTCACACATCATACCAATGTCAAGTCCATGGTTTTGACGGGGTACTATTTTTGAGCTTGTAGTAGACAGAGGTGAAGTTATTGCGTAAAAGACCTAGCAAAATGGCTGGCAAGTCGCACTTGTTTGCAACCAAAGAGCTGTAACTAAGAGAGCACAGTACTAAAGAACGGACAGAGACAACAACCAATCCTTGAGACATCTGCAGGGTACAGGATCAGTTTCCAAACTCTGGGATGGGTAAGTAAGAGGCCACAACACACAGTGACCAAATAGTTCCTCAAAGCATTGCCCATGGCGACCTGGAACCATGTGGTTAAAACTCTTCAAAGCTAGGTAGCTATTGCCACAGACCCATTTAAAGAGAATGAGATCAAACAGCTCTCTAAGTAGACTCAAGAAAACCAGAGGAAAAGCAGCGTCAAGCTGGAAGGAAGAATTCTTTCTCTCAAATTAAGCATCTGTACTATTTGTATATTTTTACCATGCACGTGTGTTAAGAGATTGAGTGTACAGAATGAGGAATTCAAGGATTGCTGACTGAATGACTGCTGTGAATACACAAAGAGCTCAAATCTCAAATCTCTGGCCTCAAAGCATGAAATAAAACTTAGGACTTTCCTTGATCCTGACTTACAAATCTTTTTTCACTAGTAGTTGTGGGGCTGAGAAAGCTGAAAACCAAACTCAGAAATTAATCCTATGGATTTATCAGCATCTACCATTTATCTGTGTCAGTAACCAAAGCAGGTACTGGTGGCCATAAAATCTGAAAACATAGATCAGATTATTTTATCATGTGCTGTAAAGTGCCATCAATAAACCATTTATGATGATTCACCTGTGTTTAGAGACGTGCTGGGCCTGTCTACAGTGACAGGTTCGAAAGTCTCAGTCCACGGAAGACAAAGTGACCTTTGCAAGGGGCCGACGCCTACGTGATTGTGCGCCTGGAACAGGCAGATAAAGCGGCACCCTCCGCTCATCGCCTTCTCATTGGGCTCCATGACACAGATTACTTTTAACACATCAGCCTTTAAATTAAGGACTCAGCACCCAGGAAACTTCAAGACTTGCTATCTCAAAGGCTGGTCTTTTAAATGTGCTTATTCATCAAGACGTCCCCCTTCGAGATGACTCAGAGCCACTATCATGCTCACCCAGAAGCTGCAAATGATGAGTGAGATAAACGGAACCCTCCGACATGGTGACCAAAGAACCAACTAGCAACAGTGAGGCTTCCCTGACTGCTCAGCAAGAGGGGGCCAGCCTCTCCTCAACAGCACCTGACATGCAGGAAACTCCCTCAACCAGCCACCTGCACCCCTCGCCACAGACAATCCCAGGAGCAGGGCTAGACAGACAGACAGATGCGCACGGAGCCAAGGTGCTTCCTTGACCCCAGCCGTGGGTCTGAGACCACACCAAGGGCAGGACACGTCCACAGAGTTCAGCTGGCCCAGACCCAGCTTTGAAGAAATGGGAAGGTTACCTGCTTGCCACTCAGGGTAACTAACTTGTCCAGGTTGACAACTTAGATTGCAGTCTGTCCCCTGTCCCATCTGTCCATCTGTCCACTGGCCACGTGCCGGGCACCTGTCCTGCCCCTGAACTGCTCTAACTTTTCTTGTTTCCATAGCTGGTAATACATTCATTCCAACATGCTACAAATATTTCGTTTGTTTACTTTGTCGCCCAAAGCTGAGCCATTTTTCAGTCCTTACCAGCCCCATGACCACCAAGTGATGCTGAACAATGTGGTCAAAGGTACTAGATGGCATTTTGCAGAGTTCACTTCACAACTTTGAGACCAGCCTTCTTCCCCGCCGCCCCAGCAGGACGGGGGCAGCTCTGCAGCCTCTCGACCTTTAATCACACACACTGCTGGGGTGGCAACGCCTGTGCACTGAAACCCACTTCGGAGGAAACATCTGCAGCGGGTTCAAAGGGCAGAGGCAGTGGCTCAAAGGAAGTTGGGATTAAAAAAGAGATGAAAAACAAACTTGGCAGCGGGTGGCTTTCCCACCCAAACAGTCGGATTAAGAGCTGGTGACAGCGAATGGAGGAAAGAACAAACATTTGTTCAGCCTACTGTTAGGCTCTTTGCCAACTGTTTCCATGTGGAGACTTAGAAGAAGGCCCAGGCCAAGAAGGCAAGTGATCGCCACAGACGGCAGGCAAGGTCAGGCTCCACTTTGGGAAAGAAAACAAGAAAAACTAAGAGAAAACCAAGAGGGCTCAAGGTACCAGAAACAGCTGAGCACTGTTTCACCACAAATGACAAGAGCTGGGGGAGAGTTGGGGAAAGAGGAGCGCCTCCGAGGCAGAACTTTCTGGCGAGTGACTTTTGAGCAAAAACCTATACAGACGACCCTTGAGCAATGACGGGTTTGAGCTGCACAGGTCCACTGACACGCGGATTTTTCCCATAGTAAACACTGCAGTGCTACACGATACGTGCTTGGTGGCCTCCACGGATGGGAGTCGTGGTCACAGAGGAGCCGTTCCAGCAGCAACTGCGTATGTACTTTGCTCATGTGTATTTCTCTATGGGAAGGAAAAATAGAAAAGTGAAGACTCAGAAAAGAAAATGTCATGTTACAAAAGTTGTATTCTGGTTCCCTAATTCAGAGCATTTCTTCCCATTTCCCACCCCTGGGGTCACTTCCCCTCCTTTTTTAGCAACAGTGAAAGATTTGAGCAACTCACTGCTTAGGGGAAAAAAATCTCTGCAGTCAATGAAATGTCACCTGATTTCATCTCCCTTGCCCCAGGGGACATTTGGTAGTGTCTCAAGACCCCCGTCAACCCTGAATGTCCCCTGCCTGGAGCGCTATTCGCCAGTGACATCCTGGTCCCTGCACAGCAGGTGATGTTGCGTCTCCCCGCCCAGGAGCCCACAGACAGCTCTTCTGAGTGGAAACTCACCTGCAGCCTGACATTTCTTAGGTCTTTCCCATGTGGGACAGGCCCAAGTGAACTTTCAGGGGCTTTCAATGTATTTGCTGCAGTTCATGGGAGAAGGGCTACTTCAAACAGGACTGAAGAGAAAAGTAGGAATTTTACAGCCAAGCTTATGTGCACTAAGGGATTGCCAAAAAGAACAAGGTCAGAGAGAGCTCATAAAACGTTTCTCCAAAGAAGGAAACATGTACTTAAATATGGGAGGCAGGCTACACTTCAAGCCTACTGCAAAATTATATTTTGACAATACTTTTTTTTTTTTTTTTTTTTTTTTTTTTTTTTTTTTTTTTTTTTTTTTTTGGCGGTCCGCGGGCCTCTCACTGTTGTGGCCTCTCCCGTTGTGGAGCGCAGGCTCCGGACGCGCAGGCCCAGCGGCCATGGCTCACGGGCCCAGCCGCTCCGCGGCATGTGGGATCTTCCCGGACCGGGGGACGAACCCATGTCCCCTGCATCGGCAGGCGGACTCTCAACCACTGCGCCACCAGGGAAGCCCGCCAATACTTTTTCAATACCAAATGTGGACTATAATCAGAGGTGAAACTTTGGGTTTCCAGTCTTTAGAACTTTTATAGAAAGCAATCTCCCTAAATGAAGCCTTTGGCAACATGAGCTTATGAACTCCTTTAGAGCCAACAACTTCCTTACAACTTTTCTTGGTTCTTGCTAGGACAGCAAAACGTGCTACTGCTGCTGGACAGGCATTACGTCAGGTCAACATCACCGCAACCCTCTAAGCAGGTCCATTTTACAGAGAAGAGAAATCAAAGGCACAGGCAGAGCCCAGGGTTGGCAGCAGAGACTGCTAAGAGCCCCAGAGGGAGGGTGAACCTCAGGAAGTAAGAGTCAGCAGGTTCGTGGGGTCAGGCCACCTTTCATCATGTGGAGATTCTTCTTCCAGTCTCCACACCTTGGCAGGTCTGGATGCTTTGCATTCAGTGCTTTACCAAGTTTTCTTATTTCATGTTCAAATCCTTTCATACACTCAAGCAAACTGACTAAGCAGTAGACTGTATTTGGTATTTTTGCAGGATCAACTCACAGCTCCACAAAAACTGCTTATTACTCAGAGGGCAGTGAAAGGGCCTCTTTTCAAAACCGCACATGACTTCTCCAGCCTCCCCACCAGGAGCAGACAGGTCTACACAGGGTCTGGGCACTGAGTTACAGGTGACACTCAGGTTTTGCTAAGTGAAAAGAGCCAGAAAGAAAAGCCTGCACATGGTTGGAGTCCATTTATAAGACAGTCTGAAAAAGGCAAAGTGGTAGTGTTTTCCAGAAGTTGCCAGGGTGGCTTCCAGGTTTCCGGGGAAATGAACCTAAAGGACCATCGGGGAACTTTCTGGAGTGACACAAATGTTCTACATTATGATTACGGCGACGGCCACATGATGGGATGCATCTGTCAAATGTCATTGAACTACACAATCAAATTCGTGAATTAGATGTATGCTAAAAGTAAACCTCAATAAAGTTTCCAAAAGAAAATTTAATAAAGAGAGGTGATTTTTTTGGGGGGGGGGTGAGTTAAGGCTCAGCCAAGTGAGTTGATTGTGGGGAAGAGAAAAAAATCCCACGTCCAAACTTATGAGGAACCAAGTAGTTTTAGAGCCTGAGCCCCCTCCTAGGGTACATGCTGTTGCATAACTTCCAATTTTGTCTTGTCAGCTGAATAACCAAGGTCTTCCCCACGGATTCAACCTGATTTGCAATGACAGACAGGTGTGAATGCAGAGACCTGCACTGATGCCACCCAGCCCAGAGTCCACAGCTCTACAGTCTGCTTTACTTTGTGGATCTTCAGTTTCCTCATGAGTGAAAGTGGATGGCTATGCTGAATTGCATGTCCACCTCTTAAGTCACTTATTAATTCAGCAAACATTTCTGAGGACCCACTTACCAGGCATTTAAAATGTAAAAAGTGAGTGTGAAACGGCCCTGCCCTGGAAGATCTTGTAGTCTAGGAAAAAGATTCACACTGTGAGTTCTGAGGCTGAGTTATCAAAGGCAAGATAGCTTCTGCCTGGCCCTCTATCTCTGTCTGTGTGTCTCCGTGGACATCCTTTCTTGGAACCTGGCCACTGTGTTGTGAGAAGGCCAGGGGACATGGAAGGGCTGCTGGCCAGTGCTGGCTGATGGCTGACAACGAGACAGAGCGTCAGCCTTCAGATGAGTGAGTGAGCGAGCATCCTGGTGGCCGTGCCCTTGTGGGAGAGACCCTGAGTGACAACCTTACCTTGCTGGGTCCTCGCCACACCCAGAAGAATGAGGGATAGCAAGAAAATGATCAACCCTTCCCTCTGGGAATCTTTGAGGATGGAGGTGATGAGCTATTTATGGGCCATCATAGGAATCTGGGGGGCAGAATTACCTGTGAGATGACTGCCCACAAACAGACACAGGGGTCCACCCATCTGCACCCCAGCACTAGGGGCCCTGCCTAAATGCACAGGGACGGTGAGTGAACACTTTGGGGCCAGCGTTGGCTTTTACAACCCCTTCTGCTGACACAACCACCAAGCAGTCCTACTCTCGGATCTGCTCCTTACAGTCTTTCTGTGACCCTGACTTCCGTCCACGAAGAAGTTTCCCTTGACCTTAATCAGCTCTCGGTCGAGGCTGCGGCCTCTCCCGATTCTCGCCTAGAGGCGCTACTGGGGGCCACCAGCCACCGCGCCCGGAGTCTCGCCCGAACCCCGCCGCCCGCCGCGGCCTCCACGCCGGGGGCAGGACCCCCGAGGGCAGGGCGGCGGGCGGGGAGGGACCGCGGCCGGAGGCGCGGCCTAGAGACGAGGACCGGCCCGCATCCCGCGCCGGGCCCCGGGGGCAGCTCACCTCGGGCCGGCTGCGCTTCTGCAGCAAGTGCTCCAGGTAGAGGTCGGAGAGCGCCGTGCGCATGGCGCCCCCGCTCTCGCCCTCGCTCGCCTTCAGCGTCATCTTGCGGGACCTGGGACGCCAGGCGCCGGGACACGGGGACGCGGGGACGCGGGGCCGGACAGAGCCTGGAGCGGCAGGACCCCGGGCCTGCGGCGCGGAGGCGGCAGAGGTGGCGAAGGCGACTGGGAAGCGTCGCGGATGGTCAGTCACCACCCCGCAGCCTGTGCGCAGAGAGCGCGGGGGAGGAGCTCCGCCCACGCCCCACCCTCGCCACGCCCCTGCCCCCGCCTCCCGTCTCCCCCCTCCCCCTGGGTCCCACGGGCCCCCGGCGCTGCGCACCTGAGGGCCGGAAGGAGGCGCTGCTCCCGCCGAGGCCCCTGCGGCTGAATCCCAGAGGGGTCATAGGAAAAAGCACACCGCTCCCAAACCGCAGAGGACCCACAGCCTGGGGCGGGTTGAGCGCTCGACCTACACCCGGGCCGAATTCGTGGCGATGGCAGGGGAGCATCCGAGGGTTGCGACGGCCGCCCCTCCGACTCCAGGCTCCACCCAGAAACCGATGTGGGCACAGGACTTTGAGAAAAGGCCTTTTAAGGCTCCTGTGCTGCTGTTACTTGTCTTAGGCTACATCTCCTACTGCTAATGCCGCAAAAAATTGAGGGATCAGTGGAAGCGAAGAAAGCCAACATTCCTTCCGAATCCTAGAGCAGAATTCCTTATACCCTAACGCCTTCGTGGCGTTAAAACAGCAGCCTAGACGACAGACTTTCTGAGCAAAACAAACATTTCCTGTGCTTACAGAGCTCAGGGCTGTCCACGATCTGTACACACCTTAGCCTGATAAACACCTGGCCCCTTGACCCCCAAGGGAGTAACCTCGCAGTATTATAAGCAGTTCATTACTCTGTAATCTTATTTGGACCTTCCAGTACCTCATAGACAAGAAGGGCAAAACCAGGGGCAAGAGTTTGCAGCCAGATCATCCACTTTTCTCTGCTAAGAGGCCGAGCTCACGTGATTACCCTGAAGGAACTATAGGAGGCTGAGATACACACACACACACATACACACAGAGGCAGAGACACAGACACAGAGAGAGAGAGAGGAGAGAGAGCTATTGAAATTAAGACAGTGTGATACCAGTGCAGGGATAGATTAATGGAGCAATGACAGTATTGACCAGTTTGACTTTAGCATTAAGAACTTTTACTCATCAAAAGACAAACTAAAAAAAAAAAAAGACAAACTAAAAAGCAAAAAAGATCAGTTGTGCTTTTGCAGAAAATATTTTCAATACACACAACTGACGAAGAATTCCTACTATGAGCATATAAAGGTCTACAAATTAATAAGGAAAACACAAACAATCCAGCAGATAAATGAGTAAAAAACACGAATAAACATTTCACAGATGGAGAAACCCACGTGAACAATAAACATATGAACAGATGTTCAACCTCATTAGTGATCAGACCACAATGAAATACCACTGCACCTCCATTCAATTATCAAAAATTTAAATGTCTAACAATATCAAGTGTTGGAGAAGATGTGAATCCATATGAGTTCTTGAATATTGCTGCTGGGAGTACTGCTGTTGGCAGTACTATTTAGGAGAACAGTTTTGCATTATCTCATAAAACTGAACAGTACCTTCTGAGCCAGCAATCCCACTTCTGGGATAGGTTTTGTGAAACTTGATAATCTAATTTTAAAATATGTGTGGACTTGTAAAGAACAAGAATTGCCAAAGCACTCTAGAAGAACAATGTGGGGGAACTGCCTTCTAGATTGCAAGACTTATAACAAAGCTATGTTAATTAGGAGAGAATGGTATGGGCACAGAAATAGACAAATAGACCATTGGAACAGAAGAGAGAGGAGAAATGGTGACATGACAAGAGGCACTGCAGAGCAGTAGGGAA
>NW_006794923.1:224051-228706 GCF_000442215.2 Lipotes vexillifer | reverse complement strand
AGGGAAAGGACACGCTTGCAGTAAGGGCGACTGGGGATCCATAGGATCAAAACAGAAACCGAGACTGGTTACAGGTGAAGGCAAACAGGCTATCTAAACTATTGCAGTCGGAGGACTTCAGAGGGAGTGAGTCCTCGAGCAAAATGTAGTTAAAAGTTTTTGTCGAGGCAAAGCTCAGGGTGGAAAAGTACTGGGAAGGCAAGTCGGCTGACTCAGAAGATGCATGGTCATACAGCTGGTCTTATTTTCAACATTCCCATGCCTTTTTCTGGTCGGCTGGTTCCAGTTCAGGGTGCTCAGTGCTCAGAATCAGGCTTTGCTCCTTGGAATTTATTGCAGCTATCTGCTTTTCTCAATTCCTAGAACTGCCTTGAGGCACACAAATTCAGTTCAAAGTTCATGACTGGAAAAATATAGTTCCTCACAGTGTTTTTAAAAAATGAAATTAGACTTTACCTCACACCACACAAAAATGTATTCCGAGTAGCTGAAGGACTTAAAGGTGAAAGGCAAAAACTATAAAACTTTTAGAAGACAATATAGGAGATATCCTTTATGACTTTGGGGTTGAAAAGCACTTACGCAGAGGAAAATGATTGCCAACTCGCACTACATTAAAAGAAGCACTTCTGCTGATAAAAATACGTCATATCAAGAATGAAAATACAATCCTCAAACTGAGGGAAGATAGTTTCCACAGCTATAGCCTACAAAATATTAGTATACAGAGTATATAAAGAATTCCTACTGATCAATAAGGAATAAATGAAACTAAAATTAGAAAAATGGGCAAAATTCATAGAAGAGAAAGACAAATGTCCTATAAACACATGAAAAGGTCTTCCATCTCATCAGTTACTGGGGAAATGCAAAGTAAGAAAACAATAAGATACCATTACTTATCCGCCAGATTGGCAAAAAAATTAAAAGGCTGGTGATGTTGCATCTTCTCAAGGATGCGGATATATTTAATAATTGGTGCCTTTGACTCAGAAAGTCAATCACAGTGTGATAGTCTTCAGAGGAACTCTTGCACTTGTACACTACAAGACATGCAGTAATATTTAGAATAAAAAAGACAGAAACAATACAGATGTCCGTCTACAGTCGATGGTGTAAATGATTAGAGGTCTTTTCTTACAACTGGGTGGAAATGGGCTACAGGCATCGACGTGGATGAATCTCAAAACAGAAAACAAGGAAATCACAGGAGAATGCATGCCTATGATTTAGTTTTTCTAGTTTAAAAAGAGGCAGGGCTCTGGCGTGAGGAGACAGGATGGGGATTACAGACCCAATGCAGCCAAAAATAAATAAATAAATACATTTATAAAGAGAAAAAGAAGCTTAAAAATTCTGGGGCACCAAGCCTAGGGGTACTTCAGGAATTTTTAAAATACAAGCAAAATTAAAGAATATATTTGCCAAACATAACTGGCAAAAATGTAAAGAAAACCAAGGGAACAACGCAATGTTCAAGAGAGGCGGAACCTGGAAACTCGTACAAGCGCTACATGGACCAGCGTAAGGCTTTAACATGCTCACAGCCTGTGACTCAACGACTGCACGTTCAGCAGTTTGTCTTAAGGAACAAGCTGGGCAAGATATAAAGACTATAAAGATGTGTGTAAGGATGCAGCTCTTCTTTTCATTATTATTTAGACTTCCCTCCCCGGCTCCCATGTGCTGAGTAGTGGGTAGAATTTACGTAAACATCCAATCTGATTTAAAGGTTACTGCAGCTGATAAGTTAAACTGTCACTTCAAGTTTGATCAGAGGATGGTGTCCTCCTGCTGTGTGGAGTGTGGGACAAAGGGTGTGTGGCTGGATCTCACCTCCGCATCAATGAGAACATCCATTCGGTCTTTCTTTCTCTTTGCATTTTTCAGGCAGTAAATTCCTAACCCCGTCCATGCGCGTGCTTAGGCCCAAAGGCTGGGAGGCATCCTCAGAGCCTCCCTCTTTCCCACCCCTCACCCGACCCATAATCAAACCCTGATGCTCCTTCCTTCACCCTCTGTCTGGATTCCGACTCTTCCTGCAACTCCGCCGATTCCCACCCTGGTCCCAATGAAACTGTCTCTCACCTGGATTTCGGTAAACCTCCCGGCTGGTCTCTCTATGCTCCCTGCTTTCTGTTGGCTCCCAGGAGAGCCCAGATGCTTTCTGAGGCCACCAGACCTTACTCTCATCCCAGCCCCTGGCCCTGCTGTGCCTTCCACCCGAGCCAGGCTTGGTGTTCGTTTTGTCACCTTCCCAGAACAGGAGGTGTTCAATAGTGCCCACGGAGTGAATGATTTCCAACTCAGAACAGCAAAGGGGAAAGCAAATGAATAATGTGTAAAACTATCACCTGCATTACATTTGCCATAGTGAACAAGTACAAACACCCTAAATTATTATTGTATGGGGGGTGGTTAAACGACTTCTGTCGAATCCACTGCAAGGAATACTATGCAACACTTCCTGATATGGAAAGATAGCCACGATATGTCATACAGTGAAGGAAATATGTTTAAATTTGTTTAATTCAGCACCTCTCCAACTTAATTGGCCACAAAGCCCTATTGTGTCATAACTTTTCTGTTTGTTTGTTTGTTTGTTTTGTGGTACGTGGGCCTCTCACTGCTGTGGCCTCTCCCGTTGCGGAGCACAGGCTCCGGACGCGCAGGCTCAGCGGCCATGGCTCACGGGCCCAGCGGCTCCGCGGCATGTGGGATCTTCCCGGACCGGGGCACGAACCCGCGTCCCCTGCATCGGCAGGCGGACTCTCAACCACTGTGCCACCAGGGAAGCCTGACAACTTAATTTTACCTGATAGACACTTCCTGAATGCACACAAATAGCACACTCTAGTACTCCATTGGACTGGTTCACCTATGAGGATCCTGGGAAAGGAAGAGAAAATGACTGCTGAACCGAGTTTAAATTCCAGTACACTGTCTTGGTCTGCGCAGAGCTACTTTGTATTTACATCACCTTTTCCAAGATAGGATTTTGGACAGCTTCTTTTCTTATCATGAACCAAGTAATTTCATATTGCAAAAACTGCGTTCATGACTTGAGAAAGTAAGAGTAAGAGTGTGGTATCGGAGTGTGATCAGATAGTGTTTCTTCTTTTTTTTTTTTTTTTTTTCTGTATCCGGGCCTCTCCCTGTTGTGGCCTCTCCCGTTGTGGAGCACGGGCTCTGGACGCGCAGGCTCAGCGGCCATGGCTCACGGGCCCAGCCGCTCCGCGGCATGTGGGATCTTCCTGGACCGGGGCACGAACCCACATCCCCTGCATCGGCAGGCGGACTCTCAACCACTGCGCCACCAGGGAAGCCCTCTTCTTTTGTTTTTAAAGTTTCTCTTAAAAAACGTACTAATTAAACAATACGTTTTGTTGTGGAAAGATTGGAAAGTGCAAACACACAAAAATAAACATGAAACTACATAACAACAACAATAGTGATAATTAAAGTCACCTATTCACTATCACAAGGAGATGACCAATGTCTAAATCTTTCGTTAGGTCCTTAAAAGCTTTTTTTCCCTGTACGTATAGTTTTTCACAACTAATTGGGTGAAATTGCATATCCTCTGTTATAATCTGCTTTTTTCCACTCAACAATATTTCATGAAGCTGATGATTCCATGTAATTCCCCTTCTACAGCAACGTTTTGGTGACTGTATAGTACTCATTGTATGAATGTTCACTGCTTTCTTTAACCAGCCAAGAATCATTTAAGTTGGTTCTATTTTTTCACTAGTATAAACCGTACTAAAAATTCGTCAGATTGAATACGTGTGTTTTTGCGCACTTGCCAGGGCCGCGAGAGGTTAGCCAGGCTTCCATGCTGATTTCCTCAGGTAGCAAGCAGCTAGCCCAAGCCTTCTTTACAGCCACCGCTAATGGTTATAGAGGGCGAATAAAGAGGCACAGAGAAACTGTTTGCAATCCTGACTGTGAAATGTATTCATAAAAAATCAAGTATTATTCGGCGTCTAGTATGTGCCCAGTCCCAAGTGCCAATTTTTCCTGGGACTTGATGCACCCCGTATGACTAGAGACTCAAACCTTCCTTTAATTTTGCAATATTAAAAAAAATTATGCCTTGTTTTCTTCTGTTGAATTATTTTGGTTGTTTTCTACCAAAAAATTAATTATGTCTCCTGCATCTATCATTTTTTTCTCTAATCTTACTTTCACTAAGGTCTTTGTTTATCCAGCTTTTTGGATCCTTTTATATTTTGTCATCCATGTCTTCTTTTGTTTTGCTCTTACTGTCCTTGTTTGTTCCCAGCAAGCAAAGGTTTGCTGGTTTTTCTCCCCAGGCTGAGCCATTTACTTCAAAAAAGGAAATATTTCTCTTGGCATGTTGCCTGCCTGTCTTCACAGAAGTCCCTCTGTGTGTGCGTGTTTCAGCAAAGCCTCAGATGTTTCTGATGCAGCCGGCCCGTTGGCCAGAGTTTGAGCAACAGTGATTTAAAAGATAGCGAATCAAATGTATGTTGACTTGAGTCCTGGCTTCTTTAGTTGTGAAATGCAGTCTTCCTCTGTGCTTGGGAAGAAGGAACAGGGTTGGTGAACACAGAGCCTGTACTTCCTGCGGCGGGGGAAGGACAACTCTGAAGGGGGTCACCCGAGGCCTTGCTGGGCTTGAAAGGCGG
>NW_006794923.1:221853-224041 GCF_000442215.2 Lipotes vexillifer | reverse complement strand
CAGCTTCTCCCTTCCTGCCCCTGCCCCCCGCAGGCGTTGATCCCTGATAATACCCTGCACACCACACTCCCGCCACAGTCTGCTTCCAGAGTATCTGGTTCTCTCAAGTCTGGGTGTGGCTCTTCTTGGTTAAGAGAGCTTTGAACTGAGGTAGACCATGTGCCCCTGATCTCCAGCTTCCACCCCCACCCCTGCCCCATACGGTGATGGCGCAGGAAGAGGGCAACGGCCGTAAACCCTTCCCTTTGAAAAGAGGAAGACCGGGAGGCCTACAGCAGTCCCTGCTCTGTAGTCATTCTGGAATCCTGCTGGTCAGACATTGATCAGGCCCAGCTCTTCCTCCTATAAGGGGGAGCTCCCTGGACTGTGGCCCATCCTCCAGGACGCTCCCCCGGTCCACTATTCTCTGTGGCTGTGCCTGAAGCAAGTGTCCTTCTCATGGCCGATCCAAGGTCTGAGTACTGCTGTACAGCTCAAACAATGAATAGCTCATTTAGTTCTGTTTGGCTCCTGTGAGTTCTAGGTGCCAGGAACCATATCCAAGTTTGTTTCCTAGACATGGTTCTTGATCTGTGGTCGTTTTGAGGTTATCAGGAGCCTTAGGTGGGGATGCCACACCCTTCACCTGATCTTTGACCTCAGCCACTTTATTAGATTCCACAGTTTGAACAGCCCTGAGCCACCAGGTTCTAATTATTCAGTTGTCTTATTTCTCTGTCTCTAGTAATCAGGACAGAGACAGGCAAGTGGTCATGTCTTAGTAAATACTGATTGAATTAATGAAATTCAGGCTTTTCTAGCTAAGCTTAAGTATTTTGTTAGCTATTTCAGGAATCTCTTTGGCTTCATATGATTTAATAATAAATATTTCGGCAAATTTTCAGGCAGTTGAAAAGTTAATCATATGTTTTCCATGTATAGTTCCTAAACTAAAGGGAAGGATAATTAGGAGTTAATGAAGTTAGTATAAGAAAAAAAAAAGATCAATTGCAAACACTGGTCTTTAAACGTCACGTGTCAGTGGTTGGAAATGTAGGGGGTGGGTTAGAGAAGAAAAGAGAACGTGCAGGAGACTTTTTCAAAGG
Organism: Lipotes vexillifer; assembly: GCF_000442215.2. NCBI lineage: Eukaryota > Metazoa > Chordata > Mammalia > Artiodactyla > Lipotidae > Lipotes > Lipotes vexillifer. The sequence goes on along the minus strand of NW_006794923.1, from coordinate 222,956 downwards.
GGGCCACATGGGCTTTCAGAGTGGTGTTCCCACAATCACATTCCTCAAAACTTTCCCTTAGTTGCAGATGTGCAGGCAGGTGTGGAACGTGGCTGTTCCTGCCTCTCCCTCGGTTCCCCCTCTCCTCCCCCCAGCAGCTTACGTGAGGCAACAGAGGGTCCCCATGACTGCTGAAATGATCAGAAAGGCAAAAATGGCAGCTGTAGGGCTGGAGCTCCTGATGAGATCCCACAGGTAATCACTGACGTTGCTCAGCCAGGACCTGGAAATTTCTGCAGGAAGAGCATAGACAGTCACTGAAGAGAGCCCGAGTAGGTGATGAAGCTGGGATTTGAAACCTGGTTCAAGTTCAAATAGTTGATCCAGATCTCAGGTTCTTATAGTTGCCCAGAGCCCATATTCCTAACAACTTTGCTGTGCTAAGAGAGTAAAGGAATGCGCTTTTGGGAAAACAAAGGTATCCTCGGATGGATATCATCCTTTCTTCCTTGTATGTGAAATAGGAGCAATAACCTCCACCCCAGATCGCTTCAAGGTTGTTTGGGGGTGTCTGTGAATCAATGGGGTGCACTGTGAGCGAGGAGCACGACTTCATAGACACCATGCTGTTGCCTAGAGGGTGTTCGGGAGGCTGAGGGCCCTGAGTGTCCCGTGAGGAGAAAGGAGATGGCCGCCTGCCCGGTGGCACCAACAGGAGGAGGTGGGGGCGGCTGGCAGAGGGAGGTTCAGGGTCTGCTGATCAGGGGAAGAGGTAGGGCAAACAAAAGTGTCTGTGGTGTGAAGTCAGGAGGGCTCACCACTCACAACCATACTCTTTCCAGAGATGGGAAGGAACTCAGCACCATGCTGGGCTTTGGGAGCACCTAAGCCACGGGTCAGTGGCTCATCAGCTTTAGCTTAAATTTTGCTTCCTTTCTGAAGTCCTTCTTGACCCCTCCCCCCAAACAACTTTAATTATCCCTTTGTCCTCAGGCAGCATTTGTCATATTTTATGGAAGGTTGACACCTATGGCTTTGGCTTAGTGGGTTCATGCTTGTTGAACCAAACCAGAAATACTTTGCTTTCCTGCGAACATTATTTTTAAATACAGAATCACTCTTTC
>NW_006794923.1:171326-221769 GCF_000442215.2 Lipotes vexillifer | reverse complement strand
AGAATCCCTCTTTCCTGACCTGAGACAGGAATCTTACATCCTATGAAGATAGGAACATTCATTGTAACAGCAAACACACCCCTTGAGCGTGGTTCCAATCCATCCTGGTCTTGTACTCCGAAGGCAGATAAAGGTGACAGAGACAAAGCGACAGTTTCCAACAAGAGGCAAGTCAGAGAGCACAGCAGAAATCCGATGCTCAGCAGCTTTGGGGGTTCCATGGGCCCTCCAGAGGGCCTGCACCGAGGGGAGATGGCTTTTTCCTTGGCTCGTCCCAAGGCAGCTCTGTCTGAAAAGTCAGAAAATGGTGGTTTAGATTTTATTGCAAAACTAAAGCTATTATGAACACAAGAAAAATTCACTTACTGACACTGTTGAATCCTGAACACAGTCAGTTTCCAAGGCAAAAACCATCCCGCCTTCAAGAAACAAAACAACACAAGACAGAAACTGACTGTGCTCCATCGGATCAGGTACCTGACATCCCCTCCTAAACCACATGCCCCTTTGGGCTTTTCCAGCTCAATTAGTGGAAACTCTTAAGTTGTTCAGGCCAAACCCTGTGGTGTCATCTTTGACTCAGCCTTTTCAGTCCCACATCCTTTTCATTTTGTTTTGTTTTCAGTTGGGTTTATTACTGAATCAGCAAATAAGCAGTATAAATGGTTAACCAGGTATGAATTTCAGTGGATAAGGGGGCACAGTCCATCATGGGGGTGGCGGTGGCCCAGAAGTTCTGCAGTCACAGGAGTTTGTAGCTTCCTGCTTGCTGCCACTGAACAGCCAAAGAGATCTCACTTTGTTGTAAGTCAGGTAGTATCCCACTGACTTCCCTGACCTCATGGCCTATTATCCACTCTTGATCGCTCCACCTCAGCCTCATTTCCTCTGGAACAAGCCACACGTGCTCCTCTCTGTTTTGTTCACATAGGCTGTTCAGGTGCTCAATAAATATTTTTTGAATGAATGAATGGGTGGTGAATTTGGGCAGATAGTGTTCATTGCCTGTCATCACCACACCCTCTTCACTTATTACGTGCAACCAGAGAGGCTAGAAAAGTGGAATCCGCTTTCTCCCAGCCAGTCTTGCTGCTAGCAATGGCTGTGGAACATAGTTTTGGACACTGAAGCATAATGGAGATCTGATGGGTGGCTTCCGGGAAGACTTTCTGCTGTCTTGATAAAAGAAATGGCGCTACCATTTCCCCTTTGTGTTGCCTTGAACATTCTTTAAGTGTTACCTGGGGCTGGAGGAGCCATCCTGTGACCATCAGGCGATGGACACCAGGAAAAGGCCAAGAAAATGACATCTATTCTGGCTCTGAAAATTTTAAGCCACTAAACCAACACCTCTATCTGCCCACCTCTCAACTACTAGGTCTGAGAAAAATAAACTCCTATTTGAGCTTTCTATTACTTAAGACATTTAGAACTGACATTCTCATCCACTGTTGAGACCCGTGTCAGGTAAGGTGGCAAAGAAGCCAGTGAATCAGGCCTCCGTCTTAAGAAGAAGCTGGCCAGAGCCTTCCTTTAAGGTTTCTGAAGTTCCAAATAGAATTCTACTCCTCCTTATGATGTCATTTACTGCATTTGACCCGCCCCCAGTCTCCCTCTATTTGACAGCTAAGCATACAGATGTTTTCTTCTGTCTATGCATAAACATTTGTGTTGATACTGAAACCCATCCTCATGGGATATAGCCATATCCTCTTGGGCTTGAAGATTTCTAAGATATTTTGTTTGCCACATGGTATCTACTGCACCTTCAAATAGTGTATGTATGGGATTTTAATAGATGATAAAGGTGGCATTTCATTTCAGTGGGGAAAAAGAGATGGTTTAATGTGACGACTGGCTATTCTATTCATTCGGATGCACTGACTGAAGTGAGAGCCATACACACAAAAATAAATTCTAGATGGATCAAGGACTAAACAAAAATAAAACCATATACATATCGGGATAAAACATGAGTGGAGTTTTTTGTAGTCTTGGGGTGAAAAAAGCTACTTTGAATATGTCATAAAACCCCAAAGCCATAGGTGAAAATAATGATAAATTTATTGCATAAAAATGTAAAGCTTTCATACAGCAAAACATTGTAAAGAAAGATAAAAGATTAATGACAAACTAGGTGAAAAATTCCACAACACATATGACAGATAATAGGTTAATGTCCTTAACATACAAAGAACTCTTACAAATCAATTTTTAAAAAAAAAATGATGATCAGCTCCATAGAAGAACTGGCATAAATGAATCAGTCAGAAAAGCAATGGATAAATAAATTGTGATATATATTATATAATGGATTACTTTACTGCAATTAAAGTGAGCCACTAGGAAATATATGCAATAAGAGTTGTTTCCAGTTTGGAAGTGTTATGGGTAGTTTTGCCCTGTCTCTTGGTTCACATGGCAGTTCTGGGTCTAGGTCATTACCCAACAGAATTGCCACAGGCTATCTTTATGCTCAACTTTTGTAGATAATGCCAGACTGTTTTCCAAAATAATTATACCACTTTGAGTTTATTTTTGTATATGGTATGAGGAAACGTTCTAATTTCATTCTTTTACATGTAACTGTTCAGTTTTCCCAGCACCACTTATTGAAGAGACTGTCTTTTTTTCATTGTATATTCTTGTCTCCTTTGTCATAGATTAATTGACCATAGGTGTGTGGGTTTATTTCTGGGCTCTGTATCCTGTTCCATTGGTTTATGTGTCTGTTTTTGTCTATTTTTGAGCCACTACCATACTGTTTTGATGACTGTAGCTTTGTAATACAGTCTGAAGTCAGGGAGCATGATTCCTCTAGTTTTGTTCTTGTTTCTGAAGATGTTTTGGCTGTTCAGGGTCTTTTGTATTTCCATATAAATTTTAGAATTGTTTGTTCTGGTTATGGAAAAATGCCCTTGGTATTTTGATAAAGATTGCATTAAATCTGTAGATTGCCTTGGGTAGCATTGTCATTTTAACAATATTAATTTTTCCAATCCATGAACACAGTATATTTGTCCATCTGTGTCATCTTCAGCAGGTTCTTGTAGGTTTCTGAGTACAGGCCCCCCATTAGCCAAATCAGCTGGAGTATGATTGCAAACACTGAACTTGTAAAAGGGATCCCAGGAGATCTGGGCGATGCAAGTACAGCATTTCTCACATTAGGTTCACTACATTCTGCTGCAGCCTCTCCCGGATTCTGTTGTTTGGTCACAACCTCTAGAAAACTTATAAAAGGGGGGTTTGTGGGATGGGCCAGAGCCCAGACTACTGCCTTTACTCCTTCTAGTGCTAATGGATGTCAAGGTTAAGAATCTCTCTCTCTGCTACCGGATCAAGGCTCCATTTCTAATTTTTTAAATGTTAGCTTCACCTCATAAATTATAAAATTTCATTGTTCACATTTTTATTTCCAGTATAAAAGCACAACTCTCAAAGGCATTTGTTTTCACACATCAATGCTTTGTTTACCTGATTATTGAGGGAACCAGCGGGAAGACAAAAGAGCTGGTTCCAAGAGCATTTGAAAAATAAAGACGTATGTGGTCAATGGGAAAAGAATGCCAAAACAAGATGATTAAGCTAGACACAAAAGTGGTTAACCTTTTACAGGGAGTCAAACCATATCACCTTATTGATTTCTGTAAATTAACCTCTAACCTTAATGGACTTTTACAGGACAGTAAACCATTCCCAACCTTATCTGTCAGGGATGGGGCGAGGTGGGGGTTCCTCTTGGGCAGTTAGGGTACAGAATTTCCTGGTACATTTTGTTGTGTCGTTTCAGCAGGAAATTAGCTGAGGAGGGAGTAAAATGAGTGTGTGATTAGAATTACAATGTTGTATCTCCTATCCCAGAGAGCCATGGATTTTCCTCATTTTTCTGTGGAAATATTAAAAATATGTCCTTTAGAAGCCTAGTATGATCATGACCTTTCTTGGTCACCACAGAGGCGGAAGTGGTGGCCGTGTCCAGAGGAGAATGCTTTCCAGCTGAGTTTCCTCATTGCCTTTTGCCTGATTACCTTGGAAGGAAGGACCAATCTGGGAGCGGCCGCAGCAAATGCGCAAGAGGTAAATTGGATGCAACAGCCCCAGAGAACGCAGGACGCATGACGATTGATTTGGGAGGCTTCAGGGCATATCTGCAGGGACTGAGGAGTTGAAATACACAGAAAAACGATGGCACCGTGGGCGGCGTGGGGCAGGAAGTGACCCGGAGGGCGGGCTCAGAGGGATGCTGGACCCGAATCAGGAAAGGGCCCGGGGCCAGGAAGGAAGGACCGGGCCTCAGTACTGCTGCTGCGCCTCGCAGCCCAGAAGCTCCAGCCTCAGGGCGATGTGGTGCGCCCAGCTCTGCGGGTGAATTCGAAGGAAGCGGGTAAACAGCGGGGGGTCTAGAGCGTTCACCACGGGTGTGAAGGAGTCTTGATTTCCCTGAAAAATCTGAAAGAGGAGAGATAGCATTTGTTGGTTGACAGGAAAAGAGTTATAATGTTTACACACACACACACCCAAGAGGCTCCCCAAGTCCATTGGCCTCCTGCTTGGTCTGTAACTCTCCCTAAGCTCCGCCCCCTCATGGGCACCCACTCCAATGCCCATCGCCCAGCACGCACGCTTTTTTTCACTTCCAATTGAGGGATCCACGCTTCCGGTAGTCCAGGATTGAACTCTGGGAGGTGACTGGATGACCGGGTCCCCTGCCTCTGTACCTGGGAAAGTGGTTGTGACATCTAGAATTAAGAGCATCCTTGCTAACCTCCTGTGGAGGCCGTGCTTCCAGCTATGGCTTCCCTCTGGAATCTTCTCACCCACTTTCCCAGCTAATTCAAGGAAGTTGTAAACATCATGATATTTTACTCCCAAATACTTCAACCTGCCAAGCCTTTGGGTCTCAGTTTAAATGTTATCTCTGAAACAGGACTCTTGTTGACTCTGAATCTCCTCTTGTTCATTTCCTTTACACCATTCCGAATCTTCTCATTTATCTGTTTACCTGCTTATTGACCATTTCATTTGTTTTCACCACCAAATGTCGGTTCCATGACAGCAGAGACCTTGGTCACTGACCTTCCTCACGTACAATATATATAGTATATACGTAGCAAATATACTATAAACATTTGTTAAAGTTTGTGTGTTTGATAAAACTTTCGGGAAACAAAAGAGATTCTTGGATAAATATTTGTGGCACACTTTGGAGGCTTGTACATCTTCTGTTAGACTTATTCCTCGATCTTTTCCCTCAAGAAACTGAAAGAATAATACAAGGAACACTTAAATCTCCTTTAATCTACAACAGACTCCTAGTCTCTGGTCTTTTTTTGTCCTTCATGGTGTTGACAATTTAAAAAGTCTAGGACCATTGCGTTGTAGAATGTCCCACATTCTAAATTTGTGTGACTGTTTTCTTATTATTAGATTTCAGTTCAACATCGTTAGTGAGACTATTAACTAGGTGATGTGCCTTTCCCACCATATCACATCAGAGGACACGTGATGCCGATTCCTCCAGAGTTTGACCCTTAGTTAAGGTGATGTCCACCAGATCTCTCCTTTATAAAGGTAATAACTTCCCTTACCTAACAACCTGTGGGGTTAGACTTTGAGACTGTGTAAATATTCTGTTCCACATTAAGCTTTCATCCAATGGTTTTAGTATCTACTGAAGTTCCCTACAAGTATTATATACTGTATTGATGGTTGGTTTCTTAATTTTGTCACGTCTTCTACGTTTATTAGCTGGAATCCTTCTGTGGAGAAGAACGTCTCCTCTCCCTTTATATTTTGATGATGATAATGGACTCCAACATGTTCCAGTAACACCTGGCAGTTTCCTGGCTCTGGTCTTGGACTCTCTAAGGAACCCAGGTTCCTTTTACTAGGAAATGGTATTTGGAAACCAAGACTGTTCTGGGTTGGCTTAGGCTCTGCTCCAGGCCAAGGCTCACGTACACCATGTCTTCTCAGCTTGGACATTTTTATCTCATGGCAGAGAGCAGAGGCACCAGAGACTGAGCCAAACACAGGATCACATTGAAAGCTTCTGTTGGAAAGTGGTTTATATCATGTCTACTTACACTGCATTGGTCAACACGAGTCCTACTATGAAGACCAAAGTCAATGGAGTTTTCAAAAAAGGAGGAAGTGAAAAATCAAGAATAATACCTTTGTGACTTCCCTGGTGGCACAGTGGTTAAGACTCCACCTGCCAATGCAGGGGACATGGGTTCGATCCCTGGTCCGGGAAGATTCCACATGCCGTGGAGCAACTAAGCCCGTGTGCCACAACTACTGAGCCTGCACTGTAGAGCCCACGAGCCACAACTACTGAGCCCGTGTGCCTAGAGCCCGTGCTCCACAACAAGAGAAGCCACCGCAATGAGAAGCCCGCGCACCGCAATGAAGAGTAGCCCCTGCTCGCCACAACTAGAGAAAGCCCGGGTGCAGCAACAAAGACACAACGCAGCCAAAAATAAATAAGTAAATAAATAAATAAAATAAAAGAATAATACCTTTTACCTCATCTGCTATTTTCTGTTCATTCATCACAGCAATGAGGTGATTTTACAATATGTAGTCAGAGATAAGAGGTTTGGGTGGCTTGTTAGGTTTCTTAGTCCACAAGCACCCTCTACTGTTGATAAAGAGAAGTGCAATTTCTGTAACAGATGGGATAGGAAGATATGTCTTGTGATTTTGTGACTCATTTTTGCTTTTCCAGAACACTTAATTTCCACCACTGAAACTTATGGTACTCTTTGTCTTCTAGTTATTCTGTGAGTTATGGGTGGTTTTATTTGCAATTTTAAAATATATCTACAGAGAGATAGTTAGATAGAGAGATGGTTTTTGAAGGCTGTATGGAGAGATTTAGGCAGCTGCCATTATTTGATGAGAATGTACAACTCAGTATTTGGAATTTTAAAATGCTATTTTAAATTATTTTTCTATTTGTTTCTGGCATGTAGAAATACAATAAAATTTTCTGTTGTTTTTTTTTCAGCAAGCTTGCAAACTTATCTTAGTAATTCTAATAATTTAGATAGATAGATTCTTTTGGATTTTCTATGTATGCCATCGTATCTTCCACATATTATGAGAGGTTTTTTTTTTCCCAATCCTAACACATTTTATTTCTTTTTTTTACCTTACTGCATTGCTTAGGACCTCCAATACAGTTTTTAATAAAAGTGGATGGGGCAGATTAAAGATGGCTATGAATTTTTTTGATACTCCTCCCATGGAGAGGTAGGTGTATTTTTTTTTTTTTTTTTTCTTGCGTTATGCGGGCCTCTCACTGTTGCGGCCTCTCCCATTTGCGGAGCACAGGCTCCGGACGCGCAGGCCCAGCGGCCATGGCTCACGGGCCCAGCCGCTCCGCGGCATGTGGGATCCTCCCGAAACGGGGCACGAACCCGCGTCCCCTGCATCGGCAGGCGGACTCTCAAGCACTGCGCCACCAGGGAAGCCCAAGGTAGGTGTATTTTGACTTTTTTTTTTTTTGGCCGTGCCACGCAGCTTGCGGGATCTCAGTTTACCGGCCAGGGATTGAACCTAGGCCATTGCAGTGAAAGCGCAGAGTCCTAACCACTGGACCTCCAGGGAATTCCCTTGTTTTTTTTAAAAATTGAAGTATAGTTGATTTACAATATTGTGTTAGTTTCAGATATACAGTAAAGTGATTCAGTTATATATATATATATATATATATATATTTCCAGATTATTTTCCATTATAGGTTATTATAAGATATTGAATATAGTTCCCTGTGCTATACAGTAAATCCTTGTTGTTTATCTATTTTATGTATAGTAGTGTATATCTGTTAATCTGAAACTCCTAATTTATCTCTCTTCCCCACACCCTTCCCCTTTGGTAACCATAAGTTTGTTTTCTATGTCTGTGAGTCTATTTCTGTTTTGTAAATGAGTTCTTTTGTATCATTTCTTTTAGATTCCACATATAAGTGATATCATATGATATTTGTCTTTCTGTGTCTGACTTACTTCACTTAGTATGATAATCTCTAGGCCCATCCATGTTGCTGCAAATGGCATTGTTTCATTCTTTTTTATGGCTGAGTAATATTCCATTGTGTATATGTACCACATCATCTTTATCCATTCCTCTGTCCTTGGACACTTAGGTTGCTTCCATGTCCTCGCTATTGTAAATAGTGCTGCAGTGAACATTGGGGCGCATGTGTCTTTTGATTTGTTTTAAGTTGGGGTGGGCAATTGATTCTGTGGGCTGATAGAGTATGGTGGCAGAGGTGATGCTGTGCCAAGTTCAAGAGGACTGACAGCTTCCACCTTGGTTTCTTGGAATCTAGCTTTTATGTAAGAAGAGTGACTATCCTAAGACCACCATGCTGAGAGGCCCTGAAGAGACACCAGTGGATGAAAAGGTCAAGGAGAACCAAGATACCAGGTAGGTGAGCAAAGAAGCCATCTAGGAAGTAGATCCACCCGTCCATACCCACTGAAACCCCATGGATCACAGACAAACCAGCCAGACAGATCAACCTAAATTCCTGATCCACAAAATTGTGGCCAAGTTTCAGGGTAGTTTGTGATGCAGCAATAGATAAATGGTATCTTATTTTTAATCTCAAAGGGAAACCTTTCTGTGTTTCACCTAAAATATTATATTTGCTGTAAAATTTTTGTGAATATCCTTTATCAGATTGCGTAGTTTCCCTAGTAGTCTTAGTTTGCCAAATTTTCCCATTAAGAATAGATATTGAATTTTATGAATCTTTTTCTCAGCATTTATTGGCTGTATAATCCTGAAGTTCATTAATGTGATGGATTGCATTAATTTTCTAATGTTAAGCCAACCTTGCATTCCTAGGATAAATCTAACACATACATATTGCTAATATTTTGTTTCGGATCTATGTTCATGAGTAAAGTTGGCCTATTATTTTCTTTTCTAATAAAATTGTTTTTGTTGTGATTTGTTGTCATCATTTAAAGAGTTGGATAATGTAAATACAAGCTTTTTCCATTTTTCTGGAAGAATCTTTGTAATAATGGTATTATTTCTCCCTTGAAAATTTGGTAGAGTATTTAGTGTAGCCATCTGAATCTGGAGGTTTCTTTGTAGGAAGATTTTTGAACACCAATTCAATTTTTCAAAGGTTGTAGGAGTTTCCGCACTTCCACTGCAGGGGCCCAGGTTCCATCCCTGGTTGGGGAACTAAGATCCCGCAAGTTGCGGGGCGTGGCCAATAAAAAAAAATGGTTGTAGGAGTTTCAGGGTTTTTGATTCCTTCTTGAGTAAGTTATATTTACTAGAAATTATCCATTTTACCTAATTTTCCAAATTTACTGTCATAAGGTTAATAAATATCCTCATTTTTTTTATGTTGGCAGGATTTTACTGGGTGGTAAAATCAGTCATGCAAGTTGGAAATTTTTTTTTTTTTTTGCTGTGGCTGCACAGGGAAGTCCCTGAAAAAATTTTTTTAGTTTTTGCTTGAATGCATGAAAAATATTTCACCAGATTTTCTTTCTTTTGGGGGCAGGTTTCAGATTTTTCCTTTTAGCATCACATGGATATCATTAATTATCTTCTGATTTTCATTATTGCTTAGAAATCGCCTGTCAGCTTGTCACTCTTATTATGGTAATGTATGTGTCTTCTGGTTCCTTTTTATTGTGGTAAAATGTACATAACATAAAACTTATCATCTTAACCATTTTAAATTGTAAAATTCAGTGGCATTTAGTACATTCACCATTATCTAGTTCCAGAATATTTCTATCACTCCAAAAGGAAATCCAGTACCCATCAGGAAGCCACTCCCCGTTTACCCTTCTCTCCAATCTCTGGTAATCACTAATCTGTTTTCTGTCTCTCTATATTTGCCTATTCTGGATATTTCATATAAATGGAATCATACAATATGTAGTCTTTTGTGTCTGACTTCTTTCACTTAGCATATTTTCAAGGTTCATCCATATTGTAGCATGCATCAGCATGTCTATATTTTTTTAATGGCTGAATAATATTCAGCTGTATGGATAGACCGGAATTTGTTTATCCACCAGTTGATGGACATTTGTGTCATTTTCACCCATTGGCTATTGTGAATAGTGCTGCTATGAGCATTTGCCTGCAAGTTTTTGTTAATTGCCTATTTTCAGTTCTTTTGGGTACACACCCAGTAGCAGAATTGCTGGGATCATATGGTAATTCTATGGTTTCCACAGTGGCTGCCTATTTCGCATTGCCATCAGCGGTATGGGTTCCAATTTTTCTACATCCTTGCTAACACTTCTTACTTTCTGTGTTAAAAAAAAATTATAGCCATCCTAGTAAGTGTGAAGTAATACCTCATTGTGGTTTTGATTTGCATTTTTCTAATGACTAATGATGTTGCTGTTGATGTGCTTGTTGGCCATTTGTATATCTTCTTTGGAGAAATGCCTATTGAAGTCCTTTGCCTATTTTTAAATTTGGTTGTCTTTTTGTTGAGTTTAAGAATTCCTTTCATATCTATTTTTCTTCTGTTGTTTGTGATTATGGTTCACATCTAAAAAACCATTTGTAAAATCCAAGGTCATGAAGATTTACCTCTATATTTTCTTCCAAGAGTTTTAAAGTTTTAGTTCTTATATTTAGGTATTTGATCTATTTTGAATTAATTTTTGTATATGGCGTGTGGTGACTTCATTCTTTTGCATGTGGCTATCCAGTTTTCCCAGCATTATTTGTTGAAGAGACTATTCTTTTCCCATTGAATGGTCTTGGCACCCTTATCGAAAATTAATTTACTATAGATGTATAGCGTTATTTCTGGACTTGAATTCTATCTTTATGTCACTACCACAGTGTTTTGATTACTGTAGCTTTGTAGTAAGTTTTGAAATTGGAAAGTGTGAATCCTGTAACTGTTTTTTCAAGATTGTTTTTGCTATTTTGGGTCCCTTGCAATTACAGATGAATTTTAAGATCAGCTTGGCCATTTCTGCAAAAATGGCCATTGGGACTTTGATAGGGATTGCACTGAATCTGTAGAAAGCTTTGGTTAGTAGTGCCATCTTAATAATGTGTTCCAATCCATTAACCCAGGATGTCTCTCCATTCAGTTAGGTCTTCTTTAATTTTTCAAGCAATGTTTTGTAGTTTTGAGTGTATAAGTCTTGTACCTCCTTGGTTAAGTTTATTATTCATAAATATTTTATTCTTTTGGATGATATTGTAAATGAAATTTTTTTCTTAATTTTCTTTTCAGATTTTTCACTACTAGTGTATGGAAACACAACAGATTTTTGTGTGTTGACCATGTATCCTACAACTTTACTGAATTCATCTATTAGTTCTAATAGGCTTTTGTGGGTTCTTTAGGATTTTCTATGATAAAATCATATCATTGGTGAAGAGAGACAGTTTTACTTCTTCCTTTCCAATCTGAATGCCTTTTGTTTATTTTTATTTTTTTTTGTAATTTCTCTGGCTATAACTTCCAGTACAGTGTTGAACAGAAGTGGTGAAAGTGGTCATCCTTGTTTGTTTGCCACTTCTCCACTATTTCTTTCATTCATTCTGGACTCCACTTATATATATATGGCTTTCTCTGTATAGCATATGTCTCAATTTCTTTTTCATATGTTTCACCTTCTGTGCTCCATTCTGGGTAATTTCTTCAGATATATGTTCCAGTGACTAAATTCTCTTTGGCTGTGCCCAATTCACTATTAAGTCTTCCTTTGATTTTTAAACTTCAACAATGATGTTTTTTAATTTCTAAAAGTACTGTTTTTTCCAAAACTGCCTAATAATTTGTCATTCATTTTTATGTTTCCAGAGCTCATTGCTTTAAATATTTTGTGCATAATTACTTTATGATATATATCTGATAATGTCAATATCTGGTATTCTTCAGATTCTAAATTTGTGTTGATTGTTTCTGCCCATTTGTAGTCAAGTTGGCTTGTTATCTTGTATGTTTGCTGATCTATGTTTATGATCTTATCATTTTAATATGTAGGAATCCTGGAGACCTAAACTGGGAATGCTTTTTCTCTAGAGAAATCATTCTTCCAGAAGCCAGGAGGTGCTACCTATCTGCAACTAGCTCTGCTACTTTCTGGGTTTCATTACTTAATGCAGAAGTCTCACATTCCATTCTTGCATTTTGCTCAAAGCTTGGTCTCCTGAGAACAACACTAATATAAGCATCTCCCTTTAGGAAAGTTCCTCCATTTTACATTTTCTCATTTTTCACCTCTCTTTGCTCTGATTTAAGCTCATTATTTGAAAATAAAAGCTCATTTTTTTTTGTTTGTTTTGTTTTTTCGCTGTTGGTGCTGAGGAGGCTGGAGAGTCCCCTTTCTTCATTGAGTGTAGCAGTGCATTAAGAAGTATGTACTATAGGGCTTCCCTGGTGGTGCAGTGGTTGAGAGTCCGCCTGCTGATGCAGGGGACGCGGGTTCGTGCCCGGGTCCGGGAAGATCCCACATGCCGCGGAGCGGCTGGGCCCGTGAGCCGTGGCTGCTGAGCCCGCGCGTCTGGAGCCTGTGCTCCACAATGGGAGAGGCCACAACAGTGAGAGGCCCGTGTACTGAAAAAAAAAAAAAAAAAAGTAGTATGTACTATCAGTGCTATAGCCTTTTTAAAATTTTGGTAATATATACATAACATATATTTTAACATTTTAACTGTTTTTAAGCGTACAAGTACGTTTGACAACAAGTACATAACATGTACATTCACAATGTTGTGCAACTATCACCACCAACCATCTCCAAAGCGCTTCATCTTGCAAAACTGAAACTCTGGGGAATTCCCTGGTGCTCCAGTGGTTCGGTCTCTGTGCTCTCACTGCTGAGGACACGGGTTCAATCACTGGTCAGGGAACGAAGATCCCACATCCCACAAGCCATGCAGCGTGGCCAAAACAAAACAAAAAACCAAAAAATAAAAACAAAAACAAAACTGAAACTCTGTCTCCATCAAACAATAACTCTCCATCCTCCCCAGCTCCCAGCCTCTGGTAACCTCTATTCGACTTTCAGTCTCATTGTAATTGTTAATTTTACAATGTCAACTTGTCTAGGCCATACGGTGTCCAGATATTTGGTCAAACATTATTCTGGGTGTGTTGGTGAGGATATTTTTGGATGAGATTAACATTTAAATAGTAGAGTGAGTAGAGCAGATTGCTGTCCCCCGGAAGCGGGTGAGTGCTATGCAATCAGTTGAAGGTCTGAATAGAACAAAAAGGCTGACCCTCATCTGAGTAAGAGAGAATTCTTTTTGCATGGCCCATTTGAATTGGGACATTGGGTTTTTTCCAGCCTTTGGGCTCAAACTCAAATATTGGCACTTCCTGGGTTCAGACAGGAACTACACCACTGGCTCTCCTCGTTTCCAGACCTTCACACTCAGACTGAAACTTATGCCATTGGCTCTCCTGGGTCTCCAGCTTGCTGATTCACCCTGCAGAGCTTGAGACTTGTCAGCCTCCATAATCATGTGAGTCAATTGGTTCTGTTTCTCTGGAGAACGCTGACTAATATATAAGTGGAATTATACAATATTTGTCCTTTTATGTCTGCTCTAATTAATTTAGCCATGCATGTTATAGCATGTATCAGAGATATGCCCTTTTTAAAATGGAAATGTCCTCTAGAACATACATTATCAGTACTCTGGTTCACTAAACTGCCAGAAGCAAAAATGTTTAATCCAGCCTTGAGGGAACAAGGAATTCTTCTTGGAGGAGATGATGTTTTTCTGAGACTTGAAGAATGCACCAGGTGAAAGGGTCAATAAGAAGTACCTAGAAAAACTGTTCTAGGTAGAAGAAACAGTACATATAAAAGCCTAGTGTGAGAAAAAACATGCTGTTTTTAGGGACTTGAGGGTTCCTTAGTATGGGTGGAGCTTAGAAAGCCCAGGAGCAAGTAGCAAGAGACTATGCTAGAGAGGTCGGTAAGGGCCACCATCCTGAATGACACCAACATCTATGAGGATAAGCAGCTTTTGGCTCTACTCTGCTCCTTCCTGGGATGATACATTCTTGCTTGGAGTCACTGTGTCCTCCCAGAATGCCTTTCATAGTGCCCTATTACTATAGATACTCAGTAAAGTTTATCCTGAAAGTCTGGTCATATATCAACCTTGTTATGTTTCTAAATGTCAAGTTCTAAGACAGGCTTTGTGCCTTTCCTGTGAGATTAGCGTACCTTTACTTTGCCATTATGAAGAAACAGAGTCCAATTATGGCCATCTTGACTACTGGATATGAGGAACTCCTTCACATACATGCTGGTAAGCAGAGATTTCACCCCCTGGGTGGTTATTCCTGTGACTCTCACTGTCTTCTGGAAGTCCACTTGCAGCCACTCTTTTTGATTATTTGCCTGGGGAATGCACCAGGTGCATTAGAGTAGTATCTTTTTGGTCACTATTTGCTCCCAGAAATCCCCAAATCCCTTCTTAATCATATCACAGCACTTATCACTCTGCATATTAATTATCTGTTTGTCAGTCTCCCTTATCAGACTCGAAGCAAATTGAGGGCTGAAATTTTTCATGATTCATCTCTGTATCCCCAGGGTTAGCCACTTAATAGGGGCCCAGTAAAGGTTTGCTGAATGAATATATGAGTAATATATAGACTGACTAGAGTATTAAAAGTTTGGCAATGTGTTATACAACCTATTTTGTTTAAAACAAGCCCCTGGAGGAACAGAGACCATTAACTCCATCCATTTCCCCAAGCTAGTCAGTGATTGAAAATCACAAAAACTGAGTGGTTCCAGAAAAGAACTGTGCCCAATGAACTGTACATAACTATGACCCTTTGCTTTGTTGATATTTCTCTGTAAAACTGGATTTCATCCACTCCAATTCTTTGACAAATATTAGCCCAGTACTACATATAGATATTCTGTTTCTAGGAGGTTCAATTAGGGATCATTTTCCCCCAAAGAATGCTGTGTGAATTCACATGGCACACCCACTAAATAAATATCTGTGGGGTTTTCTGTGCATAGTCAACTTTCCTTGACACTCTTTGTGGGAACAAGCAGGTGATAGAAGTAACTGAAGAAACAGTCAAGAGCTTACCCTATCCTTTCCCAGCCACTACTCCTTCTGCATCAGTTATATGGCAAATTTGTTCCCTCTTACCTGGGGTCTCCAGGCATTAGTCCTCCCTTGGAGGTGAAGTCGGGCTTGTGAAGGAGACCAGGTGGCAAACATATTGCTTAAGTGGGATGAGGCAGTAATCTGTGCATCTGATATTGCTTTACTCTCCATTCCCAGTGCCATGTTGCAACCTCAGAGAAATGAAAGGAGAATGTAATCACAAGAACAAGATGCAGCTGAGGTTCTGCTGGCCTGTCTCCACTGATATGTTCTAGGGCTATTGTCATCACGAAGTCATTTTCCAGGCACTAACTTTTGCATGCTATTGTTAAGATGCCCCCTGTTTTCTGGTCAGCTCTGCTCAGCTCTGTTGGACTTTGATTTGCCTTGTTAATAGTAGTGTAGGAGGTGGCTGCCCCTGGGGAATCCCATGGTTAGGAGGA
Organism: Lipotes vexillifer; assembly: GCF_000442215.2. Taxonomy (NCBI): domain Eukaryota; kingdom Metazoa; phylum Chordata; class Mammalia; order Artiodactyla; family Lipotidae; genus Lipotes; species Lipotes vexillifer. The sequence goes on along the minus strand of NW_006794923.1, from coordinate 206,209 downwards.
ACAAGTCATGGGTTTGCCCAGGACTGTACTGGTTTTAGCATTGATAGTTCTGTGTCCTGGGAAATCCCCCCAGTCTCAGGAAAGCTAGGATGGTTAGCCATCCTACTCATGGTTGGGAGAGGTAAGTACATGGGATGACTTGACACTTACTGTTTAAATCACAGCCCATCAACTCCATGCGAAGAGTGCTGCGGATGCTGTAATGCGTTGGGTGCAAACGGACATACCGAGCAATAATTGGAGGGTTAAAAATATTGTGTTTTATCCCAGATGAATCCACATTGCCAAAGAAGACCTGTAGGGAGGTATTAGCACAGATACATGTAAAATGAAGAAAGAATAAGAAGCAATTCCTCCCAATCATATCTTTCTTCTAATTTGCTCTGTGCATTTCTCAACAGCACCGAACACCCAAATAAAACCATTCTGGCTAGCCAGATGTTAGAATGTAATAATGTGAAGGAGAAAATCACAGGGAGAAGAATGGAACAAGGGAGATTAGGTCTGAGCAGGTTAAGTAGTCTACTTTGGGGTCCTGTAAAACGGTCATTCATCAAAGTTGTGGAAGCCATTTAGGCCTTTGCTAATCCAGTGTGGGCCACAGACCAGCTGCATTAGAATCACCTGGGAGCAATTAGACCTGCAACATCTGGAGCCCTATTCCAGATCTACTGAATCAAACCATACAGTTTGAGAAACACTAGCTTAGGGCAGAGTCGGCTGCAGCTGTGAAAGGGGACTTGGAGTAGGCAGCCTGCCATATGGTCTCAGGATGATCTTCCAATAATGTGTGTGTGTGTGTGTGTGTGTGTGTGCGTGCGTGTGCATGTGCATGTGTGTGCGTGTGCATGTGTGTGTGTGTGCTGTGGGGCGTTAATTAACGATTCCTTGTGTATGAATTCATGAGACACATGTTAATATCCAACTTCTGGGGTTTAGGAACTTGACATGTCTAGGTTCTACAGAAAAGTACATGACATATTTAAGGAATAAGGAACACATTTTGAGAAATATGCTAGTAATTCCAACTCAAAAGGCCTAGATTTAAATCATGATATATAGAAAAAAGAAAGTTGAAAATCCTCTCTCATAAAACACCTGGGATTCTCTATCTGCTTGAATACACTAAAACAGGAATCAATATATGGCTGTTATATAATCAGACATCAGAGTTACAGTATTATGGGGAATTTAAAAAATTGTTCTTCCATGTAACAATTTTTTCTTCCTATGGGATAAAAATGTTAATAAATGTATAGCATTGCCCCAGAAATCACAGCATTTAAAAAATATTTTTATTGGAGTATAGTTGATTTACAATGTTGTGTTAGTTTCTGCTGTACAGCAAAGTGAATCAGTTATACACATACATGTATCCATGCTTTTTTAGATTCTTTACCAACACAGGTCATTACAGAGTATTGAGTAGAGTTCCGTGTGCTATATAGTAGGTCCTTATTAGTTATCTATTTTCTATATAGTAGTGTGTATATGTCTATTCCAATCTCCCAATTTATCCCCCCCCTTACCCCCGTGGTAACCATAAGTTTGTTTTCCACATCTGTGACTCTACTTCTGTTTTGTACATAAGTTCATTTGTACACTTTTTTTTTCAATTTCACATATAAGTGGTATCATGTATTTGTCTTTCTCTGACTTACTTCACTCAGTATGACAATCTGTAGGCACAGCATTATTTTTGATAAATAGGTCTGCTTCATTTTTAACTCAATTATTGTGTCTTGATTAGATACCTTCTTAGGAAGAAATCTGTATTAATTCAACAAATAGTTAATGACTACAGAAATTCTAGATTCCATGTATTATGTGCCAGAAACTATGTGCTAGGTGGCTTCACTGGTGAATTCTAATAAATGTTTAAAGAATTAATGCCAATCCTTTCCCAAACTCTTCCAAAAGATAGAAAAGGAGGGAAAACATCCTAACTCATACTATAGGGCCAGCATTACCTTGATACCAAAGCCAGACATATATACCAGAAGAAAGAAAATTACAGACCAATAGCCTTTATGAATATAGATGCAAAAATCCTCAGAAGAATTCTAGCAAGCTGAATCCAGCAGCATATTATAAATATTACATTCCATGTCCAAATAGGAATTATGCCAGGAATGCAAGGATGGCTCAACATAAGAAAACAGATTAGTCAAAACCACATTGATAAAATGAAGGGGGAAAACACCCTCACGATCATCTTTTAGTTGATGCAGAAAAAGCATTCAACAAAATCTAACAACTTTCTTGATTAAAAAACAAACAAACAAAAAACACCCAGCAAACTAAGAATAGAAGGGAAATTCCTCAACAAAATAAAAGGCTTTTATGAAATACCCTAGCTAATGTCATACTCAATGGTGGAAGACTGGAAGCATTTCCTCTAACATCAGGAACAAGAGAAGAATGCTTGCTTTCAGTGCTTCTACTCAAGACTGTAACGGAAGTCCTAGTCAGAGCAATGAGGCAAGAAAAAGAAATAAAAAGCATCCAAGTTGGAAAGGAAGTTAAACTGCTTCTATTCTCAGATGACCTGCTCTTCTGTACAGGAAACCCTAAAGAATCCACAAAACACTATTAGAGTTAACAAACGAATTCAACCAAGTTGCAGTATACAAGATCAACACACAAAAGTCTGTTGTGTTTCCATATCCTAGCAATGAAAAAATAATCCAAAATGAAATTGACAACAGTTCTATTTCACACAACATCAAAAGGAATAAAACACACAGAGATAAATTTAGCCAAGGAGGTGCAAGGCTTGTGCACCAAAAACTACAAAGCACTGCTGAAAGAAATTAATGATGACCTTAAAAAAAAAGGGGAAACAGCAGATTTTGTGGACTGGAAGACTTAATACTTTTAAGATGGCAATCCCACCCAAAGTTGTCTAGAGATTTAATGAAATCCCTATGGAAATCGCAATGCTCTGTTTTACAGAAATGTAAAAGCCAATCCTAAATGCATACGGAATTTCAAGTGACGTTGAATAGCAAAAATAATCTTGGAAAAGAAGAAAATAGTTGGAGGACTCACACTTCCCTATTTCAAAACTTAGTCCAAAGCTTCAGTTATCAAAACTATGTGGTACTAGCATAAGGATAGACACATAGATCAGTGGAGTCCAGAAATAAACCCACAGATCTATCCCATGGGTTGTAAACCCAATTGAGTTGAAAACAGGTGTTCAAACAGAACCCTGCACAGGAATGTTCACCAGAGCACTATGCCCGACAGGCACAAGGTGGAAGTCACCCAAATGTACATCAGCTGCTGAGCGGATACACAACATGTGTGGTCTAGCCATGCACTGGAATATTATTCAGCCTGCTGAATATTATTCAGCCAGCAATATAATTCATTTGTAAGGAGATATACAGTCGTGATGGTGGCCCAGCACCGCCAGTGTATACTTGGTGCCCCTGGATGGTCCGCCATTAGCTGCCTTCTCTGTACAAAGTTCCCGTCCGGTGGACAGTGAGAGTTCCACCAAAGAGAGGGTCCAGCGAGCACGGCGAGCAGGATCCTGCCAGCGCCATTTCTTTGCAGGCCCAGGACCCCGGCGGAGGGGGTGGGGGCGGGGTGAGGTGGGGTGGGGGAGGGGTTATGGGAAAGCAGTGACCTCACAGGGTGTTCCCCGACCAATGAGGGCCCGGTCTACGGTCGCTAGGATACAGAGGAGGGGCCTGAGAACACCGGTTGTCTTGAGATGTTGGGACCAGCAGGCACAACCGACCGCCCCTCATCCCGCCGCACCGCAGAGCGAGGCCGTCGCAGAAAGCGCGCCCAACGGCCAGCATGCCAGGGAAGAGGGGCCGTCGAGGGTCACCCGGTCGCCGCTCCCGCACCGCCTGAGCCGAGCTGTCCTTCACCGTGAGCCACATGGAGCGCCTCCTGCGGGAGGGCCACTACGCCCAGCGCCTGAGCTCGTCCGCACCCGTCTACCTAGTGGCCATCGTCCAGTACCTGACGGCCAGGGTCCTGGAGCTGGCGCGCCATGAGGCCCAGAACAGCGGCAGGAGGCGCCTCACTCCGGAGCTGGTGGACTTGGCGGCCCGCAGCAACGCGCTGCTCAGCGACTTGTTCAGGACTATCGCACTATCTATCTCCCAGGTGGCCCCGGCCCAGCCCTAGCTGCCCAACGACACCTGGGTCCCCGGCCCCCGGGGGGCGGGGTGGGGGTCGCGGCGGTCAGGCGCCAGGCCCGCTCACCGACCGACCGCACAGCCCGGGCGGCCCCGGCCTGCCCACCACCTTGGGCACAGTCACTGCGAGTCAATAAAGTGTTTCAGGAGACCCCCTGTGCGTGCTTCACTCACTTGGCGTGGGAGGTGGTGGTGGTGGGACACCCCTCGTCGGAGGGATGGGGGCGGGGGTCTGGCCGGAGTTGGGGGGTGGGGGGCGTGGAGTCGGGGGTCACAGACAGAGAGGAGCGGTCTCTCACGGTGACAGTGCATGGGGTGGCCCTGGGTGGGAGACGCTGGCTGCGGCTGGGGTGGGGTCGGACTTGGGCCTGGGGTGAGGCCAGACAACGGAAGGCTCCCCCGCTGGCTCTGAGCAAGTCGGAGCCAGGCCAAAGTCCCCAGAGGGACGGGGCTCCGTGCGGCGACGCTCGACACCGTGAGGGCGGCGTCGTGATACAGTGAAGGTGCCAAGGCGACCGACCGCCCTGGGTTGGGGAGACAGGGGTAGGTGGACAGAGCGCTTGGCATGGACTCCCATGGGGGCAGGGGCTTTGAAGGGAAGATTGAGGCGTGATCGGGATTGGGGTGGGTGGGACACAATCAACACATAGGCAAAGTCGGAATTAGGGTCACGTGGGGTCAAGAGTTTTTGGTTGTGTTTCCCTAGAGATGCCAAGAGATGCCCTGCTTGGCAACCTGTGTAAACAAGCTGTCACCTACCGGTTGGAGCCCTGGTCTGGGAAGATCCCACATGCCGCGGAGCAAGGAAGTCCGTGCGCCACAACTACTGAGCCTGTGCTCTAGAGCCCGAGAGCCACAACTACTGAGCCCGTGTGCCACAACTACTGACGCCCGCGCGCCTAGAAGCCATGCTCCACTGCAATGAGAAGCCCACGCACTGCAAGGAAGAGTAGCCCCTGCTTGCCGCAACTTGAGAAAGCCCCTGCACAGCAACTAAGACCCAAAGCAGCCAAAAATAAATAAATTAAATAAATAAATTTTTTAAAAAAGCTGTCACCTAGCAACAGGGGGCGCCCAGTCAGGCCCCGCCCCAGCACTGTTGGTCTGCTCACAGAACCCCGGACGGCGGGCCAGGCCCCGCCCCAGGGCCCCCGATTTGCATACGCCACCCGCAGCCAGTCCCGGCCGGGCCTCCGTGCTTGCTATTTTGCATATCACCAGGGCGACGAGAGCCGGCGCGGTCGCTTGGTGGGCCGGAGCCCGACGCAGGGCACGTCTCAGCCCGCCGCCGTCGCCCAGCACGTGCGCCCACTTGCGTCAGCGCGCCCGGAAGTGCCTAAGCGGCGATCATGGCGGCTTCCGCGGCCGGCCTGGGCGGCGGTGTGGGCCCCGGGCCTGAGGCCGGGGATTTCCTGGCGCGCTACCGCCAGGTGTGCAACAAGCTGAAGAAGCGGTTCCTGCGGAAGCCGAATGTGGCGGAGGCCGGCGAGCAGTTCGGCCAGCTGGGGCGCGAGCTGCGCGCACAGGAGTGCCTGCCGTACGCGGCCTGGTGCCAGCTGGCCGTGGCCCGCTGCCAGCAGGCGCTCTTCCACGGGCCCGGGGAGGCGCTGGCGCTGACCGAGGCCGCGCGCCTCTTCCTGCGGCAGGAACGCGACGCGCGCCAGCGCTTGGCCTGCCCCGCCGCCTACGGGGAGCCGCTGCAGGCCGCTGCCGCCGCCCTGGGCGCCGCCGTGCGCCTGCACCTGGAGCTAGGCCAGCCGGCTGCCGCCGCTGCGCTCTGCCTCGAGCTGGCGGCCGCCCTGCGCGACCTGGGCCAGCCGGCCGCCGCCGCCGGCCACTTCCAACGCGCCGCGCAGCTGCAGCTGCCCCAGCTGCCCCTGGCCGCCCTGCAGGCGCTCGGCGACGCCGCGTCCTGCCAGCTGCTGGCGCGCGACTACAGCGGCGCCCTGGCGCTCTTTACGCGCATGCAGCACCTGGCGCGGGAGCACGGCGGCCACCCGGTGCCGCCGCCGGGGCCGCAGCCCCCGCCGCAGCTGCAGCCCAAGCCGCCGGCGCCGCAGCCCGGGGCCGGCGCGGCCTCCGCCCCACCGTTCGCGCTGCTCCCGCCCGGCGCGGTGTCCGCGGCCGCGCCCTCCCCCGCCGCGCTGGGCGCCTTCGCCGACGTGCTGGTCCGCTGCGAGGTGTCCCGCGTGCTGCTGCTGCTGCTGCTGCAGCCGCCGCCCGCCAAGCTCCTGCCGGAGCACGCGCACACCCTGGAGAAGTACTCCTGGGAGGCCTTCGACGGCCACGGGCAGGACAGCAGCGGCCCGCTTCCCGAGGAGCTCTTCCTGCTGCTGCAGTCCTTGGTCATGGCCACCCACGAGAAGGACACGGAAGCCGTCAAGTCGCTGCAGGTGGAGCTGTGGCCCCTGTTGAGCGCCGAGCAGAACCACCTCCTGCACCTCGTTCTGCAGGAAACCATCTCCCCGTCGGGCCAGGGCATCTGACGAGTCCCTCCCAGCGACTCTGTGCCTGTCCCCGAGCCTCACGCACCCGCCTGCGCGTTTACGGGGACACAGGAGGCGTTGACCCGGCGCTTCTGCCTTTGCAGTGTATCTTACCCCTGTTGCCACCAGAGGAATGTGGTTGACTACAAGTTACGTTGTTTCCACAATAGCGGCAGAAGAAAAACCATATGGTAGAATCGGAGTAGAGTCTCCGATTCTCTTCCCCAGAAACTGCAACAGAACCATGGGAGTCCCTTCCGCCCCCTTTCCTCTTCTGTTTTCACCCAACTGTCCCCACCCACCCCTCTTCCCCCGGCAAGGCTCCCCTCCCCCCGCGTCCTTCTTTCCGACTGAGGATTAATTTGCACAGCTCTGGCTCGCTACTTAAGCTGCATGATTTTTTCACGGTGACTCTGATTGCTTAGCGTATTTCAATGTCCGCCTGCATGATCGCCCAGTTCCCCCTGTGTTTCATGCGCCCCGTACGTGTTCGTGGGAATCATTGGATTCAGTACTACGCTGTTGTCGCTACAGCCCTCAGTCCATGATAAAGCCATTCTGACCCTCCTAGCTTGTGGTTCGTATTTACCTTATCTGTAAAGTGGGAATAACTTATCTACCTGGCAGGAGGTGGCAAGCAGAAGCAGACAGCTCCCTTTTAGCTCCAAGATGGATTCGTTCATTCGAAATGCACAGTGTGCCTGTGAATCTACAGAGATCATTTGCGATGTGGTCCTTTCTCAGCTGCGGTGCGAATGTGTTCGGTGCAGAGCGGGGTGGGAGTGGGGGTGCGGGTGAGGGTGAGGGCGGGGTGGGCTCCAGAGCAGAGGTGTCAGGTGTGCATTGGAGTTTTCGGTTCTGGCTCCATTTCGAGACGTACGGGTAATCCACGTGGCAGCTTTTATTTGTAGTGCGGTTCCTTCTACAAAGTTAACTCAAATATAAAATCAGCATATGCTGCTTTGGTATTGTGTGATCGTGTGTATGCCAGACTGTGCCCTTCTTCCCCCAAAGCAGGATGGCGTTCCGTTTTTAAACACTAAATTTCCAAGGCTTTTTGGTCCAAACGTTGCATGCAAACCGACTTAGCTGTTTTCTCAAATTCAATTTTATTTCCTTTAGTGTTGAGAGTGATGGTAGGAACTCTTGAGAATATAATCTCATTCATTCGGCTCGGGAAAACGCATCCTTTGGGCTGAAGTGGACAGCACTAATCGTTTGAGGTGAGACTTAAGGACACAGCTCGGGAACAGATCTTGGTTTTGTGTATTTGCGGGGGGAGGGGGAATATGTGGAGTGTTGTCACTATGAGTTAAGTGTCCCAAAGTGGATGGGGCTTTTAGGGTATTCCTTTCTACTTCTATTTCAGCAGTGTGGAAGCGTTGGCTAAGGAAATGTAGGGGAGGCCCATAGGAGACAGATTCAGCCACCCTTCCTGTGCTCTCACTTGGCTGCCAGGAAGGGTCTTTCCGAGCCCTAAAAGCCTAGTCCAGCTTGTTGCCAAAGTGGTAAGGGTGCGTGGTCCCTTGTGCTCTTGCTTTTGCTGGTACACTCTTGTCAGCCTGGGCTGCAGCTCTGGCCTCCTTCCTTATTGTCCTTATGACAAGAACGCTTAGGAATTATGGACCGTGACTGGTGACAACATTTGGGTTTGGGCGCGAGGAGAAGCCTCCTTAGACCTCTGGTCTAAACTCCTTGCTTTGAGGAGGTGGGGGGAGGGATTACCAGAGAGCCTGGTATTGGGTATACAAACATAACTATAGAAAACGCTAAAGATTTTTTTCCATTTGCCATTGGTTCATTTATGTATCTCCCTCAGAAACTTCATAGCACGGAGAGCTGGGCCAAGGCCAGATTTCAGTGATTTTGACAGAAATCTCTTGCTATGTATCAACTTATGTTGACAGGACATGATTAGTGTTCTTTTTAACTTGAAAACCAGAGGGAAAGATCTGCATCTTTGAAATGTTCATTGACAATTCAAAACTAACATTCAACATATTATGAAATATTGAAAATAGTGGCAGTGAAGCAGTGATCCTGAAAGGATGCTTGGGCTCCCCTTTATAAGGGACTTCTATGATGAGAAATGTTGCTTATGAAAAAATATTTTGTATGTAAATGGTACAAAGATATTAAGTCATTTGAGAACCACTATACTGGAGGAAGACGACTAAGACTGAAATTTGTAAATTGGGCAGTAAGCTCTGGGATAGAAGGGTTCTGGTTAATGTGAACTGTCTAGGCATCTCTACTGCCATTAGACTAGACCACCAGTCCACAAACACTTTCTGTAAAGGAGGAGAGAGAAATATTTCAGTCTTTTCACACCACATAATCTTCCTTGTCTGTTTGTTTTTGAAACTTTAAACACGTAAAAACCATTCTTAACTCACAATCCATATGCAAAAGCAGGTTGTACTCCAAGTCCATGGGCGCTAGCTTGTGCAGCCCTTCACTAGGACCGAGAACATAGTAGTTACTCAATAACTGTTCAAGGAACGACCCTCGTGAGTGTAGTTAATAACTATTTTATCTTTGTCACTGAACAAGAAAGGTTGAAAATAAATAAACTAGTCGACTAATTTAACTCCAGATTCTAAGAAACAAGAAGATAAATGAAAGTGAATTTTTAAAATTTTAAACAGAAATTAATTAATTAGAAAACAACACCTTCAAATCTATGTTTGATTTTAAGACCAAGAGTTGATTCTTTTAAAACCCAATAGAATAGATAAACACCAACTCTGATAAAGGGGGAAAAAGAGAGATACATGTGTGCATGTAGGTAAAGACATATGGCATGGGAAGGGAGATAGAACTTTAATGTACACATTTATAGCAATTAACTATAGGTAACAGAAAATGAGAATGCCAGTAATCAGATAAGGAACGGAAAAGATAGTTCAAGTATCTACCACTAAACGAGGCACAGTGGCTTTTCCATCCAATTTTCATTAAACAGATGATTACTACATTAATTAAACTATTCTAGAGCAATAGTTTAATAGAAAAAAGATGGAAGCTTTTACAGTGTTTTCAAGGTTAGTATAACTCTAATGCCAAAGCCTGATAAATACAGCCCCCCAAAGTGGTAAAACAACTTTATTGATTGGTACAGATAGAAAAATTCTAAACAAAATGTTAGCAAATTGGATCCAGCTAAACTTTAAATGACTGATACACTATGACTTAAGGGCAGTTTTCCCAGGAATGCAGCACCACGTTGTGCTGGAGCCCCAGCTAGGGCTGGCTTGTGAGAGCCAATTGTGGGCGTCTGCTCCCAACTCTGCATTCAGTGACACTGTGTCAGCAGCTTGAAATCAGGTGTGATGGGAATATTTGCATCATGGAAATCAGCAAACACTACAAATAAAGGCCTTTGTGCTGACTGCCCCCCACTTTGCCCCAGAGCTGGTTGTTAAACATTTGCCAGCCCACCATTGAGTATGAGTATAATCTGACAATAGCAAAGAGAAGAAATGTGATCCTATCCAAGATGCTGAGAAAGCATTTGATGAAATTCTACAACCATTCCAAATAAGGTAGGAGTAGCAAGAAACTTTAAATATAAAAATATTTGAAACTAACAGCATGTTAAACAGCAAAATATGGGATCCATTCCCATTAATGTCAGAAGCAAGATCTGTTAATATTTAATAAACATATGCTAATATATCTATATCTATACATATATATCACACTGAAAACAAAAGAAGAGCAAAGAGCATTTTGGTCACCATCCAAGTCTACAAAGACTAATCTGCTGCAGCCGCTGATGGACAGTGCACTTGGTGTTCAGAGGAAGAGATGAATGGGATAACAGGATGAGGCACTCTGTGCTTTAGACAGGAAATTAAAGATGATAACAGGATGCTCTGTGCTCTGGATGAACAGGCCGTTAGGTAGTTAATATGCATTTCAGGAAGAATTTTAATGAACCCTGCTTCTTGCATCTTCCCATACATAGAAAAACACTATAATCATGAACTTGAGGTATCTGTTCTTTGTGAATAGTAGTAATATTTTACCAAGGTTTATGCTTGACTGCATGTATTCCTTAACAAAAAAATCATATGTAAACTAGCCTCCCCCCAACCCCTTTGGAGCAGTTCCTCAGAGCTATCTGAGAGGCTGCCTCCCAGGCTATAGTCATCAGTAAGACCCTGAATAAAGCTTGATTCACAACTCTCACGTTGTGTATTTTTCTTTTAGTTGACAACACAATATATAATATTTATGTGTTTGTATATGTGTCTGTGTGTGCGTGTATTAATCACAAAGGCATTTAGAGTGATTACTATTTCCTGTTTACCAGGTCCTGTCAGCATAATGTCATCCATGTAATGGACCAATATGGTGTTCTGTGGGATGTCAAGATGTTTGGGGTCCCTAGGGTCTATATTATGATAAGGAACAAGGGAAGTGGCATTGCCTTGAGGCATGGATAGTAAAGTTAATACTGTTGTTCCTACTTCATAAATGCAAATCTATTCTGATTTTGGTTGTCAGTGGAAATAAAGAAGAAAGCATTTTCCAGGTCTGTAGTTCTATATTAGGTGCTTGAGGTTGTGTTAATGTGCTCCAGAGGAGATACTACACCTGGAATTGCAGGGTTTTTGTCATCACCACCTGATTAAATTTGTGATGATCTGTCATTTTTCCATGACTCGTCTGGCTTTTGTAGTGGCCAAACAAGGGCCCTAAGGAGACACAGCCACTGGCTCGGGAAGCAACTGTTCAAGGTGTACTCACTGAGAGACTTGTATGCAGAGCATGGATGACTGCTTCAGAGACTGGGGAAGGGTTGCCTCTTCAGGCAAAGGAGGTTCAGGGCAATTTGGAGGTTTGCAGTTCTCAGCCTCATGCATGTCTGCCTACATGTACCCATCCTGGGACTTCCCTGGTGGTTTAGTGGTTAAGACTCCAGGCTTCCACTACAGGAGGCACGGGTTGGATCCCTGGTCAGGGAGCTAACATCCTGCATGCTGTGCGGCACAGCCAATTAAAAAAATATGTGCCCATCCCTGGTCTCAGAGTTCCATTCCTTTCCACCAGTACCCTTACCTTAGCATAATAGGCCTGGTGGGACTGACCATTTAATTGTCACTGTGACTCTGCAATTCACATGCTCAGCTACTAGATTTGGTATTAAGTCCAAGTGTCTGCCTATAACCACAGGACATGGAAGGCTCCTCCAGAGCTCCATGGATGCATCCTGATTCTCTATGTATGTTCATGGGTGTTCTTTGCATATATTCACAACATTTAATTTCTTTTTTCCCTATGTATGCCGTAAAAGGAAGGGCCATAAAAAGAAGACAGGTCACTCTACAATCAGGTATGCTAAACTTGTGGCCATAACAACTAAATGCCACTGTCAATTTAATCTCCCAATGTCTTCCTCACCATCTGTAGCTCATCCCATTGTATGACTCTAATCTGAGAAATTGTGATGCCACCGCATGTCATAGGTTACTCAGCATCCAGTCTTCTCCCCAAGCAAGGAATTATACCTGTGTTCCTTGAATATATTAGCAACGTAATCCTAGAATTCCATTTTGAATGTCTGTTTCCTGGGGCTACTTTTGGCACCAATTACTGTACGAGGCAGGGTTCCAGCAAGAAACATGGAACACTAAAATTCGTATAATTTGAGGAAAGGTTAATAAAGGTACTAGTTAAGAAGGCGGGGGCAGGGTGCTGCCATCCCTAGGCCTGGAAGGCTGAGGAGAAGATTAGGTAGACAAAATGAGCAGAAATTCTGTGCATTTTCCTCCCACTGAGAAGTGGGGTCTAGGTCCCTTCCCCTTGAACGTGGGTGGATGTGTGACCTGCTTATAACCAACAGAATGTATTGGAAGTGACACTACATGACTTAAAAGACTAAATTAGAAAAGGTGACGTCATCTCCACCTTGCTGGCTGGGCCAGTCATGCTGGAGCCCCTAAGAGGCCTTGAGACAGTCATGCTGGGAGAAGCTACTTCAGTCAACAGCCCCAGAGGCCACTCAACACCAACCACCAGACGTACAAGCAGAGATGCGTCCAAATGATTCCACCCCCAGCTGCCACGTCTTCCCAGCTGAGGCCCCAGCCATTATGGAGCAGAGAGACAGGCCATCCCTGCTGTGCCCTGTCCAAAGTCCTGACCCACAGAATCCAAGAACAAAACGAAATGGGCTTTTCTTATGACGCTAAGTTTTGGGGTCATCGGCAACTCAGCGATAGTAACTGGGACACATAGAGAAAACCACTTTGAGGGGAGCAGTGACCTTCAGTGGAGAGTTACAGCCAAGGGAAGAAATACCCTGACATTCCACACATGCCAGGCTCACAGAAGAAGAGGTGCGGTAGCAAAGCAGGAAAACGGATCTGAAGGGGCAAACGGAAGTCATCTTGCATGGGGCCAATGCAAGGGAGACACTGAAAGGTTTAGACAGGGGACTGATAGTATGATCCCCAAAATGATGTGCAGCTTTTATTAGAGAAGAGACTAGAAGCAGAAGAAGACTAGTTAGGAATGTAACATAATACGTCAAGTGTGAGGTGATGGGGCCTCGGGCTGTAGTAACAACTGTATAAATGAAACAGAGGAGATGGGAGAGGTGTTACCAAGGAAGAGTTGGCTGGATGTGTGGCTGTTCATCAGGGGGTGCAAGAATGAGGGAAAAGTAGATGATGAAGCTACGGTTTTGAGCCCGTTTGCCCTTTTGTCACTTCAAACCTAGAATATCCATAAGCAGACTGACAATCTTATCAATCTACCCAGTCAGGAATCATATGTTTCTCTCAATAGAGCACCTGTTCATTTCTATTACCTATGAGATCCTTGATGCTACCACTTTTTTGTCCATATGTCCATAATCACTCCTATTGCCCATGAGTGGAAAATTCTTTTTTGGGGGGTTAAATTTGTAGAAGCTATGAGTGTTTGTTCCATACCTGAAATCTGTCAAAAGCTCTTTAAAAGATTCATGCATTCTCTTGAAAGGACTAATTACATACCATTAAGGTCCCAGTGGAATTCCCTCGATAACTCCGCCACTGCTTTCCATCAAGGCTATACATGATGATAAATTGAGAGATGTAGAGGCTGGACAACTTCTGACGGGCACCCTGGGTCATGATGCTGTGAATAATCATTGGTGCCAACAGATCCACCTACAGATGAAAACAACCCTTTATTTTAAATGTATGTACCACCTTCTGAAATCATTTATCAGCTTAAGAGGAATCTACATGGATACAGATACACCCAGTATTACCTTGGAGGTGCAGGTGAAGCAGAGACCAATGCTGAAATGTGGATGCGTGTGAAGCTGTGGAATAAATGATGGGAACGTGTAGGAAATGTGCTCATTGAGTTCCCAGACTACTTCCTGACAAAGGAAATCACTTCCACATCATTGAGCTCCAATTTCCTCTGCACACATCCTTTGTGCTGCACAAATTTAGTGTGGCTTCTCTGTTTCCATTTCACTTTATATATTATTTCATTATAGTAAATTATTGCACCACATTGTAAAGTTTTCATGCTTTTTGCCTTCCTTGTTAGACTGAGATCCTTAATGCAGTAAACTAAGTCACCTAAGTCTGAGTCACCTAACCTCTCTATGTCTCAATTTCTTTATCTGTAAAGTGGAGGGAATGATGGCATTTGTAGCAAAAGGTTACCAGAGGATTAAAGAGTTAATACATGTGCTGAGCTCACTGCGGGCACATACGGAACAGTTACTACCTGTTAGCTTTTATATTCTCTCTAGCCCCAGCACCTAACGTAGCATCTGACATAATACTGATGCTTAGCACATGTTTTGGAATGAATGAGTGAATAACAGTGGGTCTTAAAGAGGCGGGCATGGGTCATGCAAGCATTACAAGGCAGTAGCTATTACAGGAATTTTGACATCTGTTACTGCCCTAACAAGCCAGTCAAAGTTAACTTCTCCCAGATGCCTGGCACTCAGATTGGACTGGTCATGACTCTTGTGCTTAATGACTATCTTTTTCAGTTGACTGTAAGCTCCATCTATACATACACTCATTCATTCAAAGAATATATTTTTAGCATTTGTTATGTGCCAAGCCCTGTTCTAGGTACTGGGAATAGAGTCGTGAACAATTAAAAAAAGAGTCCTGCCCTCATGGAACTTTAATTTGAGTTGGGGAAACAGACTATATATTATATATATGTTTTATTTGTTTACAGCTATACAAAGAAACAGTACAACAGTTCAACATAAGTCATGATTTTGTACCCAGTACTTTCAGTTGCTTATGCCACTTATTGGCTGTGTGACATGGGACAAGTTATTTAACTTTTCTGTGCTTCACCTTCCTTATCTGAAATGAAGGTTGTCGTGGTAGGGATTTAGTCGCTTGATTTGTTTTCAGTACACAGTAAGGAAGCCCTGTATACTTTAATATTTTGATCATGATTTTGATAAAGTATAAAAAGGTTTACTGATCAAGTCAGTAAACTGTATGAAACTGGGAAGACTAGAGAATACTTTGGGAGACAGAGCTTGGCAAGCTGGAACAATGGCCAAATCTAAGAAGCGGAAATTCAATAGGCTGTATCACTCAGGGTTCTTTGGCTATGCTTGGAAAAGGTGCTCTGTTTACTAGTCTCATCAGACTGTATCCAGTGAGGCAGATAGATTTCCCCAAATAGAAATGAGGATGCTATTACAAAAAGGAAATACATAGAACAGATGCAGGGCAGCCAAATAGATTAAAATGTCCACTATGCGGTGATACATATAAAGTTGAAAGTGATAACCACAGAAATACAAGGTGAGAACATCTGGTTTGGCAGCTTCACAAACAAAAAAAATACTTAGGAATTAGCGAACAGTCAGCTCAAATGGAGTCATAATTGGCAGTGCCTACAGAACAAAAAAAATGAGCTGATGTGGCATTAACAGATGTACTCTTTGTGTCTGCTTGCTGGTAAGCTAGCTCATCTTTTCCTGATCCCTATTTATTATTTTATTTTATTTTTTAAAATTAATTAATTATTTTATCTTTGGCTGCGTTGGGTCTTTGTTGCTGCGCGCGGGCTTTCTCTAGTTGCGGCGAGCGGGGGCTACTCTTCGTTGCGCTGCGCAGGCTTCTCATTGTGGTGGGTTCTTGCTGCGGAGCACGGGCTCTAGGCGCGTGGGCTTCAGTAGTTGTGGCACGTGGGCTCATTAGGTGTGGCTCGCAGGCTCTAGCACGAAGGCTCAGTAGTTGTGGCACACTGGCTTAGCTGCTCCGCGGCATGTGGGATCTTCCCGGACCAGGGCTCAAACCTGTGTCCCCTTCATTGGCAGGCGGATTCTTAACCACAGCGCCACCAGGGAAGTCCCCTATTTATCATTTTAACCTCAGGGAAAATAGGAGAGCAGATGCAATCTTGCAAAGGAGTAAAGTATGTAGGGGAATTTCCTCAGCTGACTGAGAAAAAGATGAAAGCTGACGACGGACTAGAAGAGGATGCAGGTGGGGGAAGTAGGTGGTAAAACGTGTGTAAATTAGTCCTGACTGACCACATGTTGACATGAAAATATTTTTGGATATTTCGGGTTAAAGAAAATGTATTATTATTATTGTTATTTTTTTGGCTGTGCTGTGTAGCTTGCAGGATCTTAGTTCCCCGACCAGGGATTGAACTCAGGCCCTCAGCACTGAAAGCACAGAGTCCTAACCACTGGACCACCAGGGAGTTCCCAAGAAAATGTATTATTAAAATGATTTTCATTTTAATGAAAATCATTAAAATTTTAATGATGCTCCTTTTTTTAATGCAGCTACTAGAAAATGTAAAATTACATGTGTGGTTTGCATTTGTGGGTCACATTACATTTCTATTGGACAGCACTGCTCCAGAGGAAATGGGGAAGTGAGAAAATATGAAAGACTGGGTCATTTAAAAAGAACTTGAGTTAATATAGGACACTTTCAGTTATGGCTCCAAGTTGGTTTATCAGATTGGACTAACTTCAGTAGGTGTTTCTTACTACTGGGTGGTGTAGAAATTGTGAAGAAGACAGATTCAGTTTTAGAAAATGAAGAAGCCACATTTTCTTGGCTTGTGGGATGGGGGATTGAGCCATTTGTTTTTGTATTAAAATGAAGGGACTGGAGGACTCAAGGACATCTAGGCAGTTGAAGGCATCTAAAGATAGAATACAGTCTTGGGAGGTGGTAAGTTCAATGTTATAGAAAATATTCAGAGATTCTAATCCCAACAGAAAGATTAAAAACACAGTGTACCCAATTCTATTCCTGAGTCTTTCATTCCTGACTCTTTTGGTACAAATCATAAGCCACTCTATTCTTCAGTTCTTTCCTCATCTATTACATGGAGTTTGATGAAAATGACTTTGGTATAAAGGAGATATAAAACTATAAAATGCTTTGAGCTTGCAAGAGGAATGTGTGATGTGATGGAATGTGATGTATTTTCTAACCTTGATCCAGGAAAAGGGGTCCTTGGTGCTCCAGGCATTGATTGATCCAGAATAATGAAGTCTGGCCAGCTTTGGGGCCCACTGTCCTTTGCCCAAGAAAGGGGAGAGAGATTAGATTCAGCTGGGTTGGTCCTAGTCACCTAGGAATAAAATTACTCTCTTGAGAAAGGTTAATGCTAGCTGTGGAGACGTTAAAGGCATAAAGCATATTAGTATCAATGACTACCAATGTGGCCTGTGGGCTGTAGATTGAGAACTCTCATCAATGACTACTACCAGGCCTGTCCTTGTTGTCCACTGTATTTTCTAAAATTTAATAATTTTGTTGATTGTTAGTACCTCTAGTTAGCTAATACTGGAATGTGTTACCATCACTATCAAATAATATTATTATTTCTTTATTACCTAATGTATGTTCACTGGAGAAAAATTAGAAAATAAAATATAAAAATAAAACATAAGTAAAAATAAAAATAAAAGAAGTAAAAAGCACCATACTTCCGCCCAGAGAAAAATAATACTATTTTAGTATATAACTTTCAAGCCTCTTTTTCTTTTTTTTCTTTCCTTTTTTCTCTTTTTTTGCGGTACGCAGGCCTCTCACTGTTGCGGCCTCTCCCGTTGTGGAGCACAGGCTCCGGACGCGCAGGCTCAGCGGCCATGGCTCATGGGCCCAGCTGCTCGGCAGCATGTGGGATCCTCCCGGACCGGGGCACGAACCCACGTCCCCTGCATCGGCAGGCGGACTCTCAACCACTGCGCCACCAGGGAAGCCCTCTTTTTCTTTTTCTTTTTCTTTTTTTCTTTCTTTTTTTTCAAAGTGGCCTTACAATTTGGTAATTCCTCCAGCAATTTGTTTGTTTGTTTTTCAGGCCTCTTTTTCAAATGCAATTTTTTCCCTCTAAAACAGAGTTTGGCCAACATTTTTCTGTAAATAATTTAACCTTTGCAGATCATCTGGTCTTGTTGCAATTACTTAAATGCTGTTGTAGAGCAAAAGCGGCCATAGATGATTGTAAATGAAAGGGTGTGGCTTCTTTATGGACAGTGAAATTAGAATTTCATACAATTTTCACATGTCATGAAATATTATTCTTCTTTTGTTTTTTCCCCCAATCATTTAAGAATAGAAAAGTGATTATTAGCTTGAAGGCCATACAAAATCAAGTGACGGGCTGGATGTGGCCTGCGGGCTGTAGTTTGAGAACTCTCTCTAGATCCAGTTCAAGCTTTCTATCACTGCTCACAGAAAAATGTAGCTTCTTGCTACAGTGAAGAGAATGGACTCAAGGGAAGCCATATGGAAGGCAGGCAGGACATTTAAAGAGGCAGTGGCATTACTCAAGTGAGAAGTGATGATGGCCTGAATTAAGATGCTCACACTGGGAAATGGAGAAGAGAAAATAGATTTGAAAGGCACCTATGGAGACGGATTGGTTATCTGAATCTTTCCAATAGAAATAAAAAAGATATAATCAGCACAGTGCTTTAAGAGAAAGGAATAGTATTTACCATATTGTCCTGAAGCTGTAATCTGAAAATCTCTAATGCGTCCAGAAGCCATTCCCAGTGGAGTCTGACATTCTGAAATCACATGAAGGGAGCACAATAGTTAGAAGTGCAGAAAATATAGCTTCACAAATGCAAGTCAATGAGAACACCAACAAATGCTCATATTTTTTAGTGTTTACTATGTGCCAAGAACTGTACTAAATATTTTATTGTACTATATCATTTAATTCACTCCAACAGGTAGGTGCTACTGCTACTCACATTGTGCAGCTGAGGAAACTAGGGTCAATACGTAAGTAGACCAGTGGTTCTCTTACTTGTTTAGGGTGAAAACTCAAATTCTTCCAAGTGATATTTGTAAGTTATCTTTGGTAACTGAACCAAAACTAAGTTTCAAAATTTGCTCTTGGAGCTTCAGGGTCAAAGTGTTCAAAGCTTCAAGCATATCTGCCCTCCTCTGAGGACTCTGATGATTTCTACCAGCAATATTCATTTTAGATTTGGAAATGACTGTGAGCTTGTATTCACTTCCTGACAAAAGCAACCGCCCTAGGAAGGGGGAAAGAGGTATAGAGGTAGGTGCCACTCACTCTTGCTGTACACCAGGAAGAGAGTGCTCATCCCAGCTTGCAGGTGTTCGCCAATAAGACATTCTATCCGCCAAATTCCAACTTTGGATGGTAGCATTTCCACTGTCTCAAAAACACCTTATCAAAACCAAAAGGAACAAAAATTATTTCTTTTCACACAAATGGGCATAAGATACACTGGCTTATGCAGAATATCAAAGGAGATCTACCCAAGTCAGTTGTACCATTCTTGGACCCCTCAAACCCAGAGTGCTTGGCATGTGACCCCTACAGCTGAAGACCCTGGAAATTGAGTACTGGCCCCAGGAAATGGGAGAGATTGGGTGATGGGATGCTTTGGTGGTGGAGACAGGAGAAAGATTGGCCTGCACTCTCAGTGCTTTTCGAAGCCAGAGGTGTATTTCTCATTGACGAGATGTGGGCTCCCTGCCTTGAGGGGTAAAGTAACTCCAGGAGCAAGAAGCTAGAGGGTGAATGCTGAGGGGCTGAGGAATCAGTCACAGTGACCACCCAGAATAAAGGTGGAAACAACCAGGTCAAGGGGATTTCATGAGAGATGGTCCCAAAAGGGAGTCTCTGAAGAGCCCCTGAAAGTACCTCACCAAAAGAAGTCAGATTGAAATATCTGCCCGGTTCAGACAGTGGTGCCATCCCTCACCTCTACCCTTGCCACGCTGCGGTTCAGATCAGCAACGAGCCAGGAGTGGAGGGGGAAGCATAGGTAGAGAAACAGAAAACGCAACCAACTTGGAGGAGGAGATATTGAACTTAAATCAAGTTCAGAATTTTGATTAATATCTTGGAGTAGACATTGTAATTTGTGACCTGAACTGTATTTGTGATGTAAAGTGACTGCAGGACTGTTTATTACTTAAGAGTGAGCAGAGTATGGTAGGAGGAGCTTCAAGACGGCAGAGGAGTAAGACGTGGAGATCTCCTTCCCCCCCAACAAATACATCAGAAATACAACTACATGTGGAACAACTCCTACAGAACACCTACTGAATGCTGGCAGAAGACCTCAGACCTCCCAAAAGGCAAGAAACTCCCCACGTACCTGGGTAGGGCAAAAGAAAAAAGAAAAAACAGAGACAAAAGAATAGGGACGGGACCTGCACCAGTGGGAGGGAGCTGTGAAGGATGAAAGGTTTCCACACACTAGGAGCCCCTTCACGGGCGGAAACTGCAGGTGGCGGAGGGGGACGCTTCGGAGCCGCAGAGGAGGGCGCAGCAACAAGGGTGCGGAGGGCAAAGCGGAGAGATTCCCGCACAGAGGATCGGCGCCGACCGGCGCTCACCAGCCCGAGAGGCTTGTCCGCTCCCCCGCCGGGGCGGGGGGGCTGGGAGCTGAGGCTCAGGCTTTGGTTGGACTGCAGGGAGAGGACTGGGGATGGCGGTGTGAACACAGCCTGAAGGGGTTAGTGTACCACGGCTAGTGCGGCTAGTGCACCACAGGCTCGCCCCGCATCGTACCCCTTCCTCCCCCCACTGCCTGAGTGAGCCAGAGCCCCCTAATCAGCTGCTCCTTTAACCCCATCCTGTCTGGGTGGGGAAGAGACGCCCCCAGGAGACCTACACGCAGAGGCGGGGCCAAATCCAAAGCTGAGCCCCTGGGAGCTGTGAGAACAAAGAAGAGAAAGGGAAATCCCTCCCAGCAGCCTCAGAAGTAGCGGATTAAAGCTCCACAATCAACTTGATGTACCCTGCATCCGTGGAATACATGAATAGACAACGAATCATCCCAAATTGAGGAGGTGGACTTTGGGAGCAACTGTAGACTTGGGGTTTGCTTTCTGCATCAATCTGTTTCTGGTTTTATGTTTATGTTAGTTTAGTATTTAGAGCTTATTATCACTGGTATATTTATTGATTTAGTTGCTCTCTTCCTTTATATATATATATATTTTTTTTTTCTTTTTCCTTTTTCTCTTTTTGTGAGTGTGCATGTGTATGCTGCTTTGTGTGATTTTGTCTGTATAGGTTTGCTTTTACCATTTGTCCTAGGGTTCTGTCTGTCCATTTTTTTTTAGTATAGTTTTTAGCACTTGTTATCACTAGTGGATTTGTTTATTGGTTTGGTTGCTCTCTTCTTTTTTTAATTGCTTTTTAATTTTAATAATTTTTAAAATTTTTAATAATTTTATTTTATTTATTTATTTTCTTTCTTTCCTTTTTATCTCCCTTTTCTTCTGAGCCGTGTGGCTGACAGGGTCTTGGTGCTCTCGCTGGGTGTCAGGCCTGAGCCTCTGAGGTTGGAGAGCCGAGTTCAGGACATTGGACCACCAGAGACCTCCCAGCCCCATGTAATATCAAACGGCGAGAGCTCTCCCAGAGATCTCCATCTCAACGCTAAGACCCAGCTCCACTCAATGACCAGTAAGCTCCAGTGCTGGATGCCCCACACCAAACAACTAGCAAGACAGGAACACAACCCCACCCATTACACCTAAACCAACTAGAGAAAGAAGAACAAAAAAACCCAAAGTTAGCAGAAGGGAAGAAACCATAAAGATCACATCAGAAATAAATGAAAAAGAAATGAAGGAAACAATAGCAAAGATCAATAAAACTAAAAGCTGGTTCTTTGAGGAGATAAACAAAATTGATAAACCATTAGCCAGACTCATCAAGAAAAAAAGGGAGAAGACTCAAATCAATAGAATCAGAAATGAAAAAGGAGAAGTAACAACTGACACTGCAGAAATAAAAAAAATCATGAGGGATTACTACAAGCAACTCTATGCCAATAAAATGGACAATCTGGAAGAAATGGACAAATTCTTAGAAATGCACAAACTGCCAAGACTGAATCAGGAAGAAATAGAAAATATGAACAGACCAATCACAAACACTGAAATTGAAACTGTGATTAAAAATCTTCCAACAAACAAAAGCCCAGGACCAGATGGCTTCACAGGCGAATTCTATCAAACATTTAGAGAAGAGCTAACACCTATCCTTCTCAAACTCTTCCAAAATATAGCAGAGGGAGGAACACTCCCAAACTCATTCTACGAGGCCACCATCACCTTGATACCAAAACCAGACAAGGATGTCACAAAGAAAGAAAACTACAGGCCAATATCACTGATGAACACAGATGCAAAAATCCTCAACAAAATACTAGCAAACAGAACCCAACAGCACATTAAAAGGATCATACACCATGATCAAGTGGGGTTTATCCCAGGAATGCAAGGATTCTTCAATATACGCAAATCAATCAATGTGATAATCCATATTGACAAATTGAAGGATAAAAACCATATGATCGTCTCAATAGATGCAGAAAAAGCTTTTGACAAAATTCAACACCCATTTATGATAAAAACGCTCCAGAAAGTAGGCAAAGAGGGAACTCACCTCAACCATATATGGGCCATATATGGCAATATATGGCCATATATGACAAACCCACAGCCAACATCGTTTTTAATGGTGAAAAACTGAAACCATTTCCACTAAGATCAAAAACAAGACAAGGCTGCCCACTCTCACCACTATTATTCAACATAGTTTTGGAAGTTTTAGCCACGGCAAACAGAGAAGAAAAAGAAATAAAAGGAATCCAAATCGGAAAAGAAGAAGTAAAGCTGTCACTGTTTGCAGATGACATGATACTATACATAGAGAATCCTAAAGATGCCACCAGAAAACTACTAGAGCTAATCAATGAATTGGGTAAAGTAGCAGGATACAAAATTAATGCACAGAAATCTCTTGCATTCCTATACACTAAAGACAAAAAAATCTGAAGAGAAATTACGGAAACACTTCCATTTGCCATTGCAACAAAAAGAATAAAATACCTAGGAATAAACCTACTTAAGGACACAAAAGACCTGTATGCAGAAAACTATAAGACACTGATGAAAGAAATTAGAGATGATACAAACAGATGGAGAGATATACCATGTTCTTGGATTGGAAGAATCAACATTGTGAAAATGACTCTACTACCCAAAGCAATCTACAAATTCAATGCAATCCCTATCAAACTACCAATGGCATTTTTCACAGAACTAGAACAAAAAATCTTAAAGTCTGTATGGAGACACAAAAGACCCCGAATAGCCAAAGCAATCTTGAGAAAGAGATACGGAGGTGGAGGAATCAGGCTCCCTGACTTCAGACTATACTACAAAGCTACAGTCATCAAGACAGTATGGTACTGGCACAAAAACAGAAATATAGATCAATGGAACAGGATAGAAAGTCCAGAGATAAACCCACGCACATATGGTCACCTTATCTTTGAAAAAGGAGACAACAATAGACAATGGAGAAAAGAGAGCCTCTTCAATAAGTGGTGCTGGGAAAATTGTACAGCTACAATGTAAAAGAATGAAATTAAAACACTTTCTGGGCTTCCCTGGTGGCGCAGTGGTTGAGAGTCCGCCTGCCGATGCAGGGGACACGGGTTCATGCCCTGGTCTGGGAAGATCCCACATGCTGTGGAGTGGCTGGGCCTGTGAGCCATGGTCGCTGAGCCTGCGCGTCCAGATCCTGTGCTCCACAACGGGAGAGGCCACAACAATGAGAGGCCCGTGTACCGCAAAAAAAAACAAAAACACTTCCTAACACCATACACAAAAATAAATTCAAAATGAATTAAAGACCTAAATGTAAGGCCAGAAACTATCAAACTCTTAGAGGAAAACATAGGCAGAACACCTTATGACATAAATCACAGCAAGATCCTTTTTGACCCACCTCCTAGAGAAATGGAAATAAAAACAAAAATAAACAAATGGGACCTAATGAAACTTCAAAGCTTTTGCACAACCAAGGCAACCATAAACAAGACGAGAAGACAACCCTCATAATGGGAGAAAATATTTGCAAGTGAAGCAACTGACAAAGGATTAATCTCCCAAATATAGAAGCAGCTCATGCAGCTCAATATCAAAAATAAACCAACTCAATCCAAAAATGGGCAGAAGACCTAAATAGACATCTCTCCAAAGAAGATATACAGATTGCCAACAAGCACATGAAAGGTTGCTCAACATCACTAATCATTAGAGAAATGCATATCAAAACTACAATGTGGTATCACCTCACACTAGTCAGGATGGCCATCATCAAAGTCTAGAAACAATAAATGCTGGAGAGGGTGTGGATAAAAGGAACCCTCTTGCACTGTTGGTGGGAATATAAATTGATATAGCCACTATGGAGAACAGTATGGAGGTTCCTTAAAAAACTAAAAATAGAACTACCATATGATCCAGCAATCCCACTACTGGGCATATACCCTGAGAAAACCATAATTCAAAACGAATCATGTACCACAATGTTCACTGCAGCACTATTTACAATAGCCAGGACATGGAAGCAACCTAAGTGTCCATCGACAGAGGAATGGATAAAGAAGATGTGGCACATATATACAATGGAATATTACTCAGCCATAAAAAGAAATGAAATTGAGTTATTTGTAATGAGGTGGATGGACCCAGAGTCAGTCGTACAGAGTGAAGTGAAGTCCGAAAGAGAAAAACAAATACCGTATGCTAACACATATATATAGAATTTTTAAAAAAAGGTTCTGAAGAACGTAGGGGCAGGACAGGAATAAGGAAGCAACATAGAGAATGGACTTGAGGACACAGGGAGGGGGAAGGGTAAGCTGGGACGAAGTGAGAGAGTGGCATGGACTTTTATATACAACCAAATGTAAATTGGCTAGCTAGTAGGAAGCAGCCACATAGCACAGGGAGATCAGCTCGGTGCTTTGTGACCACCTAGAGGGGTGGTATAGGGAGGGTGGGAAGGAGACGCAAGAGGGCGGGGTTATGAGGACATAAGTATATGTATAGCTGATTCACTTTATTATACAGCAGTAACTAACACACCACTGTAAAGGAACTATACTCCAATAAAGATGTTTAAAAAAAAAAAGTGAGCTTAAAGTCACTGGGCTTATCAGAATTTTTACACAGAAACAGGGGAAGTTTACTTCCACTATTAAACCTGTTTTAAAGGGACACTGGAGAACTAAAATGAAATTATGTTTTGATCAACATTGTGAGGAGTGCTTAATCAATATATTGCTTTCATACATAAACAAATCAGTCTTTGGGAAACTACTGGTGCCATGTGGGATATGAGGTGGTAGAAAAATCCCTTTTTCCTAGGAAAGTGCTGTGATATCAATTATCCATTTATTCTGTTTTATTTCCTTTATAGCACATTATCTGTATCTGAAATTATCATGTTCACTTGCTAATTTATTTATTATCTCTCTGTAGGGTAAAATTACTTGAAAAAGTAAGCTACCCGAGAGCAGGGAGTTGGCCTGCTTTGTTCACTGGACATCCCCAGGGCACAGACCTTTAAAGTAGGTTTTCAGCAAGCACAGTAAGTTGAAGAAAGAGCACAAAGTGGCTCGTACCTGGGTAGAGATTGTAGACTGCCATTTTATACTCCTCCTTTTTCCGTACAGTGAACACATGTCCACTGAAATGAATAGAATGGATATTTTCATTGCTGCCCATGCTGAGCAGATACCATCGGATCTTTTGATCCTGAGCCATTGCTAAACCAGGTAGTGTATCCATCACATAGCCATTGATTGCTGGAGAAAGAAAACAGAGAAAGCTGTTAAAATCTATTGCATTTCTTTCCCTCCACTCCAGTCAAAAAATATTGATTCCTATGAGGATTCCACTCCCATACATATAGTCTCAAATCATACAATGTCGAAACCTCAGGCTCAAGGTTCATTTCACAGTGAGTAATATTTGGGTGTGGAATATATTACCATGGAAGCGATACTTTTCTCTAAAAGTGGGGTCCTCCATCTGGATGTTGCAGGGAGCCCTGCAGTTCCTTTCCATGTTTTCAGTGAAGTACCAGCTCTTGGTCTCATCAAAAATAGTGAAAAACAGAGCAAATTCCTGCACTGTCACTTGTCTCCCATGGGCAGCACTCAGAGTGTTTGTGCGGCAGATCAGAAGGGGTCCAATCAAGCCTGAGTGCACATCTTTTTCCTGAAAGACACCAGTCCTGTGAGCAAAAGTTCTCTCACCCATGAACCAGAGTGGATTTCTCATTAACTTTTATGCCACTCCAACCCACTCCCCATATTCCCACAGTACAATTTCTTCCTCTTTAGTAGATTCCAGAGCGATATGTCTAAGTCATAAATATGATGACAGCTCCCCTATTTAAAGCTTCCCATTATGCTTAGGATAAATACCAAACTTCAAACATAACACAAAGACTCTTTCTTTTAAACCAGGAAGAGGCCAGCACAACATAGACCTGCTTACCAGATCAACATCAGAAAAATAAGCCCAGGCTTTGCAGTCAAACTCATCTTTCGTTGGTGCCATATGATGCTGCACTTTCCAAAAGTAAGTTTTGGTTTCATTAGGCTTGACAAACTTTTTTCTAGGTTCTGCTCCTTCCCTCTGATCTTCCTCATAAGAAATAAGGCTAGAATAGAAGGAGTAGGGACGAGATGCCTGGTTTTTAAATGTTACCTGCAGAGCAAGAAAAAAAAAGAAAAGAAAAGAAATTAAAAAAGCAAGTGTTATGTTTTAAGATCTTGTAAAGTTCTTAGGTTAGGGTTTATATCCCTAATAGCAATGCCGATTTGGGGGGGGTTTATCCAGGTTTTTAATAGCTGGAGGAAATGGTACAGAGTATGGATGTTGTTAGAACCCAAACCTAAAGATCTACAAAAGAAACTGAGACATTTTTGAATTCCAAAATCTTTATGGCATGAACTCAAAGTTGCAAAGGAGAAAATTTCTAAATACTTAAAAGCAATTCCAATGTAAAAGGGAAAATATCAGCACAGGGGTTTTAAGAGACCAGAACCCTGGGAACTGACACCCTTAAGTTAAGGTTCTTCATGACAAATGCCAGGATGAATACTTAGGATATTTAAAGAAGACTTGTTTTTCAAATTAAAAAATATTATACATTTTCATGCGACATATGGAAAGTAAAATAAAATTGAAGTCAGAAAAAAATTCACTTACAATCCCATAATTTTAGATCCTCCTATATCCTTCATGTAAACAATCAATTGGGACAATGGATGACTGTTTCTGGAAAAAATAAAACTACCTTGATCTTTGGCTCACACACACCAAAACCAAATTCTAGTCTACAGGAATTATTGATGGAGTAAAAAGTTAAATGTTAAGAAATTAAACTGTAGAAGAAAGTTGAAAAAAGTATAGGTGATTTTAAGAAAAAAGAAATCTCTGTATAGGGAAGGATTTTTATAAATAAAAAAGCTATGCAAGTGTCATAAAGGAAAGATTTACGGGTTACTACCTAAAATTTCAAACCTGTTTTATTTTAAAAACCATTATATACAAAATTAAGAGAAAACAAACTTGGAAAAATATTATTCACTAAAATGATCAATGATCATTAATATATCAATGATCTATAATATACAAGGTAATATAAATGAACAAGAAAAGCACTCCCTCCAAAAATTTCAACTATGCAAAGGACATTAATAGATAATTCATTAGAGAAAGTCTTAAAATGTTCACGTACATTGCACTCCTGGAATTTTATCCTAGGAAAAGCGTTGTGGCTGCAGCATTACTTAAATAGTTAAAAAAAAAAAAAGAAACTATCTAAAAGGTTGTGCAAAGTAGACGGTTAAGTAAACCATAAAATCATATAATGGACTAATATTCCATCATTTAAAAATATATGTAGGGTTTTTGTTTCCTGGTGCGCGAGGAGAGGGGATTAAGAGCGCTGCTTAAAGGAGCTCCAGAGACGGCGTGAGCCGCGGCTAACAGCGCGGACCCCAGAGACGGGCATGATACGCTAAGGCTGCTGCTGCCGCCACCAAGAAGCCTGTGTGAGAGCACAGGTCACTCTCCACACCCCACTTCCGAGGAGACTGTGCAGCTCGCCACTGCCAGGGTCCCGGGATCCAGGGTCAACTTCCCCGGGAGAACGCACGGCGCGCCTCAGGCTGGTGCAACGTCATGCCGACTTCTGCCGCCGCAGCCCCGCCCCGCACTCCGTGCCCCTCCCTGCCCCCGGCCTGAGTGCGCCAGAGCCCCCAAGTCAGCGGCTTCTTTAACCCAGTCCTGTCCGAGCGGGAACAGATGCCCTCCGCGACATACATGCTGAGGCGGGGCCAAATCCAAAGCTGAGCCCCGGGAGCTGTGAGAACAAAGAAGAGAAAGGGAAATCTCTCCCAGCAGCCTCAGGAGCAGCGGATTAAAGCTCCACAATCAACTCGATGTACCTGCATCTGTGGAATACATGAATAGACAACGAATCATCCCAAATTGAGGAGGCGGACTTCTAGAGCAAGATTTATGATTTTTTCCCCTTTTCCTCTTTTTGTGAATGTGTATGTGTATGCTTCTGTGTGAGATTTTGTCTGTATAGCTTTGCTTCCACCATTTGTCCGAGGGTTCTATCCATCCGTTTTTTTGCTCTTAATAATTATTTTTTTATTTTAATAACTTTATTATATTTTTTCTTTAGTTTACTTTATCTTCTTTCTTTCTTTTTTCCTTCCTTCCTTCGTTCCTCCCTCGCTCCCTCCCTCCTTTCTTTCTTTCTTTCTTCCTACTTCTAACCTTTTATTCTGAGCCGAGTGGATGAAAGGCTCTTGCTGCTCCAGCCAGGAGTCAGGACTCTGCCTCTGAGGTGGGAGAGCCAACTTCAGAACACTCGTCAAGAAGAGACCTCCCAGCCCCACATAATATCAAACGGCGAAAATCTCCCAGAGATCTCCATCTCAACACCAGCACCCAGCTTCACTCAACGACCAGCAAGCTACAGTGCTGGACAACCTATGCCAACCATATAGCAAAACAGGAACACAACCCCACCCACTAGCAGAGAGGCTGCCTAAAATCATAATAAGTCCACAGACACCCCAAAACACACCACCAGACGTGGACCTGCCCACTAGAGAGACAAGATCTAGCCTCATACACCACAACACAGCCACTAGTCCCCTCCACCAGGAAGCCTACACAACGCACTGAACCAACCTTAGCCACTGGAGACAGACATCAAAAACAACGGGAGCTACGAACTTGCAGCCTGCAAAAAGGTGAACCCAATCACAGTAAGATAAGCAAAATGAGAAGACAGAAAAACACACAGCAGATGAAGGAGCAAGATAAAAACCCACCAGACCTAACAAATGAAGAGGAAATAGGCAGTCTACCTGAAAAAGAGTTCAGAATAATGATAGTAAAGATGATCCAAAATCTTGGAAATAGAATGGACAAAATGCAAGAAGCAGTTAACAAGGACCTAGAAGAAATAAAGATGAAACAGACAATGATCAACAACACAATAAATGAAATTAAAAATACTCTAGATGGGATCAATAGCAGAATAACTGAGGCAGAAGAACGGATAAGTGACCTGGAAGATAAAATAGTGGAAATAACTACTACAGAGCAGAATGAAGAAAAAAGAATGCAAATAACTAAGGACAGTCTCAGAGACCCATGGGACAACATTAAACACACCAGCATTCGAATTATAGGGGTTCCAGAAGAAGAAGAGAAAAAGAAAGGGACTGAGAAAATATTTGAAGAGATTAGAGTTGAAAACTTCCCTAATATGGGAAAGGAAATAGTTTATCAAGTCCAGGAAGCACAGAGAGCCCCATACAGGATAAATCCAAGGAAAAATATGCCAAGACATGTATTAATCAAACTGTCAGAAATTAAATACAAAGAAAACATATTAAAAGCAGCAAGGGAAAAACAACAAATAACACACAAGGGAATCCCCATAAGGTTAACAGCTGATCTCTCAGCAGAAACTCTACAAGCCAGAAGGGAGTGGCAGGACATACTGAAAGTGATGAAGGAGAAAAACCTGCAACCAAGATTACTCTACCCAGCAAGGATCTCATTCAGATTTGATGGAGAAATTAAAACCTTTACAGACAAGCAAAAGCTGAGAGAGTTCAGCACCACCAAACCAGCTTTACAACAAATGCTAAAGGAACTTCTCTAGACAAAAACACAAGAGAAGGAAAAGTCCTATAATAACGAACCCAAAACAATTTAGAAAATGGGAATAGGAACATACATATCGATAATTACCTTAAATGTAAATGGACTAAATGCTCCCACCAAAAGACACAGATTGGCTGAATGGATACAAAAACAAGACCCATATATATGCTGTCTACAAGAGACCCACTTCAGACCTAGAGACACATACAGACTGAAAGTAAGGGGATGGAAAAAGATATTCCATGCAAATGGAAACCAAAAGAAAGCTGGAGTAGCAATTCTCATATCAGACAAAATAGACTTTAAAATAAGGACTATCAGAAGAGACAAAGAAGGACACTACATAATGATTAAGGGATCGATCCAAGAAGAAGATATAACAATTGTAAATATTTATGCACCCAACATAGGAGCACCTCAATACATAAGGCAAAAACTAGCAGCCATAAAAGGGGAAATCGACAGTAACACATTCATAGTAGGGGACTTCAACACCCCACTTTCACCAATGGACAGATCATCCAAAATGAAAATAAATAAGGAAACACAAGCTTTAAATGATACATTAAACAGGATGGACTTAATTGATATTTATAGGACACTCCATCCAAAAACAACAGAATACACATTTTTCTCAAGTGCTCATGGAACATTCTCCAGGATAGATCATATCTTGGGTCACAAATCAAGCCTTGGTAAATTTAAGAAAATTGAAATTATATCAAGTATCTTTTCCGACCACAACGCCATGAGATTAGATATCAATTATAGGAAAAGAGCAGTAAAAAATACAAACACATGGAGGCTAAACAATACACTACTTAGTAACGAAGTGATCACTGAAGAAATCAAAGAGGAAATTAAAAAATACCTAGAAACAAATGACAATGGAGATACAACGACCCAAAACCTATGGGATGCAGCAAAAGCAGTTCTAAGAGGGAAGTTTATAGCAATACAAGCCCACCTTAAGAAGCAGGAAACATCTCGAATAAACAACCTAACCTTGCACCTCAAGCAATTAGAGAAAGAAGAACAAAAAAACCCCAGAGTTAGCAGAAGGAAAGAAATCATAAAAATCAGATCAGAAATAAATGAAAAAGAAATGAAGGAAACAATAGCAAAGATCAATAAAACTAAAAGCTGGTTCTTTGAGAAGATTAACAAAATTGATAAACCATTAGCCAGACTCATCAAGAAAATAAGGGAGAAGACTCAAATCAATAGAATCAGAAATGAAAAAGGAGAAGTAACAACTGACACTGCAGAAATACAAAAAATCATGAGGGATTACTACAAGCAACTCTATGCCAATAAAATGGACAATCTGGAAGAAATGGACAAATTCTTAGAAATGCACAAACTGCCAAGACTGAATCAGGAAGAAATAGAAAATATGAACAGACCAATCACAAACACTGAAATTGAAACTGTGATTAAAAATCTTCCAACAAACAAAAGCCCAGGACCAGATGGCTTCACAGGCGAATTCTATCAAACATTTAGAGAAGAGCTAACACCTATTCTTCTCAAACTCTTCCAAAATATAGCAGAGGGAGGAACACTCCCAAACTCATTCTACGAGGCCACCATCACCTTGATACCAAAACCAGACAAGGATGTCACAAAGAAAGAAAACTACAGGCCAATATCACTGATGAACATAGATGCAAAAATCCTCAACAAAATACTAGCAAACAGAATCCAACAGCACATTAAAAGGATCATACACCATGATCAAGTGGGGTTTATTCCAGGAATGCAAGGATTCTTCAATATACGCAAATCTATCAATGTGATTAACCATATTAACAAATTGAAGGAGAAAAACCATATGATCATCTCAATAGATGCAGAGAAAGCTTTTGACAAAATTCAACACCCATTTATGATAAAAACCCTGCAGAAAGTAGGTGTAGAGGGAACTTTCCTCAATATAATAAAGGCCGTATATGACAAGCCCACAGCCAACATCATCCTCAATGGCGAAAAACTGAAAGCATTTCCACTAAGGTCAGGAACAAGACAAGGTTGCCCACTCTCACCACTCTTATTCAACATAGTTTTGGAAGTTTTAGCCACAGCAATCAGAGAAGAAAAGGAAATAAAAGGAATCCAAATCGGAAAAGAAGAAGTAAAGCTGTCACTGTTTGCAGATGACATGATACTCTACATAGAGAATCCTAAAGATGCTACCAGAAAACTACTAGAGCTAATCAATGAATTTGGTAAAGTAGCAGGATACAAAATTAATGCACAGAAATCTCTGGCATTCCTATATACTAATGATGAAAAATCTGAAAGTGAAATCAAGAAAACACTCCCATTTACCATTGCAACAAAAAGAATAAAATATCTAGGAATAAACCTACCTAAGGAGACAAAAGACCTGTATGCAGAAAATTATAAGACACTGATGAAAGAAATTAAAGATGATACAAACAGATGGAGAGATATACCATGTTCTTGGATTGGAAGAATCAACATTGTGAAAATGACTCTACTTCCCAAAGCAATCTATAGATTCAATGCAATCCCTATCAAACTACCACTGGCATTTTTCACAGAACTAGAACAAAAAATTTCACAATTTGTATGGAAACACAAAAGACCCCGAATAGCCAAAGCAATCTTGAGAACAAAAAATGGAGCTGGAGGAATCAGGCTGCCTGACTTCAGACTATACTACAAAGCTACAGTAATCAAGACAGTATGGTACTGGCACAAAAACAGAAAGATAGATCAATGGAATAGGATAGAAAGCCCAGAGATAAACCCATGCACATATGGTCACCTTATCTTTGATAAAGGTGGCAGGAATATACAGTGGAGAAAGGACAGCCTCTTCAATAAGTGGTGCTGGGAAAATTGGATAGGTACATGTAAAAGTATGAGATTAGATCACTCCCTAACACCATACACAAAAATAAGCTCAAAATGGATTAAAGACCTAAATGTAAGGCCAGAAACTATCAAACTCTTAGAGGAAAACATAGGCAGAACACTCTATGACATAAATCACAGCAAGATCCTTCTTGACCCATCTCCTAGAGTAATGGAGATAAAAACAAAAATAAACAAATGGGACCTAATGAAACTTCAAAGCTTTTGCACAGCAAAGGAAACCATAAACAAGACCAAAAGACAGCCCTCAGAATGGGAGAAAATATTTGCAAATGAATCAACTGACAAAGGATTAATCTCTAAAATTTACAGGCAGCTCATGCAGCTCAATAACAAAAAAATAAACAACCCAATCCAAAAATGGGCAGAAGACCTAAATAGACATTTCTCCAAAGAAGATATACAGACTGCCAACAAACACATGAAAGAATGCTCAACATCATTAATCATTAGAGAAATGCAAATCAAAACTACAATGAGATATCATCTC
This sequence comes from Lipotes vexillifer, assembly GCF_000442215.2. Lineage (NCBI taxonomy): Eukaryota > Metazoa > Chordata > Mammalia > Artiodactyla > Lipotidae > Lipotes > Lipotes vexillifer. The sequence continues at coordinate 172,626 of NW_006794923.1, read as the reverse complement.
ACACCAGTCAGAATGGCCATCATCAAAAAATCTAGAAACAATAAATGCTGGAGAGGGTGTGGAGAAAAGGGAACACTCTTGCACTGCTGGTGGGAATGTGAATTGGTTCAGCCACTATGGAGAACAGTATGGAGGTTCCTTAAAAAACTACAAATAGAACTACCATATGACCCAGCAATCCCACTACTGGGCATATACCCTGAGAAAACCAGAATTCAAAAAGAGTCATGTACCAAAATGTTCATTGCAGCTCTACTTACAATAGCCCAGAGATGGAAACAACCTAAGTGTCCATCATCGGATGAATGGATTAAGAAGATGTAGCACATATATACAATGGAATATTACTCAGCTATAAAAAGAAACGAAATTGAGCTATTTGTAATGAGGTGGATAGACCTAGAGTCTGTCATACAGAGTGAAGTAAGTCAGAAAGAGAGAGACAAATACCGTATGCTAACACATATATATGGAATTTAAGAAAAAAATTGTCATGAAGAGCCTAGGGGTAAGACAGGAATAAAGACACACATCTAGTAGAGAATGGACTTGAGGATATGGGGAGGGGGAAGGGCAAGCTGTGATAAAGTGAGAGAGAGGCATGGACATATATACACTCCCAAACGTAAGGTAGAGATAGCCAGTGGGAAGCAGCCGCATGGCACAGGGAAACCGGCTCGGTTCTTTGTGGCTGTCTGGAGGGGTGGGATAGGGAGGGTGGGAGGGAGGGAGACAAAGAGGGAAGAGATATGGGAACATATATATATGTATAACTGACTCACTCTGTTATAAAGCAGAAACTAACACACCATTGTAAAGCAATTATACCCCAATAAAGATGTTTTTGTGCCCCGGTCCGGGAAGATCCCACATGCTGTGGAGCGACTAGGCCCGTGAGCCACGGCCGCTGAGCCTGCGCGTCCGGAGACCGTGCTCCGCAACGGAAGAGGCCACAACAGTGACAGGCCCGCGTACCCCGCACCAAAAAAAAAAAAAAAAAAAAAAAAAAAAAAAAAAAATATATATATATATATATATATGTAGGAAGTGTTTTTAATGACATAAGAAATGTTTATGACATATTTATTTAAAAAAGGATGATCCATTGTATAATTTTGAATACATAAATAGAATACATAGGAGAAACATAAGGACATACAGCAAAATGATAATTATGGTATTATTTTTCAACTTCCTTATTTTCTATACTTTGTTTCAAAAGTGAGAATACATTATTTTTATTAAAAAAATTATTGGAGTATAGTTGATTACAATGTTTGTGTTAGTTTCAGGTGTACAG
>NW_006794923.1:141722-171272 GCF_000442215.2 Lipotes vexillifer | reverse complement strand
TGGCCTCTTCCGTTGCGGAGCACAGGCTCCGGACGTGCAGGCTCAGCGGCCATGGCTCACGGGCCCAGCCACTCCGCGGCATGTGGGATCATCCCGGACCGGGGCACGAACCCATGTCCCCTGCATCAGCAGGCGGACTCTCAACCACTGCGCCACCAGGGAAGACCTATCCACTCTTTTTTAGATTCTTTTCCCATATAGGTTATTACAAAGCATTGAGTGGAGTTCCCAGTGCTATACAGCAGCTTCTTACTAGTTATCTATTTTATATATAGTAATGTGTATATGTCAATCCTGATCTCCCAATGTATGCCTCCCTCCCGCCTTCCCCCCTGTTAACCATAAGTTTTGTTTTCTACAACTGTGACTCTATTTGTTTTGTAAATAAATTCACTTGTACCCTTTTTAAAGATTCCATATATAAGCGATATCATATGATATTTCTCTTTCTCTGTCTGACTTCACTCAGTATGACAATCTCTAGGTCCATCCATGTTGCTACAAATGGCATTATTTCATTCTTTTTTACGGCCATTATTTTTAGAATCAGAAATCTAAAAAACACACACGGGATTAATTTTCTTCTAATTTCATTGTCCTCAACTTACCATGATGTTGTCTTCCACTTCTGCTCTTATATATGGTCCCAAGAGTCCCAAATGTTCATTTAGTTCTCCACGGTATAAGGGCTGAGTAAAGGAGCCATCAGCATATTCCTCAAATACCACCTTTTTGAACTGAGGGACATCTCCATTCTCAGCTCTGGAGAAAAAAGCAGAGGAAAAGCAATATCCTCATGGACCAGGTGGGTAGAAATGCCTCACATTGTTGTGCTCCCTGTATTTGAGATACATTTGGTAGAATTGATGATGAATTGGAAATGTAATGGAGAAGGGAGGGAGAAAGAGGGACTAAAGATAACCTCCCGGTTTCTGATTTGTGCAAATGGATGGATGGTGACGCAGTTCACTGAGATGGAGAACCCTAGAAGGGTAGGTTGCTGTATACAGTTTTGGACACATGGGGTATCTATGGGAATTATATTGGGAAATACATGGAGACTGGGAGTTCACAAAAGAGGTCTAGATGAAGATCATCTATATTTAGGTGGTAACAGAATCATGCAAGTGGCTTATCAAAGCCAATAGTCAATTTTATGTCCTCATCTTACTCAACATCTAAGCAACATTTTGCATAGTTAACCACTCCACCCTCCTTGACATACTCTCTCCAGGCTTCTCTAGTATATAAGATCCATGAAAGCAGGGGGATTTGTCTGTTTTGTCCACTGTTGTACTCCCAGCAGCTGGAACAAGTGCCTGCCACATAGTAGGTGCTCAAAAAAGATTTGTTGAACGTTGAATGGATGTAGGGTTTATAAACATACTCTAAATATGAGAGCCTCAGTGTTCAGTCCTTGGACCACTTTTCTTTGCTTTTTAAAAATTCTGTAAAAACTGTGAACTAAAACTATACAATAAAGTGCATAAAACATAAATGCTTTTGATACAAAAAATGCAACCACCACTAAGATCAAGAACTTTGCCAGCAGCCCAGAAGACTCACTGTTATCTGCCTTTTCAATCACATCCTCTCCCTTCCCACTAAGTGTAACCCCCATTCTGATGTTTATAATTATTTATTTGATTTTGTTCATAACTGTACCACTTACGTATACATACCTAAAGAACATAGCTTAGTTTTGCCTATTTTTGAAGGATGCAAGTGGAACCATACTGCATACATTCTTTTGTTTGTGATATTTTTTACTCAGCATTATGGTTGTGATTTGTCTATGTTGTTGTGTGTAGCTATAGTTTGTTCATTCCTATTGCTGTATAGTATTCCATTGTGTGAATATAATGCAATCATGTGCATTTGAGTAATTTCTGGTGCTTATACATAGTCCTGTTATGAACCTTCGTATGCATTTCTGCTGGGCACATATCTAGGAGGGGAACTGCACCATTTTCCATTTTCATCAGCAATGTATGAGAGTTCCATTTGCTCCAAATCTTCACAAACACTTGACATTGACTGTGTTTTTACATTTTTGGCCATTCTAGTGGTTGCATAGCAGTGTCTCTGTGGTTTTATTTTGCATTTCCCTGATTAATAATGAGGTTAATTTCTTATGGGTAGTAGCCATTTGGATTTCCTCTTGTGGAACTGCCTATCCAAGTTTGTTTTCTTCTTTTTTGTATCAATTTTTCTATTGGATAATCAGCCTTTTTTTCTTATTGATTCAAAGGAGTACTCTATATATTCTTGGTATAAGTCTTCGTTGGCCTTTTGTGCTGCAAACATCTTCCCTTCTGTTGCTATTTTTTCATTCTTTTTGTTATCTTTGGATGAGCATAAATTCGTAATTTTAATGTAGTGAAATTTATTTAAAAATTCTTCATGGTTAGTGCTTTTTGTATCTTGATATCAATTCTCTTTCTTTTCCTACCCTGAAGTTATTGAGATATTCTTTTACTTTTTTTCTTTCTAAGAGATTTAAGGTTTTATATTTATGTTTAGACTTGTAACCCACTGTTAGTGGATTTTTGTGTATAGTGTGAGTCAGGGATCCAGTTTAATGTTTTTCCATATGGATATCAAAAAATTTCAGCACATTTATTGAAAGCTGCTCTTCTGTGACACCTTTTCCATAAATCAAATGCCTATAAATGTGTGAGTCTAGTTTTGGATTTTCTGTTCTCTTTCACTGACCTATTTGTTTACTCCTAAGCCAATTATCACATTACTATAGCTTTAAAATAAGTCTCAATATGTTATACAGCAATTCCTCCCATCTTGTTCCTTTTCCTCAAGAGGGTCTTGGCTATTCTTGGTGCTTTACATTTTCTTAGTAACTTTAAAATCAGGCTTGTTGAGTTCTTCAAGAGAGAATACTTGTTGAGATTTTCACATAGGTTGTGCCGAATCTATAGATCGGTTTGGGGATAGTTTACATTTTCACAATATCACATTTTCCAGTTCATGTACATGGTATATCTTGGCATCTACTTAGGTCTTCTTTAAAGCTTCCCAATAAATTTCCATAGGTTTTTCCATAGAGGTCTTGAAAATTTTTTGTCATACTTATTTCTAGGTGCTTGTTACTATTTCATTCCATTGTAAATGACATGTTCTTTTAATTTCATTTTCTACCTGTCTGCTGCTACTATATCGATATATAATAGATTTTGTATATTGATTTTCAATTCTACAAACCTGCTAACCTGCCTAGTTAATTCTAATCACTTATTTGTAAACATTTTTTATATGTATAAAATCATATCATCTGTACTCAAGGACAGTTTTATTTCTTTCTTTTCAAACTTTATACCTTTTATATGTGTTTACTGCTTGAGTGTTCAGTACAGTATTGAATAGAAGTGATGATAATGATTGAGAATTTATCTATTTCTCTATTTAAGTCTGTCAAGTTTTGCTCTACATATTTTAAAACTATATTATTAGGTTCATAGTAATTTAGGAATGTATGGCTGCCTATTGAATTGACAGGTTTATTATTATAACATTTCCTCCTTATCTCTACAAACCTCTTGCTTTAAAGTTTCCTTTCTACTTAACTGAGTACTTAGATTTTTAAAAAATATTTATGTATTTATTTATTTACATGGTTGCACTGGGTCTTAGTTGCAGTTCGCCGGCTCCTTAGTTGCGGCATGTGGACTCCTTAGCTGTGGTTTCTTGCTTATTTTTCTTGTTTTATTTCATACCCAGTATCTTTGTGTGCTAGAAGTTGTATCTGGAATATCTGTGAAAATAACTTGAGGCCTAGAATGTTGGTTTCTTATACTAGAGACATTTTATGTATTCTTCAGCCAGATGTCTGCAGGCACTGCCAATCCAAGACATGCTTAAATTTTGATCAAGAAAAAAGATTTCATGGACAACACAGATGACAGAAAACTGGGCTGTAACTCAATGAAGTGCAAGTTAACTGGTTTATCACTACTTTGAGGATGTAGCCCTTTGGGGACCCAGCGTAAAGTGGGCACGGTTTACATCTACTTTTACTCCCTTATCATCCAATCAAGTCTTATTTGAATGCTATTAATAAGCTCATAACTCCTAAATTTATATCTTTAGCACAGACCTCTTCCTTGCATTCCAGACTCATATATCTAACTGCCTACTCAACATCTCAACTCGGGGACTTCCCTGGTGGTCCAGTGGTAAAGAATCCACCTTCCAATTCAGGGGATGTGGGTTCGATCCCTGGTCGGGGAACTAAGATCACACATGCCACGGGGCAACTAAGCCCATGTGCCACAACTACTGAGCTCGCAAGCCTCAACTAGAGACCCCATGTGCCACAAACTACAGAGCCCACGTGCCCTGGAGCCAGCATGACACAACTAGAGAGAAGCCCGCACACCACAACAAAGAGCCCGTGCGCTGCAATGAAAAGATCCTGCATGCCTCAATGAAGATCCCACGTGCTGCAACTAAGACCCAATGCAGCCAAAAAAAAATTAAAAGAAACTTTTGAAAAACTCAACTTGGATCTCTAACAGGCATCTCAAATTAAATATGTACAAAACAGACCCTTGAGTGTTTCTTCAAGTAAATCTGTTCTGCTTCAAGCCTTCCACATCTCATTAAATGTCACTATCATCCACCTCGTTGCTCAGGACAAAACCCGAAAATCTTCTTTGAGTCTTCTCTCACCATTCCTCTCCATACTCAATCTAACAGCAAGCCCTCTCTGCTTATCTTTAAATTATAATCAACATGCTTACATTCCTTTTGATTTTCACCACCACTACCCTGTTCTAATCAATAGCCTGATTGATGCTGGTGAGACTAATCCGGTGGAGAGTGAGAAACTGATGATGTAAGAGAGAACAAGGGACTTGCTGAAGCAACGGTTTTTATGAAGGGAGAAAGGATGGGATCGAGTGCAAAACTGGACAGTATATTGGTACAGACGTCAGTAACTGTGGTGTTGGAAGCCTGTGGAGTTCAGTGCAAAGCATCAGCTAGGAGTGAGAAGGGGTGTTGGAGAATGGGCAAAACGTATTGAAGATTTAGGGAAAAAGCAGAAAATGTAAGATAGAGGTCCAGGAGAGCAGGAAATATTCTACGGTGGCTGTGCAGCAATAAGGGCTCATTTGAGGTAGAAAGCAAGGCTGGGAAGTGACAATGACTAATGAGGAGGGATACCATCTGCCCTTCCTCTAGGACCTATATTATCTGACCATGCTCATCTCTGCCTCCTCATCTCCCTACCCCTGCACACACTTCCTTACTGTACTACATTCATGTTGGTCCTTTTTTGTTCCTCAAACATGCTAAACTTCTTTCATTCTCAGGGCCTTTGCATTTCCTGTTCCCTCTGCTGGAAATGTCTTCTCTCAGACCTCTGTTAGCTGACCTCTTATCATCATTTAGGTCTCAACTCCACAAAGAGAATTCCTCTGACCATTACAGCTAAAGTAACACCCCCGTCACTCTACCATATTATTCAAGTCTACCTTTTGAACAGCACCAAGATTCCCCTATTTAGTTTTCTACTAATTTATTGTCCCTTGCTCTCCCAAGTAGAATGTAGGCTCCTACTTTGCTGCACCAGTGTCTATGCAAGTGTCTGGCATATAATAGGTGCTCAATAAATACTGGTTGACTGATTGACTCTCCTTATGTTTATCTTCCAAATGTCTCTGTGCTTTCTCTCCCCTGCCCAACCTCTCTCTGCTCCCCTAACAATCAAATCCTCCCACTTTGCCCTCTGGATCCCCAGTACTATGGAAAACAACTTTCCCTGCATCCTCAATCTCTTTACCACACACTTCACTGCTTCCTCCTGCCTCTATCAGGGCTCTCTCAGGAGACTAAACCTTACCCTGCAGCTCATAGGGCTGATAGGTGAGGCTGACTTTCTTCCTGCTCCCCATGGCTGCTTCTGACCCCCCTACCCTTTTGTAGACCCCTCTTCTTCACCATCCCACCAGAGTGAGTTTCATGCCATCTGGGTTTACCATCCCGTAACTCTCATTGTTAGTGTCATCATCTAATCTCCCATTTGCTCCTCAGCTTCATCTAGACTTTGCCATCTGGTTCTCAGTTTCCTCAATCTTTGGAGTCTCACTGCTGGTTGTGCCTTTCCTATTGTTTCAGCACCTGGTAAAATCAAAGGTCACAACAGTAGGACAAAGGAATAATCAGTGTACCCATACCTGTTTCTTAGTGCATGGGGGGATCTATTCATCCCATAATCCCAGAGCCGCTCCACTGCAGCAATAAAATAGTGTCGCGTTCTCTTTTGAAAGCTGCGGGGGTCCTGATTTTCACCCTCATCATAAATGTCAAAATCTTCTCTCTTCGTATCAATTGAGAAAGTATCATCATAGTCAATTTTGTCTTCCTCTGGCTGAAAAGTAGTAAGGGTTACTTCCCTTTGATGGCGCTTCAAGACTGGTGGATTCTGAGACCACAACCTTCCAGTCCCTCCTTGCTTTACCCAGGTGGCTTCTCTTTGGGTCTTATCTTGTACTTCATTTATTGCTGCTATTGAATGATTGTTTTCACAAGGGTCCAGGGGCAAAATGATGTCTTTTGTCTTAAAAGCTCTGTGTTTTTGTGACTTCTCTAGGGATTTCTCTTCTCTTGGTATCAGGGTAGCATATTGGTTATCCCAAGCAAGGGGACCCAGCAGCTTGGGGGGAGTATTTTCAGAGCTTTCTGTTGCCCATTTCAGAAAGGGTACTTTTCCAGGTCTATTTACTTTATTCAATTTAACAAGTCCCTGTGTTCTCTGAAGGAATATCTCTTTCCTGAGATCCAGGTGGGCAGGAGAACCATTGCTAGTTTTTGTATGGAAAAAGTCTTCCTGATGAACAACTTTGCCAGATGCTTCAGGCAATCCTGGTTTCAAGAGAACAGTGTTCTCAAGTTCCTTGTACATGAGTAAGTTTGTGGCCCGTTTCCCTAGGGTGCTGATATTTGTTTGACCTCCAATCACTTCCAAGGTTAGGAAGGCTAAAGAAAGGTTATTTCTCTTGGCTCCTTGTAAGAAATGACTGCTTTCTTGGACCCCAGAACTCCTTTCCACAAAGCTATAACTACAGGCGGATGCTGGAGGATGAGAAGAGTTGTCTTGGGATGGAATCTTGGTCACATCTGTAGGTCTAACTGATGGGAATACTGATACCTGTGCAATGGGTAATGCAGAGCCATTTGTTTGAATGATGTCATGACTCCTCATAGAACAATCTGATAAGAATGACTGAATAATGGCCCTTTTCTCCTTCCTGTTGTACTCTATCTGTGTGAAGGTGCCCTGGGTCAAATATTTCATGTTTTTGGACCACTGAGTTGAGGTGTCATTCAAAATTACCCCCCTTTCAAGCTTTATTTCTTCTAGTGGGAGTCTGAATTGTTTCAAATCCCGCTTATCACGTTGAGGTATAGCCTTCTGCTGACTTGGAATAGAAGACATCTTTGTGGTGCTTGGATATTTATCTAGCATTTTCTTTGTTTGATTTCCCAAGTCTTCCAAGTTTGCTTCCTCCCTTATTTTTGAGAAATGGGCCATGTGAATCCCTGCTCTTTTTGCTGAGCCATTCAATGACCTGGTGTCTTGAAGTACTGGCGTATATGTCTCCTCATCTAAACCTTCTACATTTTGCTTAGTGCTTAGTGAAAAAAGGTTCTTCAGAAAATTCTTAGTTCCAGTCACTGTATACACCTGAGGCAAAACTACATTCTCTTGGATTAATTTTTCTTTCCTTGCTATCTCTTCCTGAGACTTCTTTTCTTGATTCTGTGTATCATTTTCTTGGACATTAGCCAAGTCAGTAAGAAATATGTTCTTGCTATTTGGAAAAATCATCTCTTTAAGACCTGTGCCCTTGCTAAAGTCATCCTCTCCTACTGCCACCTTATTCTTCTCTGACAAGAAATTCTGATCTTTCACAGATTTTTCTGATCCCAAAGATGTTAATTGCTTTGGATTGGGCCTTTGCCCAGAACTTAGGGAGTTCCTGCCATGGGTCCTTTTTACCCAATTTGTTGAATCTGGCAAGAACAGAGTCTTGAAGAACGACGTATCTGGATATTCTGCATCTACTGGCACGGAGCCTTCTTTGTTTTGGTGGATCATTTCCATATTTTTTGATGAAGTAGACACATGATTTAGTCCCAAAGCTGTAGCATTTTTGTCCGTAAACATTTCATCATGAATTAAGGGACTTACTTCTTGAAACTCAGTATTACTTTCTAACATAATATCTTGCCAGACTGATGTACTATTCTCAATTAATAATGCGGGGTCCTCAATGTGAGTCTTTGCATTAGTTGTTGAGTTAACTGGTGCCTTGTTTGTCTTTACTAAAGAGATATTAACTTGAAATAAAGCATCATCTTTGGTCAATGAAGCAGGTCCACGAACTCTTTCCTCTTTAAATAACCTATCACTCTCCACTGATAATACATTTTCTCCCAGTGAACTTTCTTGACTATTTGTTAAAACTGCTTCTAATGACTTGGAGTCATTATCTTCTTTACTCAAGCCCAAAGGTACACCAGACCCAATAAAGTGAGATGAATTTTTGCCAAATACTAATTGACTACTAAAATTAACTGGCATATTTGGGGGTCCTAAGGAACCTGTCTTTTCAGTACCTGCTGACAACTTGTCTGATAGAATTGTTGGTGGAGTCATTAGGTTGTTCGATGAACTAGAAATTTTAAAATCAAGTTTCTTCAACTCTACTGTTACAGTTGTCCCCAAATTCTCATTCAATCTTAACGGCATCTCTGGCTCAGGTGTAGATACTATTTTCCCACTGTGATGGAGCTCTGGTGTGAGATGTGCCACTTCAGACGGGCGCTTGTTTCTTTCTATTGCTCTAGGTAAATGATCATTAGCCTTATTTCTGGCTTCTTGGAGATCAGACAAGGATAATCCATGTGGAGTAGGATTCTGTCCCAAGAGCACCAACAAATCACTAGAGGAGACACTTTGTTCTTTAAGCAGCTGCATTCTCTCTCCAGACTGAGGGTCAGTCTTCTCTATATCATTTTCTGGAGTTGTGGTGGCTTTGAATTGCATTTGCCTAGTGCTAGGGTGCCTTGAATTCTGGGAGAAGCTTCTGGGTTCAATGACATTGTTTTCATTCAGCAAGAAGGTTGGAATATCTTCATATGTGTCCTCATAATAATCACCAGTGTTCCTGTCACAACTATAAACCTTCAGTAAGGCTGTCATGCCTCTGTTCCGAAAGTCTGAGTTGTGGCACCCCAGAACCCACAGACCTGGAGATGAGGAAGAATAAGACTCTGGTTACTCATAACCCAGGTCCCAAGCAAGATCTGTGTTAGAGGTTCTCTTCTATTCCCAGATAAATGAAAAAGTACTACTCAGTACCATTATATTGCAGGTCGTTAGGTTAAATCCCTGACACGTGGAACAGTAGTACAACAATGGTAGTAAAAGTGGTTTTGCATTGCTGCTGTTGTGGTATATCTGTTTGTGACCACAAGAAAGGGCTGTGATTTAAAATGAATATATATATATATATATATATATATATGGATAAAATGGAGAAATGTAATTATACACAATAGTGGAGAGTCTTACTAGTCACACAGAACTCTTTGGTGACCAATTTGTAGGATAAGTAAGCATAAGGGAGCAGGACTTAGTTTTAGGATACAAATAACATAAAATCCCACCTCAGTTCTAGCAATATTAATTTCTACTATGAACAGGATTATCTGAGTAAAAGAATTTCATGGTGGTAAAGTATATGCATAAACATAAATGAAAACAAATACACCTTTACTAAGCTATCCATCAGGTACCTGAACAGTCTCATCAAGTCACAATATTTGCAAGCAAAATCTTAACTGAATACAGCTTTTCCTCAAAGAGAAAACTTTTCTCAAAGTATATTTCCACAGAGCCCTATGAGACAATGGGATGTCCATGGAAAAGGTTCCTGTGGTCAAACATTCTGGAATTAATGCACACTGCAATCTATGTGCAGCCAGATAATCACTCAAATGGGAAATGAGAATAAAGAGATTTTCTAATATACAAGGATTCAGAATATCTACCTCTAATTCAGCCATTCTCAGGAAGTGATTAGAGAATGTCTTCTACCAAAATAAAGGAGTATATTAAAAAATACGAAGACATGGGATACAAAAGCCCAATTTCATGATATTTAAAGCATATTTTTGATGGTATAAAACCATGTTGGGTCAGAGTAGACCAGGACTGGAGCCGAAATGAGTAATTTAAATAAGGTTTTTCACTTAAAAAATTCCACTGTTATAACTTAGATAAATCTAATACTTCCTTTTCCTGAGGAAGACAGTAATTGGGTGAGAAAAGGGGAAATGAAACTCCATAAACAGGTCTAGAATGACATCCGCCATACTCTGAGAAGGGCCTGGGATTGGGAATAGTGATCAAGAGGAACTTTAGTTATATCTGTACTGGTTGAATTTTTGTAATGAGGACATTTTTTTGTATTACATGTGTGAATAAAAATAAATTAAAACATTATAGTAATTAATTAATAAATTTCAATCCAAGAGCTTAAAGAAGAGTTGATTCTGATTAAAACTCAATAAAATAAATAACCAAATAAAAATAAGAAATTCCACACATATAAAATTTGAAATAAGGAAGGAGATATAACCACAGATGCAAAGAAAATTAACTTATATTTCCCTTGGAGACACCTCAGCTGCCAATCTCCCACTCCACTAGGAGCTAGTTCCTATCAAAGTAACCTAGAGAGACAGAGCCCAGCTGATCACAAGTGGGTAGGAGCACACCTCAGGCTTCATTAGGCAAGAGCTCTTTAATGATAGTGCAATATCCCTAGCATGGAATATTAACCAATCTTTTAAAATGATGATGTTCATCTATATTTAGTGATATAGAAAAACATCAAATACATTATTAAGTGAGGGCAAAAAAAGAAGATTACAAAACATGATATAATCACCATTCTACTATCTGTTTCTGAGAGTTCTACTTTTTCTTTTTTTCAAAAAGATTTCCCATAGTAGTGATTCCATACAATATTTGTCTTGGTCTGGTTTATTTCACTTAGCATAATGCCCTCCATTTATCATTATTACAAAATATTGGCTATATTCCCTGTGTTGTAGTATATATCCTTGTAGCTTATTTATTTTATACATAGTAGTTTGTACCTCTTAATCCCCTTTCCCTATCGTGCCCCTCCTCCCTTCCCTCTCCCCACTGGTAACCACTATTGTTCTCTATATCTGTGAGTCCGCTGCTTTTTTGTTATCTTTACTAGTTTGTTGTAGTTTTTAGATTCCACATGTAAGTGAGATCATACAGTATTTGTCTTTCTCTGTCTCACATATTTCACTTAGCATAATCCCCTCCAAGTCCATCCATGTTGCTGCAAAGGGCAAAATACTACTCATTCATCTTTTGATGGACACTCAGGCTGGCAATTGTAAATAATGCTGCTATGAACATTGGGGTACACATCTTTTTTTTCAATTAGAGTTTTCTTTCTTTTTTTTTTTTGGATATATACCCAGGAGTGGAATTGCTGGGTCATACAGTAGTTCTACTTTTAGTTCTTTGAGAAACCTCCATCCTGTTTTCCATGGTGGCTGCACCAATTTGCATTCCCACCAATATTGTGTTAGCCTTTCATTTTTCCACTTCCTTGCCAACATTTGCTATTTGTTGTCTTTTTGATGATGGCCATTCTGACAAGTGTGAGGTGATAGATATCTCATTGTGGTTTTGATTTGCATTTCTCTGATGATTAATGATGGTGAGCACCTTTTCATATGCCTCTCAGCCATCTGTGAGCCTTCCTTGGAAAAATGTCTATTCAGGCTTTCTGACCATTTTTTAAATTGGGTGGTTGTTGTTGTTGAGTTTTTTTTGCGGTACGCGGGCCTCTCACCGTTGTGGCCCCTCCCGTTGTGGAGCACAGGCTCCGGACGCGCAGGCTCAGCGGCCATGGCTCACGGGCCCAGCCGCTCCGCAGAATGTGGGATCCTCCTGGACTGGGGCACGAACCCGCGTCCCCTGAATCGGCAGGCGGACTCTCAACCACTGCGCCACCGGGGAAGCCCCTGTTTGTCTTTTTGATGTTGAGTTGTGTGAGCTGTTTACATATTTTGGATATTAACCCCTTGTTGGTCATATCATTTGCAAATATTTTCTCCCATTCAGTAAGTTGTCTTTTTAAAAAATATTTATTTATTTGGCTGCACTGGATCTTAGTTTCAGCATGCGGGATCTTTTGTTGTGGCAGGCGGGCTTCTCTCTAGTTGTGGCACATGGGCTCTAGAGCGCGCATGGGCTGAGTTGCCCCGTGGCATGTGGGATCTTAGTTCCCTGACCAGGGATCCAACCCACATCCCCTGCATTGGAAGGCGGATTCTTAACCACTGGACCACCAGGGAAGTCCCAGTAGGTGGTCTTTTTGTTTTTGTTTTGTCAGTGGTTTCCTTTGCTGTGCAAAAGTTTTAAGTTTAATTCGGTCCCATTTGTTTATTTTTGCTTTTATCTCCTTTAAGAGACAGATCCAAAAAAATATTGCTACTATTTATGTCACAGTGTCTCATCTATGTATTTTTCTAGGAGTTTTATAGTATCTGGTCTCACATTTAGGTCTTTAATTTATTTTGAGTTTATTTTTGTATATGGTCTTAGAGAATTTCTAATATCATTCTCTTACATGTATCTGTCCAGTTTTCCCAGCTCTACTTATTGAAGGGACAGTCTTTTCTCCATTGTGTATTCTTGCACCCTTCGTTGTAGATTGGCCAGAAGTGTGTGGGTTTATTTCTGGGCTCTCTATCGTGTTCCGTTGATCTATATTTCTGTTTTTGGTTTTGGCTATTCATTAACTTTTCTGTTTACATATAGATTAAAAATTTTTTTGTTCTAGTTCTGTGAAAAATGCTATTGGTAATTTGATAGGGATTGCATTGGATCTGTAGATTGCCTTGGGTAGTATAGTCATTTTGACAATATTGATTCTTCTAATCCAAGAACATGGTATATCTTTCCATCTGTTTGTGTCATCTTTGATTTCTTTCATCAGCATCTTTTATAGATTTCTGAGTACAGGTCTTTTGCCTCCTTAAGCAGGTTTATTCCTAGGTATTTTATTCTTTATTATGTGATTGTAAATGGGATTGTTTCCTTAATTTCTCTTTCTGATAGTTTGTTGTTAGTGTATAGAAATGCAACAGATTTTCTGCATATTATTTTTGGACCCTACAACTTCACTGAATTAATTGATGAGCTCTAGTAGTTTTTTGGTGGTGTCTTTAGGATTTTCTATGTATAGTGTCATGTCATCTGCAAATAGTAATAGCAAATAGTGACAAAGAGTGACACCTGTTGGTGGGTGAAGCTGGTCCCAAGGCTAGAGCAGGCTCACTGGAGGGCAGGGCCAGAGTCCAGGGGATTCTGGGGTTGGTGCCTGCCCACTGGTGGGTGAAGCTGGGTCCCAGGGTCTCTGGCTGGAGGTCGCTGGGGGTCCCGGGTCTGGTGCCTGCACACTGGCTTGTGGGGCAGATCCCGTGCCCTCTGGTGGACAGGGCCCTGTCCAGGAGCAGCTGTGGGCTCAGGAGGTCTTAAGGCAGCCTGTCTGTTGGTGGGTGGGGCTGTGCCCATGCCCAGTTAGTTGCTTGGCATGAGGTGTCTCAGCACTTTTGCCTACAGGCAGGGATGGGTCCTGAGGCTTATAAGCTAGAGGGAGGATTTCACAATGGTGCTTACCAGCACCAGTGTCCTCATAGTAGAATGAGCTCCCCAAATGGCTGCCACCAGTGTCTGTGTCCCCAGGGTGAGCTGCAGTTGCCTCCTACCTCTCTGGGAGACTCTCCAGATCAGCAGGTAGCTCTGACCCAGGCTCCTATTACTGCTTCTGCCCTGGATCCCGGAGCATGTGAGAGTTTGTGGGCGTCCTTTAAGAGTACAGTTTCTACTTCCCAAAGCTCTCTGGGACTCTTGAGAGTGAGCCCTGCTGGTCTTCAAAGCCAAATGCTCTGGGGGCTCGTTTTCCCAGTATGTGACCCCCAGGCTATGGAGCCCAACATGGGGTCAGACCCCTCTCTCATTGGGGAGAACCTCTGCAATGGTACTTATCCTCCCGTTTGTGAATTGTCCACCCAGGGGTATGGGATTTGACTATATCATGATGATGCCCCTCCTACCCATCTTATTGTGGTTCCTTCTTTGTATCTTTAGTTGTAGACAATCTTTTCTGGTAGGTTCCAGTCTTTTCCACTGATGGTAGTTCTGCAAATAGTTGTGATTCGGTGTGCCTGTGAGAGCAGGTGAGCTCAGGGTCTTTCTACTCTTCCATTCATTCATCAATGGACACTTAGCTTGTTTCCATGTTTTGGCTATTGTGAATAATGTTGCAATAAACATGGGAGTGCAGATATCTCTTCAAGATCCTGATTTCATTTCCTTTGTATGTATACCAGAAGTGGGATTGCTGGATCATATGGTAGTTCTATTTTTAATTTTTTGAGGAACCTCCATACTGTTCTCCATAATGGCTGCACCAATTTATATTCCCACCAACAATGCACAAGGATGCCCTTTTCTTTCTTTCTTTCTTTTTTAAAAAATATTTATTTATGTATTTGGCTGTGCTGGGTCTTAGTTGCGGCACACAGGATCTTCATTGTGACATGCGGGATCTTTAGTTGCGGCATGCAGGATCTTTAGTTGCAACATGTGGGATCTTCGTTGTGGCATGCAGGATCTAGTTCCCTGGGATTGAACCCAGGCCCCCTGCATTGGGAGTATGGAGTCTTAACCACTGGACAACCAGGCAAGTCCCAAGGATTCCCCTTTCTCCACACCTTTGCCAACACTTATTATCATGTGATTTTTTTGATAATAGCCATTTTGACAGGTCTGAGCTGATAACTCACTGTGGTTTTGATTTGCATTTCCCTGATGATTAGTGATGTTGAGAACATTTTCATATACCTGTTGGTCACTTGTATGTCTTCTCTGGAAAAATTTAATGGTATTCCATAAATCCTGTAGGCTTTCTTCATTCCTTTCTTTTCTCCTCTTGACTGGATAATTTCAAAAGATTTATCTTTGAGTTTGCAGATTGTTTCTTCTGCTTAATCAAGTATGTTGTTGAAGCTCCTCTATTGCATTTTTCATTTCGTTCATTATATTCCTTAGCTCCAGGATTTCTGGGTTCCTTCCTTCCTTCCTTCCTTTCTTTCTTTTTTCCTTTCTTCCTCCCTTCCTGCCTCCCTCCCTCTTTCTCTCTTTCTTTCTTCTGCAGTTCAGCAGCTCCAGTTCCAGGGAGGGCATGACAGCACAGTCTCCATGCAGCTCTGTCAGTTGAGGTCAATGTCAGTGAAGACTGTGGAGGGTCCTTGGTGGTCAAGGCTGTGAGTGGCTGTGATGGAAGTAGCGGTGAGGGTTGTTGGCCTCCTAGATGGCAAAGGATGCTGGGGTCCTCTTGTTCATCTTTTCACCCACAGACTGAGGTCCTAGCTGAGGGGATTCTTCTTGGTGCTGTGTCTGGCATATGAGCACACAGGCCTTGATGGCAGTGCTGGGTTCTGGGACAGAGATGTACATGCATTGATGGTGGTGCCAGTGTTTGGGGTGCAGGTGCTCAGAGTGACAGTGTAGTTCATGGCTCCTGAGCTTGGAGTGTGAGCACATCTGCTGTAGTGGTGCCAGTTTCAAAGGCACAGGCATGCACAGATCGCCAATGAAGCTGGGGTCCACATTCTCTTAGGGCATGCCACATCAGCTCAGGTCCTGGTGGGTGGGGTGCAGTGGTGTCTTGGTGCTTGGAGGGGCAAGGTAGAGCAGCAACATGGGCCCCAGGGATGATGGGGTCCTCAGGCTCTGAGTTGCAAGCACACCAGCAACTCAAGCCCTGAAGATGGTGGGTGCTGGGGGAGGCCTAAGCCCTGAGGGGAGGATGCAGCTCCTCCTCTGGGGGGAGTGCAGCGGCTTGGACTCTGAGCAGGTCCATCAGGTGGTGAAGGCTGCTGGTGTTCCTGGTGGTGACAAGAGGTGTTACAGTTCTCCTGTTGTCCTTTCCCCATGGGAAGAAATCCCTTACAGGGGATCCCCTTTGGCACCAAGCTGCTTCAGACCGAGGGACAGAATGACACAAGTCACATTCTTGATACGCTCTCCTATTTGCCCACCCTCATGTTTGTGCTCCACAGTGTTTCCGATACTTTTTCATTCCGTTCTAGATTTGTCCAAGAGCTATTTTCATTGGTATGTACGCAGTGCAAATATTATTCACAATTTCAGGAGAAATGAAGACTTTTTAGACAAGCAAAACCTGATAAAATTAATTAACCAGCAGACGTGCACTATAAGAAATGTTAAGGAGATACACTATAAATGTAAGCGCATAGATAGGTTGAAAGTACCAGAATGGAAAAAGTATATACCACACAAACATTAACCAAAATAAAGGTGATTGAGGCACAAAAATTTCAGAAAAAGCAGATATTATGGCAACAAGTACTGCTTCAGAAAAAGAAGGACATTTCACAATGATAACATGGTTCATTTAACAAGAGTACATAACAGTCTTAAACTTGTAAGCACCTGATTTTATTTTGCCTCATTTATTTTGAAACAACAAACCCAACAATTATAGGTAGAGCTCTTAACATAGTTCTCTCAGTAACTGTGAGAAGCAGACAAAATATCAGTAAACTTACAAGGATTTTAACAAAATGATCAAGCAACTTGACGTACATGCAACAGTCCACCTAACAACTGCAAAGACACATTCATCTTAAGTTCCAACAAGCCATTAGCCAAAGTAAACCATATGCTGGGCATAAAGCAACTCTCACCACATTTCAAAGAACTGAAATCATGTAGAGTACGTTATATGACCACAGTGAAATAAAAATATGAAATGAACAACAGAAAACTAGAAAATATCCATATGTCTAGGAATTTAGTAAACCAGTTTTAATAATTATGAATAAAAGAAGTCACAATGGATATTAGAAAATATTTCTAATATTTTAATATAATTGATAATAAAAATGACTCATCAAAACTTCTGATATGTGGGGTTTTTCCCTGCTCTTACCAGTTTTATTCAAAATTAAGGCACAGAAAAAAAGAAATAAAAGGCATAAGTGTTGGAAAGGAAAAACTGAAACTGTCAATATTTGCAACAATTTGATTGTGTACAAGAAAATCTTATGGGAATCTATAAAATAATTGCCAGATCTTACAGTGAATTTAGCAAGGTTGCAAGATACAAGGTCAGTATACAAAAATTAATTGTATGTCTTTTGTGTATATGTTCCAGCAAAACGTTATTTACAGAAACAGGTGACCAACCTACTCACTAGTTTCTTTTTTCATTGAGATATAATTGATAGATACCACTGTGTAAGTTTAACCTTTACAGTGCATTGATTTGATACATTTATATACTGCAATATGGATTACCATCATAGTGGTAGCTATGTGCCTTTATCACATCACATAATTATCATCTTTTTGTGGTGATATGCGGTTAAAGCAGGGTGCAAAGTGAGCTGCAAGAATGATGTACTGACAGGGAATTCCCTGGCGGCGCAGTGGTTAAGAATCCACCTGCCAATGCCGGGGACACGGGTTTGAGCCCTGGTCCAGGAAGACCCCACATGCCACAGAGCAGCTAAGCCCGTGCATCACAACTACTGAAGCCCGCGCACCTGGAGCCCATGCTCTGCAACAAGAGAAGCCACCGCAATGAGAACCCCGCACACCGCAACGAAGAGTAGCCCCCATTCGCCACAACTAGAGAAAGCCCACACGCAGCACCGAAAGACCCAATGCAGCCAAAAATAAATGAATTAAAAAAATAAATAAATAAAAATTAAAAAAGAAGAATGATGCACTGACACATATCACAACGTGGATGACTCTGGCTGAGTGAAAATTATGCCAAGTGAAATAAGCCAGACACAAAAGGACAAATAAAAGGGATCAGACTTTTCCCTCAAGACACATAAAGCAGAGTTTTAATTTGTCTTTAGAATTTAAGTGATCACCAAAGTAGTTTAAAAGCTTCTCAAAATATTGATATTTTAAATATCTTTCTCTGCCTACACACGGACACACACACACACACACACACACACACACTTTCTTTCTTTCTTTGGTTTAGACAATTACAACCATATTATGCATACTGTTTTATAATATTTTTGCAGGTATTTAATTCATTCATTCATCGAAAAAATGTTTATTAAGAGTCTACTATAGGCCATGCACTGTTAACATTCAGGATTCAGTGATGAGTAAGATAACAAGGTCCCTGTCCTTAGAGACCTTACAACTTAGCTGGAAAACAGATAACAAAGACATAAACACGAATAAACAAGATACTTTCAGAGGTGTTATTGGAGCTTTCTCAGGTTCTTCACTCACTTCTTACAAAACTGCATTTCTTGAAGTAAGATAAGTTTCTGGGTATGAAGGTGAATCTATATTTTTATGTGATGAGATTGGTTTTTATTCCCAAGAAATTTCCCCATGAGAATTTATCTCCAGAAAAGCCATAAGTGTAAGAGAATAACTACAGTGTGTAGGTAGTTTTATGTACTTCCCTCTGCAGATGATGGGGGTGGGAGGGACAAGGAGCCCTTGTTACTCAGCTGCAACAGTGTGTGTTAGATTTAGGCCGGGCCTCTGTTCCTCCTCAACACTGGGCTGGTGCTCTCAAAAGCAATGAGATAATATCTCACACCAGTCAGAATGGCCATCATCAAAAAATCTAGAAACAATAAATGCTAGAGAGGGTGTGGAGAAAAGGGAACACTCTTGCACTGCTGGTGGGAATGTGAATCGGTACAGCCACTATGGAGAACAGTATGGAGGGTCCTTAAAAAACTACAAATAGAACTACCATATGACCCAGCAATCCCACTACTGGGCATATACCCTGAGAAAACCATAATTCAAAAAGAGTCATGTACCAAAATGTTCATTGCATTGTTACAATAGCTATTGTTTACAATAGCCAGGAGATGGAAACAACCTAAGTGTCCATCATCGGATGAATGGATAAAGAAGATGTGGCACATATATACAATGGAATATTACTCAGCCATAAAAAGAAATGAAATTGAGCTATTTGTAATGAGGTGGATAGACCTAGAGTCTGTCATACAGAGTGAAGTAAGTCGGAAAGAGAGAGACAAATACCGTATGCTAACACATATATATGGAATTTAAGAAAAAAAATGTCATGAAGAACCTAGGGGTAAGACAGGAATAAAGACACAGACCTGCTAGAGAATGGACTTGAGGATATGGGGAGGGGGAAGGGTGAGCTGTGACAAAGCGAGAGAGAGGCATGGACATATATACACTACCAAACGTAAGGTAGATAGCTAGTGGGAAGCAGCCGCATGGCACAGGGAGATCTGCTCGGTGCTTTGTGACCGCCTGGAGGGGTGGGATAGGGAGGGTGGGAAGGAGGGAGATGCAAGAGGGAAGAGATATGGGAACATATGTATATGTATAACTGATTCACTTTGTTACAAAGCAGAAACTAACACACCATTGTAAAGCAATTATACCCCAATAAAGATGTTAAAAAAAAAAAAGCCTTGCGGTAGTTATGGAGGGAGAGAGGGGGCGAGAAGCTGACAGCCACATTCGTCTAGAAGGCTGCACAGTGGTTTGATGTTATGTGTGCAAAAGGAGATAATGATGTACTTCCCAGCAATACCAATGTTCACAAGGTACACAGAAACACGTTTAGTCCCTCCGTGTTAACTGCATGTATAAATGTATATTCACCACTACAGTTTAGTAAACACACTTAAAATTTTGGCCGATGGCAAGTAAAAGCACTTTTTAGAACAAAGACTTTTAACTTAAATACTTGATGTGGTATTGTCTTTGAAATGCCTTGTAATTACCAAAATCACTTGAACCATTTAGTATCTACCCAAATGTAAGCTAGTGGGCAAAAGAACATGTGAATGGCTAGTGAAGCAAACACCACTGTTAGTAAAAGAATAATATAAATAACTAACCTGGGTTTTCCATTGACATGAAGACAGTTTCTCCTGAGAAGGGGAATAGGGTAAGTGTGTCTTCATAGACCATTTTGTGTTTGAAGGTATATCCAGAGAAGAAGACAGACAGGAAGTCAGTCTGTGCTCCAATACTTAGAATGTACCAGTATGCCACCTCATGCAAACAAACCGACAGCTGCAAGCTATCAAAAACATAGCCATTGATGCCTGTAAAAAGAATGGAGAATAAAAGATTTTAGCAGTATCTGCATGTATTATTTTGGATTGTCATGATCTGATTAGAAATGATTATATGTTATGCCCGTTATCTTATTCCCAAGAAGAGATAACATTATACCTTTCAAAAAAGTGAATTGTTAATACTTGATCAGCTAGGTTCCAGTGTCAAAGTGCAGAGAGTCACAGACCATCACAGTACTGATGGATTTAGATGCTGTATGGTGGGCGGCAGGCTGATGAGCAGCAGGACGTTTGCATGCTCTCAGAGTATCTCCCTATACACTGATTATTAGCTGCAAGGAGAAAAATAATAACTACACGGAGGAAAAAAACAGAAAAAAACTCTTGATCTGGTGATCAAAATTAGTATCTGCTAGTGTTCCAAATTCAAGGAAACAGATTTCAAAGAAGCAGGACAACTAGATCCATGACTAGACCCTGAAACAGAGAGAGGAAATGCTACAAAATACAGTACTGATGGATACAACTGGAGTATTGGCTACCAATTAGGTAAGTTTATTGTATAAATGTGTTAGATAATGTATTCTATCACTGTTAAATTTTCTGGATTTCATAACTGCACTTTGATTATATAAGCAAATATCTTTATTCATAGGAAATACACAATGAAGTATTAAGAGATAAAGGGGCATGATACCTACAACCTATTCTCAAGTTGAAAATAAGTAATAAAAAGTATATATAGAAGAAAGAGAGAATGATAAAGCAAAAATAGCAAAATCTTAAAAATGAGTGAATCTGGATAAAGGGTATATGGGACTTTACTATTCTTGCAGCATTTCTGAAAGTTTGAAATTATTTCTAAATAAAAAGTAAGTAAAAGTAACACAGATTTCAATTTATAAACAGAATTGTTTCTGAAAGCCTCTTCCATACATCTATCTGTCCATCCATTCAATAAACATTTGTTTACTCTGCAAGGTGGAGGCCCACAAATCCACTAAGCAATGCTCAGACACTAGCTTAGTGCAACTAATTGAGAATCAAAGTTTCTTGCCCTACAAAGTGTTAAAAGATATTTTAAAGCTATCATAATTAAAAGCACAGTCTTAATTCAGGTATAGATGATTATGTCAATCAGAATATAGAGTCCAGAAACAGACACAGATATAAATGGAAATTTAATATATGACAAAGAGAGCATTCCAAAACAGTAGCAGAAAGAATGAACTATTTGGTAAACGCTGATGGAAAATATGACTATTCATATGGAACCACAAAAGACCCTGAATAGCCAAAACAATCCTGAGAAAGAATAACAAAGCTGGAGGCCTCACACTTCCTGATTTCAAACTATACTACCTTTGTAGTGATTAAAATAGTATGGCGCTCGCATAAAAATAGACACATAAATCAATGGAAAAGAATCAAGAGCCCAGAAGTAAACTCTCACATATATGGTCAACTGATAAATGACAAGAGAGCCAAGAATACTCAATGGGGAAAGGATAGTCTCTTCAATAAATGGTGCTGGGGAAACTGAATAGCCACACGCTGAAGAACGAATTTGGACCTTTACATTACATGATACACAAAAATTAACTTGAAATGGATTAAAGACAAGCATAAGACCTGAAATTGTAAAACTCCTAGAAAACATAGGCAAACTTGTCTTTGCAATGATTTTTTGGATATGACACCTAAAGCACAAGCAACAAAAGTAAAAATTAATACGTGGGACTACATCAAACTAAAAATCTTCTGCACAGCAAAAGAAACGATCAACAGAATGAAAAGGCAACCACCTATGGAATGGGAGAAAACATTTGCAAAGCATGTATAAGGGATTAATGTCCAAAATATATAAAGAACTCATACAACTTAATAACAAAACAAACAAACAAAAACAATTTGATTTTAAAAATGGGCAGGGGAACTGAATAGACATTTTCCCAAAGAAGACATACAAATGGTCAACTGGTACATGAAAAGATGCTCAACATCACTAATCATCAGGGAAATGTGATCCTCAGTGAAATACGTCAGAGAAAGAGAAATACTGTATGATTCCACTTATATGTGGAATCTAAAAAATATGAACTCATAGAAACAGAGAGTAGAATTGTGGTTACGAGGGGCTGGGGTGTGTGTGTGGGAAATGGATAGATGTTGGTCAAAGGGTACAAACTTCCAGCTATGTAAGAGGAATAAGTTCTGGTGATCAGCATGGTGATTTTGTTAATAATACTGTATTATATACTTGAAACCTGCTAAGAGAGTAGATATGAAATGTTCTCACCACAAAAAAGAAATGGTAATTATGTGATCTGGTGGAGGTGTTAGCTAACACTATGGTGTTATACACCTTAAACTTATACAATTTTATATGACAATTTTATATTAATAATGCTGGACACAAAACAAAACAAACAACAGTCTGTGTACAAAGGGTAAAATTTCAAAGGTATTCCCTCCGCAACGGGAAAAGACGTGTGCATAACTCCCAAAATAGGAAAGAAAAATCGGAATTTAAAAACACTTAATTGATCAAAAAATAAAGGAGAAAATACTAAAAATTTAGAAAAAAAGGAAACACAAATTACTAGAAATAAATCCCATGTAGATAGGATAAACTCCCCATTTAAGAGGGAGATGGTCTAGGACTTCCCTGGTGGTCCAGTGGTTAAGACTCCGTGCTTCCACTGCAGTGGGCACAGGTTCAATCCCTGTTCAGGGGAACTAAGATCCTGCATGCCAGGCGGCGCAGCCAAAAGAAAGAGAGAGAGAGAGAGAGAGAGAGAGAGAGAGATGGTCTAATGGGATCTCGTCCTTAGAGCAGATTCTCCCAGGGCCTCCGCACAGATTTGCTCTGGCCATTGGCTCCTCCTGATTGGCAGAGTCATCCTTGGGGGATTTCTCCTCTATTCATATGGCTTTCCTTCCTGGGGCTGCTTGGCAGAGAGTCCCTGGCTCAAGGCTCAGGGGTTTGGAGCTGGCTCCAGGTTCTCTGATTATTTCCAAGTTTTAGCAATTATGGATAGAGCTGCTGTATACATTCATGGACAGGTTTTTGTGTGAACCTAAGTTTTTATTTCTCTAGGGTAAATACCCAGGAGTGGGATTGCTGGATCATATGGTAGTTCTATGTTTAATTTTTGAGGAACCTCCATACTGTTTTCCATAATGGCTGTGCCAACTTACATAGCCACCAACAATATACAAGGATTCCCATTCTGCACATCCTTGCAACACTTGTTATCTTTTGTGATTTTGATAATAAGCATTCTAACAGGTGTGAGGTGATATTTCATTGTGGTTTTGATTTGCATTTGCCAAACTGTCTTCCAGAGTGACTAAACCATTGTACATGCCCACCAGCAATGCATGAGGGTTCCTGTTGCTCTGCACTTTTGCCAGCATATTTAATATTGTCCGTTTTGTTTTATTTTAGCTGTTAAAATAGACATGTAGCGGTATCTCACTATGGTTTTAATATGCATTTCCTTAATGGCCAATGATGTATTTTTTCATATGCTTATGTGCCTTCCATATATCTTCTCTTGTAATGTGTCTGTTCAAATCTTTTGCACATTTTTAGGGATCTGTTTGTTTGTTTTCTTACTGCTGACTCTGAGAGTTTACATATGGATATGTGATTTGCAAATATTTTCTACCAATCTGTGGCTTGTCTTTTCATTCTCTTTAATAATATCCTGTGTAGAGCAAAAGTTTTTCATTTGATGAAATCCAATTTATCAAGTTTTTCCTTCTATTAATTTTGATTTTGGTGTCATTTATCAGAAGCCTTTGCCTAACTCCAGGTCATGAAAATTTCCTTCTGTGTTTTCTTTTTGTCATTTTACATTACACATTTATATATATATATTTTTTTTCTTTAACTATATTAATCTTCTAAATCATGTAGAAAACAAAATGTGCCTTTACACACCAATGTTACAATAATACTAGCATTTTAAAATTACCCATGAATTTGACTTGACTGAGCTACGCGGGCCTCTCACTGTTGTGGCCTCTCCCGTTGCGGAGCACAGGCTCCGGACGCGCAGGCCCAGCGGCCATGGCTCACGGGCCCAGCTGCTCCGCGGCACGTGGGATCTTCCCGGACCGGGGCACGAACCCGCGCCTCCTACATCGGCAGGCGGACTCTCAACCACTGCGCCACCAGGGAAGCCCTACACATTTATATTTTTAAATATAAATTAATTTATTTATTTTTGGCTGTGTTGGGTCTTTGTTGCTGTGCATGGGCTTTCTCTAGTTGTGGCGAGCGGGGGCTACTCTTTGTTGCAGTGCGTGGGCTTCTCATTGCGGTGGCTTCTCTTGTTGCAGAGCATGGGCTCTAGGTGCGTGGGCTTCAGTAGTTGTGGCACACGGGCTCAGTAGTTGTGGCTCACGGGCTCTAGAGCGCAGGCTCAGTAGTTGTGGCACACGGGCCTAGTTGCTCCCCAGCATGTGAGATCTTCCCGGACCAGGGCTCAAACCCGTGTCCCCTGCATTGGCAGGCGGATTCTTAACCACTGCGCCACCAGGGAAGCCCTTACATTATATATTTAGATCTATGATCCATTTTAAGTTAATCTTTAAGTGCGAGATTTAGGTTGAGGTTCATCGTTTTGTATATGGGTGACTAATTGTTCCAACACTATCTGTTGAAAAGACTATTCTTTCTCCATTGAATTGCATTTCCATCTTCATCAAAAATCAATTAGTCATATATGTGTGAGTCTATTTCTGCACTATATATTCTATGTCATTCACCTTTGTCAATACAATGCTACCTTGGTTACTGTAGCTTTATAGTAAGTCTTAAAATCAGGTAATATGAGTCCTCCAACTCTATTTTTCTTTTTCAAAATTGTTTTGGCTATTCTAATGCCTTTGGCTTTCCATATAAATTTTACAATATACTTTTCCCTACCAACAAAAAAAAATCCTCCTGGGATTTTAATAGGAATTGCATTAAATCTACAGATCAATTTGGGAATAGCTGACATCTTCACTCTATTGAGTCTTCCAATCCATGAATGTTGCATGTCTCTCCACTTATTTAGGTCTTTTAAAATTCCTTTCATCAGTGTTTTCTAATTTTCGGTGTACAGATCCTGCATGTTTTGTTAGATTTAGGCCTAAGTATTTCATTTTTTGAGCTATTATAAATGGTATTAGTTTTGTAATTTAAGTTTCCAATAGTTGGCTATTGTTACGTAGAGATATGACTGACTTTGGTATGTCAACTTTGTATTCTGCAATCAGACTAAACTCACTTATTAGTTCTAGGAGCTTTTTTGTGGTGATCTTGAGATTTTCTATGTAGATAATCATGTCGTATTCAGTTTTATTTCTTTACTTCCAATCTGCATGCTTTTAAATCTTTCTAGTTTCCTTCCCCAATTTACCTGCTGCCAACTACTTTTCAGGGTTCTCAGATAGCTGCTGCATGCGTTTTGTATGGAACAATCCTTAACTATCATTCAGCAGGACAGACAGGGTGATTCCATCTTAAACAGAACCAGAACTGCAAAAGGCATATATTTTTAATTTTAACGGTTTCAATCAGATTGGTTTCAAAAAGACTATGTTAGTTATCCACTAGCATTGTATGCTAATACCCTTTTACTCACAAGCCCACTAGTAATAATTATATTATAATTTTGCCAGTCTGACAGGTATTAATTGTTATCGCAATGGTACTCTATTTTGCATTTCTCTGTAGTGAGACTGAAATTTTTTATCAAATTTTTGACCATTCTGACTTGTGTGTGTATATAAACACATACACATATGTGCTCCCACCCAAATTCATATGTTGAAGGTTCTAACCCCTAGTACCTCAGAGATATTGAGCAAAATATCAATGACTTTTAATACACCAAAGTCAAATTCAATAAAAGCAGTGAGAAACCTAGCATTCAGAGATAGGGTCTTTAGACAGGTAATTCTTTAAAATGAGGTCATTAGGGTGGGCCCTAACCCTATATGATTCGTGTCCTTATAAGAGGAAATTTGTACACAGACATGTGCACACACAGAGGAAAGACCACCTATAAGCCAAGGAGAGGGACCTCAGGAGAAACCAATCCTGTTGACACCCTGATCTTGGACTTCTGGCCTCTAGAATTATGAGGAAATAAATGTCTACTGTTGAAGCCACCCAGTCTCTGGGACTTTGTTATGGCAAGCCTAGCAGACTAATACAACGTATATGGTTCTGTTTTTTTTTTTTTTTTTTTTTGCGGTACACGGGCCTCTCACTGTTGCGGCCTCTCCCGTTGCGGAGCACATTTTTTTTTTTTTTGTGGTGTGTGGGCCTCTCACTGTTGGGGCCTCTCCCGTTGCGGAGCACAGGCTCCAGACGGCCATGGTTCACGGACCCAGCCGCTCCGCGGCATGTGGGATCTTCCTGGACCGGGGCACGAACCCGTGTCCACTGCATGGGCAGGCGGACTCTCAACCACTGTGCCACCACGGAAGCCCCGTATATGTGTTTATATATTATTATATAATCATAGAAAAATATGTTTTAACATGGCCTACTGGACACAAAATGATTAGCGGAAAGGTATAATATGGAAGGAGGAGGGAAGATAAGAGGGAAGGGGAAGCCAAATAAATATCAAAAAGATCATGTTGTACACTTTAAATATATACAATTTTTATTTGTCAGTTATACCTCAATAAAGCTGCAAAAAAAAGACGTTGGGTTTTTTTAAATGTACAATGTCGTGATTAATTTGACTGTTAAATTGTTATAGCTGGCAATTTTTTTACATATGTAAAATTGCATTCCCTTTGTATTTCATGTGTAATTTACTGATTGAGCACATTTCATATTAAGGATGGCTTATGTATGTTTGGGTAAATGAAAACTGTGTGTCTGATTTATCCTTTAAAAATAAACTTCACTGAATATTTGATGCCTTCTAAAAGAAAATATATGCATTATATGATCATATTTATGCATTTACATAAAATTGCATATGTTCATATGTAATAATGTTTAAGGAAATATGACTCTTGTGTGGCATATAAATTAACTGCACATCAATTTGGTGTCTTCAGTTTCCCTTTATCCATTACCCACTGGACTCAAGTGCTGCCTTACTTACTGTGCATGATGTTGGAGACTTGGAACTCTGGATCCTGGGGCTGCACTCCATCTGCATTGGGGAGGAAGCGCTGAATATTCTCTGTGAGGTACCAGCTTTGATTCTCGTCAAATACAGAAAACAGGATGACATTTCTCTTGTCTGACATCATCTATTAATTACATGGAATGAAAGGAAGAAAGAAATGCTACTAGTATTGTCAGGTAGAAATTAGCAGTCTATGATGGAAGTGATGGCATGCATATGATGTATCTACAATCCTCTGGTTCAATGCCATTTCTCCCTAGGGTCACTATTATGGCATGTCCCAGGGCCTGGGAGCAGTGAGTATATGCTTAGAGCAAATGTGTCCTCAGGGCAAGAGGGTGGCTGGACCCATTAAACTTAGTTTCTTCTGGACCCAAGGCTATATGCTGGCTGACCGTTTTGGTAGAATCTGTAGCCTCATTCTCTCCATGTTCAGATTAGAGAATTTTCACTCTTTAAAGACCCAAGTGATTATTCAATGTCTTTCTTAAACAATTTAGTCAAATCAAGTAAGGTGAATGCCTTCCCTAAACTTTCATCTAGCAAATGCCCTTCCACAAGACTACCAATCTATGAAAAATTAAAAATACAAAATAGAAGTAAAATAACAAAGTTAAGATGAACCATAAAATGTTTACTAACACTAACACTTTTAAGTTTTACGTTTACAAAGTTGAAAGTTTTTTTGTGGGGAGGAGCTGTTTGTATATGAACCGAAGTCATGAGTTAGTCACTTGCTAATTGAATCCACTAAGAATTAATGTATAAACTTCACTAATATGTATAAATTTCATCTTGTGTAAACTATTACTACAGAAATTAAAATGCTGAGGGGAGGAGATTGGAGAATATAGGTACATTTCAGTCCTCTTCCAAAAACTGATGGAAAACTATAATTAGGAAAAATTAGGAAAGATACTTGGCCAAACTGATGCGTCTCTGGGTTTGTGCGCCACATGTTTTACCTGCATTAAAGTTCATAAAATGTTTTCAGACTAGTAGGAATCCTATATATCATAAATAACCAAATGGACATGTAGTCAAGCCTCAGCAATACGGCAATGAGTTATTTTGCAGCCAAACAATGAGTTTTTGTGAAGAATCAAGCTTTTTAAATTCAGAGTATTTAACAATTTTTTCTAAAATGGCAGAAGTGGTCCAAATTCTAACCATATTCTGAAATATTTTCATATTGCCTTGAATTTTGCTCAACAAATATTTACTGAACTCCTACTAAAGTACCGCACACTATGCTAGATGCTGCACATGTGTTCATTTTGAGGTGTCTTTGAATCTCCCACAGTGAGATGTCCAGGGGAGACGTCTAAGCTATCGTATACATTTGTGGGTCACCTGAAAATAGGTGGTAATTGATCATGTAAAAATGGGCAAGATCACTTACAGAGAGAGGAATTTTAGACTGAGAATGAGTATTATAGAAATAACCTAGGGCCCAGGCTCTCCTATCCATCCAGCAGGCAAGTTTATTACACCAAAGTCAAATTCAATAAAAGCAGTGAGAAACCCAGCTCATTTCTTTTTTTGCTCAATATTTCAGACTACTGTATTTCCTGCAGGCTACAGGTGGATGTACACCGAGAGAATACAGGAAATACTATCTGGAAGTTCATGTGCATCATCATTCCATTTTAGCTTCAGACCCGGCACTTGGAAAGAGGTGAACTCACCTGGTTTCCTCTTTGATCTACAGACTCTTTGTAGCAGATGAGGAGAGGGCCAATGAGTCCTGAAGCCAGATCTCTCTCTAGATTAACGAAGCTTGAGTAATATCGGGTCAGGCACCGAGGATCTGATTTTGTTGGCCCGTCTTCTACAGTCACTGTCCATTTATATTTGAATATCTCTCCTGGCAGAATCGGCATATCTTTCAAATGCTTCACTCCTACCCACACCCAAACCCCAAAATAGCCTGATTAGAAGTATAACAAGGCACATATTGGTAATCGTGTCGTTATTACAATGGCTCTACAAATTTATATGTACATATAAAGTTTCTCAATAAGTGAAAACTAAATTTGCACCTCTTATAAGTTTAAGATTCACACAACTTTTTACAATAAAAATAGGTTCAGGGGCTTCCCTGGTGGCGCAGTGCTTGAGAGTCCGCCTGCCGATGCAGGGGACGCGGGTTCGTGCCCCG
>NW_006794923.1:122859-141712 GCF_000442215.2 Lipotes vexillifer | reverse complement strand
AAAAAAATAGGTTCAGGAGGGTTTCCCTGGTGGCACAGTGGTTGAGAGTCCACCTGCCGATGCAGGGGACGCGGGTTCGTGCCCCGGTCTGGGAAGATCCCACGTGCCGCGGAGCGGCCGGGCCCGTGAGCCATGGCCGCTGAGCCTGCGCGCCCGGAGCCTGTGCTCCGCAACAGGAGAGGCCACAGCAGTGAGAGGCTCGCGTACCGCAAAAAAAAAAAAAAGGTTCAGGAGATTTCTGCTAGCATGTTAGTTTGAGTTGAAATGAGCAGGTCTACCCACTAATAGAAATAATAGATAATAATATTTTTAAACATTTTAAATACATAACTGAAAATGTATAAAGAAGAAAAAAACCCAAGTGCCAAAAAAAAAAAAAAGACACAACAAAGCCAGAGTGGCCTGAATAGATGCTGAAAGACTGCACACTGAAGTTTTAACTCACATGTGGTATCAAGACTTGTGGTATCTGGCCTCTGTGAGGAATGGAAGCAAGAATTAAAATCTGCCCTTGGGCTAAAGGGTCCTCAGGACAAGAACTGTCTGATTTTAGTAATTAAAACTCACTTTTGCATATGTTTAATACCTAAAGATCCAGTCTATATCCATTCCCTAACCATAGGTCCGGGTTAACGTAATAGGGAGTGAGGGTAGATGGGTATTAGAGGAAAGGGCAAATAGAGTTTTGCTTAGTAGGTCCTGCTGTGTGAGCACTCTCTCTCTGACTAAACTGTTTGGTCACCAATGCTTTCTGTGTGGCAGGTGCTGAGATGCTGGTCTTTTCTTAGGGTACATGTATGGTTTCCTTGGAGTAACCTTCAGGACCTCAGCACCGTATACATGAGAGGTGCTTACTTCAGTTATCCTTCCGCAGCCCTCCTCCCTCCCCAGCTCTTCTTATGTCTAGTGATGTATGCAAGAGCCTGTTATTTCTGGCATCCCTCACCCTGTCAGGCTGCCTTCTTAGGCAAGGTATCTTCAAAAGAGAGCAAGCCAGCTACTTGCAACAGTATGTACTTTTTACGGAGAAAACTCATGCATCCTAGCCAGGTCAAACAGCAGAAGGGCAGACTGCTCCACTCTTACCCTCTCTTCTTATCTGCTAGTTATGAGCAGTAAAGCCTTCAGAGTTTTCCACATAAAGAGCAAGTTACCAGGAATTGTATTTGCGTATGCCTCCAAATTTCAGGGTACACATTCAATATCTCCCCAGAATTCTGTTACATTGCCCTTCTCCCATAAAGGAATTGCAAATCAATTTAGCATTAGAATTTTCACCAGCAACAATGAGTATTAGAAAACAGTGGATTGAAAATTATTTATAACCAGCCTATCTATACATCATATAATACTGAAGGACTCATAAAGTTTCCCCCCCTATATACTAAATGTACTCAGAAGTATACTGAAGGTATACTTCCAGAAAAACAAAAGAAATCAAAAACCAGAAATGTACAAGATAGGAGCAGTAATGGCACTAGCCTACAAGTCCAAATAAAAAATATCCAAAGATGGCAGCTTTGTAGCAGGCCTAGAAAGCATATAATCCAAATTAGAATAGTAAGCTGGTGAACTACAAGAACATCTTTAGAAGAAAAAAGGATCAGATACCAATAAACAGCATGATTAAGAAGCCAGAAGACCTAAGGGATATGATGAAAAGGCATACATTTCTTCTCCTGATAAAAGAAAAGAAAGTCGGGGCTTCCCTGATGGCGCAGTGGTTAGGAGTCCACCTGCCAATGTGGGGGACATAGGTTTGAGCCCTGGTCCGGGAAGATCCCACATGCCGCGGAGCACCTAAGCCTGTGTGCTGCAGCTGCTGGGCCTGCGACCTAGAGCCCACGAGCCACAACTACTGAGCCCACGAGCCACAACTACTGAATCCTGTGCACATAGAGCCCATGCTCCGCAACAAGAGAAGACACTGCAATGAGAAGTAGCCCCCACTCACCACAACTAGAGGGGGCCCACGTGCAGCAACAAAGACCCAACGTAGCCAAAAATAAAATAAATTTATTAACAAAACACTGCAACAAAATATTTTCAAAAAAGAAAAAAAAGTCTTTTTTCAGGAATACAAACACAAAAATTCCAAGATCAGCATGGTCCTAATATAAAGCAAACTAAAATTTACCATGATTTTGAACTACTGGTAGAGAATAAAGAAGGATAATCCATTTGACCTTAACAGTAAAATCATTGGAACTGTAGACAAAAGAATAATCATAGCATATCACCTAGTTCTGCAGTAAACTCATATACTTATAATAAGAAACATACTAAAATAATATAAATGCTGGTTTTTTGACTTTTAAAGTTTAGAATAAATATATAGAAAAAGCAAGGAGTTATTTGAAATTACAGTGCAAAATGTAAATGTTATCAACTTTAGTTTTATAAAAGTAAAGGTATAGCTGGCAGCAGTGGGGAAATGGAAGTATAGAGGAGAAGGAATGGGAAACTGTTGTTAGTACCTTAATGTACATAAAACGTAGGTATTTAGCATGTTTTTAAAAATTCTAATGATAGCCAGTTGAGGAACTAAAAGCACTGATAAAAGTCTAAAACAACTGGAATGGAAGAAGCACAATGCTAAATCCTCATTTAACACAAAATAAATATATAATGTCTAAAGCTGAAAAACAAAGGAGAAGCATATAAATGATTTTTTAGAGCTATAGAGATAACTACCAAAAATCTAAAACAGAAATGCTTAAAAATGGACGCCTCTAGGGAGTGGAACTTACAGCCTTTCAATATTTTAAGCATGTATTATTTTGATAAAATAAATATTCATCCCCAAGTAAAATTAAAGTAACAATGAAATACCACTTTTCACCCACCAGATTAGCAGGATTTTAAAAGACTATTATCTTCTAGCTATCAAGGATGTGGGAAATTATATTTTCATACATGACTAGTAGAAGTGCAACTTATTACTTCATTTGGGGACAAAGGCCTGGCTATTAAAAACAAAAATACAAATATTGTGACTCACAGGAAGATCAGTGAACCCCAAGTAAGATAAGTATGAAGAAAATCACAGCCAGAGAAAAATGACATACAGGGGAAGAATGACTGAATAGAATTTAGCTATTATAAAGGCAAGAAGATAGTAAAACAATATTTTGAATGTGCTAAAAGGAAAAAGAAACTCTCTCAACCGAGAATTCTATGTCCAGCAAAATTATCCTTCAAAAGCGAAGGCAAAATAAAGACATATTTTCAAATAAAATAAAACTTAAGAAAATAAGGATGGTGGGGTGATAAATGTGCATGATTTTAGTTGTTACTGAGGCTGTGCCCTCATCCGTATCTACAGGTAAGGAAGACCTATAAAACTGAGGTAACACTTACCTTTTGGAAATCTTCCTGAGTGCAAAGGACTGACATCAGTGATTCCATGAGGGTAGATGTTATATGGTCGGCTTGCTTTATTCTTAAATATAATCTGAAAGTATAAATGAGATATAAGATTAGGTACAAGACAATTAGGATCAACAAGAAAAGTGTGGCCTACCTCCAGAAAACAAAAGCTGCCTTGTATCTATAGTATGGGGATTTGAGCCTAGATAAAGCTCAGAATGTTTGTTCTTTTCATAAAATTGCTCAGACAGCTACTTAGGTTTCTCACTAAAGGTTCCTTTCCATTTATTTAAAATTCTTTTAATCACTTCAGGAAGAATTCCTTGCACCTTCTGACATTAGTAATTGAAATTTGGATGTCTGCTGAGGGCACTGCTTCCCCTCAGCCTTTCCCACCATTTGGGCCCTGAATTCCCCAACAGTGGAAGGGAAAACTGGTTCACGTGATAAAATCTTCACTGGATGCGCAGGCGTGACCAGGAGGACTGCTGATTACAGCATTAAGCAAGGGTGGCAGTTGGAGTTGTCTGACTGCACGAGCTTTAAAAGAGAGTGATAACATGGAAGCAGCATTAAGAACCCTGAACATATCAACTGGGCTCTATGTCTGAGGTTCTATGATATGAGGATAAAAAACCAACTTCTGGGCCTCCCTGGTGGCTCAGTGGATATTTATTTTATACGTTATTTATTTTATTGCTCATATTCTTCCACCTTGGCTGTTAGAAGCTCCTGTATTTCTTTAGCATTGTCCCATCCTTTTATTTTTTGAGCACTTTCTTACTTTCTGGAACCACAAGATTCTCCAGGCTCATCTTATGTTTTCCCTGGCCCAGCCCTAGAATCATCCATTCTCCAAATGGCCTTGGTTCCTTTCATCAGGGAATGGTATTAGAAACCAAGATCTGGGTGTGCTCATTGCTACTGGGATGTCATTGCTTCTAGATCCTCTCAGTGGACAGCGCTAGGAAATATACTAACCTAAACATACACATACATATGTAATTATTTCTGTATGCATCCATCTGTATCTATATTTGGCGAACATGAACGCAGAGTAATGTGCCCAACTGTAATCCAGTATCACATGATTTATTCTAGCCTTTCCTTTTTGTTTATTTATAATTACCCTCTTCAACAATGACAAATATAGCTCCCACTGTCATTCACTTACTTAATCTTCAAATAATAACAGTTTTGTTTATTCATTTCCAATCTTAAAACTTTTTTCTCCTAAGAATACTGGCTAGGATTTCTAGTAAAATATTAAATAGAGGTTGTGATACTTGTTAACTGTTTCTTGTCCTGATCTGATCTTAAACAGAAGGATTTCTGAGTTTCACCACCAAGTATGACTGGTGCCTATAGATTTTCTTCAGATCTTTATCAGGATAAGGATGCCCCTTGTGATCTCAATTTCCTATGACTTTTTATTATGGATGGATGTTGAATTTTGATAAATATTTGTATGAAACTATTGAGATTTTCAAATTATATTTTACCCTTTTATGTGTTAATATGGTGGATTACCATGTTTGATTTTCTAATGTTAAATTCATCTAGTACTCCGATAAATCAACCAGGTCATAATGTATTATCTTTTTAATATTTTGCTCCATTGGGTTTATTAATTTTTGTTTAGGATTTTTTGAATCCATGTTTATAATGCAATTGGTCTGTAATTTTAATTTTCCTTTCTCATACTGTCCTGCTCAGGTTTACAACTAAGGTTATGCTAGCCTAATAAAGAACTGGTGGGTCTTTACTTTTTTCTTATACTCTACATTTAAAATTTTAATATAAAATTATATATTCCTTGAATATTGGTATAAATTGCCAATAAAATGGTAATTCTTGCTAGGTTGATAGTGATTTTCTTTCAACACATTAAAGACATAATTTCATTGTCTTCTGGCTTCCTTTGTTGCTTTTGAGAAGTAAGCTGTCAATTTATGTGGCAGTTTTAAAACATGGTTCCCAAATTCTTTGACACTCCTCCCAACAAGAGGTAGGCCAACGTTTCCCTCTCCTTGATTCTGGGTGGGCTTTGACTGCTTTTACTCAGATTATGCCATGAAATGCTGTGTGATTTCTGATGCTGGGTCATTAAAGGTGAGGCACTTTCTGACTGGTTTAGTGGAACACACACAGTTGGAGTCCTGAGCTGCTAATACGCTTTCTGCTTTATAAATTGGCCATTTTTAGATATTTCACATAAATTAAATCATGTAATACGCCTTTTTTGCTTCGCTTCTTTAACTTATCATAATGTTTTGAGTTTTATCCATGTTGTATCATGTATGAGTAGTTCATTTCTTTTAATTGCTGACTAGTGTTCCAATTATATGGGTACACTACATTTTGTTTATTCATTCACCAATTGGTGAACATTTGAATGGCTTCC
Organism: Lipotes vexillifer; assembly: GCF_000442215.2. Lineage (NCBI taxonomy): Eukaryota > Metazoa > Chordata > Mammalia > Artiodactyla > Lipotidae > Lipotes > Lipotes vexillifer. The sequence goes on along the minus strand of NW_006794923.1, from coordinate 135,939 downwards.
AATTTGGGGCTATTATGAATAGTGCTGCTATGAACATTCACATACAAGTCTTTGTGTGGACCTATGTTTTCCTTTCTCTTGAGTATATAGAAGAAATTGCTGGATCACATGGTAATTCCATTTTTAACATTCTGAGGAATGGACAAACTGTTTTCCAAAGTGGCTGCAGATTTTTACATTCCCATCAGTAGTTTATGAAGCTTCCAATTTCTCTGCAACCTCACCAATGCTTGTTACTATCTGCCTTGTTGATTATAGCTATTTTAGTGGGTGTGAAATGGTATCTCATTGCGATTTTGATTTGCATTTCCCCAATAGCTAATAATGTTCAGCATCTTTTCATGTGCTTATTGGTCACTCCTTTATATATCATCCCTGGAGAAATGTCTATACAAATCCTTTGCTTATTTTTCAGTTGGATTATTTGCCTTTTTAATTTATTTTTAAAACATTTATTTATTTATTTGTTTGTTTTGGCTGTGCCAGGTCTTAGTTGCGGCACGTGGGATATTCATTGCGGCATGCGGGATCTTTAGTTGTGGCATGCGGACTACTTAGTTGTGGCATGCATGCGGGATCTACTTCCCCGACCAGGGTTCGAACCCAGGCCCCCTGTATTGGGAGCACGGAGTCTTACCCACTGGACCACCAGGGAAGTCCCTATTTGCCTTTTTATTATTGAGTTGTAAGAGTCCTTTATAAATTCTGGATACTATTCCCTCATCAGATATATGATTTACAATTATTTTCTCCCATTCCATGGGTTGTCTTTTCACTTTCTGACTGGTATCCTTTGAGGCACAAAAGTTTTTAATTGTGATGAAGTCCAATCTATTTTATCTTTTGTTGCTTGTTGCTTTTGATGTCATATCTAAGAAACCATTGTATAATCCAAGGTCACAAAGATTTACTCCTGTATATTCTTCTAAGGGTTTTAGTTTTAGCTCTAACATTTATATCTTTGATCCACCTTCAATTTGTGTATGGTATAAGGAAGGGGTCAAACGTCTTTCTTTTTCATGTGGGTATCCAGTTGTCCCAGTACTATTTGTTAAAAATACTATTCTTTCCCCATTGATTGGTCTTAGGACATTTGTGAAAAGTCAAGTGTTCACCTCCTACACTGCTGGTGGGAATATAAATTGTTGCAGTCACTGTGGAAAACAGTATGGAGGTTCCTTTGAAAAAACTAAAAATAGAGCTACCATATGATCCAGCAATTCCACTCCTAGGCATATATCCAGAAAAGATGAAAACTCTAATTCTAAAAGATAGATACATGCACCCCTATGTTCATAGCAGCACCATTTACAATAGCCAAGACATGGAAGCAACCTAAATGTCCATCTACAGATGAATGGATAAAGAAGACATGGTATATATATACAATGGAATACTACTCAGCCATAAAAAAGAACAAAATAATGCCATTTGCAGCAACATGGATGGACCTAGAAATTATCATACTAAGTAAAGTCAGTCAAAGAGAGACTAATTTCATGCGATATCACTTACATGTGGCATCTAAAAAAATGATACAAATGAGCTTATTTACAAAACAGAAACAGACACACAGACATAGAAAAGGAACCTATAGTTACCAAAGGGAAAACGGGGGGGTGTCAGATTAGGAGTATGGGATTAACAGATACGAACTACTATACATAAAATAGATAAGCAACAAGGATATACTGTATAGCACAGGGAATTATACCCAATATTTATAATAACCTATAATGGAGTATAATCTGCAAAAATACAGAATCACCATGCTGTACACTTGAAACTAACATAATACTGTAAATCAACTATACTTCAATTAAAAAAATAAGTCAAGTGTTCATAGATATGTAGGTTTATTTCTGGACTCTCAATTGTTTTCCATTGATCTATATATCTATCCTTATGCCAGTACCAAACTGTCATGATTACTATAGTTTGTGGTAATTTTTGAAGTTGATGTGTGAGTCCTCAAACTTTGTTGTTTGTTTTCCCCCAAGATTCATTTGTATATTAAGGGTCCTATGCAATTCCATCTGTATTTTAGGATCAGCTTGTCAATTTCTGCAAAAAAGGCAGTTGGGATTTTGATAGGGATTCAATTTGTATCTATAGACAAATTTGGAAGAGTCTTAACAGTAAGTGACTCTTCCAATCCATAAATATATGTTTTTCCATTTATTTAGATATTTAAAAAATTATCTCAGTAACAATTAGTTGTTTTCACTGTACAAGTGTTGCACCTTTTTTGTTACATTTTTCCCGAGTTATTTCATTCTTTTTTTATGTTATCATGAATGAAACTGTTTTCTTAATTTCATTTGCAGATTTTTCATTGAAGTGTATAGAAATACAACTTATTTTTTAGTATTGATCTTGAATCTTGCAAACTTGCTGTACTTGTTTATTAGTTCTAATAGCTTTTTAGTAGATGCCTTAGGATTTTCTGCATAAAAGATCATATCATCAGCAAATAAACACAGTATTATTTCTTTCTTTCCAATCCAAATACCTCTAATTCCTTTTTTTTTTTTTTGCCTTATTGCATTGGCTTCCAGTTCAGTATTAAATAAAAGTAACAAGAGTGGACGTCCTTTTTTTTTTTTACTTTATGATCTCACTTATATGTTGAATCTAAAATACAAAACAAACAAAACAGACTCACAGATACAGAAAACAAGCCAATGGTTGTCAGAGGGGAGGGTGGTGGAAGGGCAAAATAGGTGAAGGGGGTTAAGAGGTACAAACCTCCACTTAAATAAGAAACATGCCATGGAGATGTCATATTCAGCCTAAGTAATAATATTGCAATAAATCTGTATGGAGACAGATGGTTACTAGACTTACTGTGGTGAACATTTCATAATGTATGCAAATATCAAATAACTATGTAGCACAGCTAAAAATAACATAATATTGTATATCAACTATATTGCAATACAAAAATAAAATCGAAGCCTTTTCTTCTAACTCCAGTATCAGTCTAGAGTCTTGCAGCAGTGGAGGAAGGTTGCTCTTGCTGGAGTTTGCTACTTACCAATTTTCTGGTAATTTGATGTTTGTGGTACCCTCCATTTCCTAGTATTGTATGAATCATGTGTAACTTTATTTGTACTCCTTGTACACCTCATGGTTTTTCTTTTTAAGATGTGTGGACAGATTTTGGTTCAGGCAGATGACATAATTCTATGGACCTTGGCATAACTTATCTGTTATTTCTTATTTTTTTAAAGTTATTAATTAATTTATTTTGGGCTGCGTTGGGTCTTCATTGCTGTGCCTGGGCTTTCTCGAGTTGCGGCGAGTGGGGGTTACTCTTTGTTGCGGTGCGCGGGCTTCTCATTGTGGTGGCTTCTCTTGTTGCAGAGCACGGGCTCTAGGCACGCGGGCTTCAGTAGTTGCCGCGTGTAAGCTCAGTAGTTGTGGCGCACGGGCTTAGTTGCTCCGTGGCATGTGGGATCTTCCTGGACCAGGCTCGAACCCGTGTCCCCGGCATTGGCAGGTGGATTCTTAACCACTGTGCCACCAGGGAAGTCCACACTCCTTTATTTTCTTATCAAAGGTTCCTCATCTGTTCAATTGTGTTCAAAACCAGCTGAGTATGTAGGGCCTTTCACAACATCTTTAACCGCATCCATGGAGCTCATCACTCACCATGCCCTTCTACAGCAGCATTATTTTCTTGCCAAACCAGACTACATATCGCATTCACTCTTCTTGAAATATGTTCTCTCCACAAGTCCTGTTCTCTTTTTTCCTTACTAAATTGTAAACTTCTTATGAAAAAAGCCACTTTTCAGTTCATTTTTGCATCCTCCATACTTGGCATTGATTGAGTTGATTTTCAAACACTCTTCAATTTTATTCTGAATTTGACCCTTGTAGGTGGGAACGCCCACCTAGTATAAGCCATACCTTTATTTTTTCACACAGAAGGAAAACGCTTTTCTTTCATCTGCTTTCCCTCCAAAATATGCCTAGTGTTTCTAAATCTCTTTTAAAATTTTAAACAGAAACCTCAAAAAACTTCTAATGACTAGGAACCCAAGTCATCCTTTCTAACCTGTTTGTAGGACAGTCTGCACTTGGGGTCAACAGTGAAGTTAGGAGGCACCCTCTGCGGGCCTGGCCTGGCCTTGACCCTTTGCTGCGATGCCAGCAGTAGGCCGACCCAGTTCAGAGCTGGGGCGATGCTTCCGTGGACGTGTTCGCATCCATCGTCCTTCCCTTGTCTTCCCTTCGTGTCGTCCATAAGCCTCGACCCTGAACACAAATAGCAGGATGTGGAAATTACCTCCCAAGTCACCGTCTATCCTTGTATGGAACGCTGGGGTGTCAAACTTGGCTGCCAGCCTTCCTAAAGACGATTTTAGCAGCCCTCGACGATTTTAGGCAGGAGCTGCTGATGGCACAAAGTTCTCAGGCGACTTCTAGAACCTCTCGCCAGTTTCCCCTGCTGCCAGGTTACCATTTCGGTCAGGTAGAGAGACCCTCCGGTTCCCCTTCGACCGCTGGACGAGGCGTCCCAGTTAGTTCTGGGTGACTTAAGGTCACGTCAAGAAAACAACTGAAAGGGCAGATTCGAAGACGTGGAGACTGCCCCGTGCCCACCCGGCCCTTTCCCGAGTCTCCGCAGGTGCAGCAGGGTGGACGGGTGGGTGGGGGGCCCGCAGCGTCTGGGCAGCAACGGCGTGATGGGGCGAGCGGGGCCTCGGCGCCCCCGGAGCTGCCGCCCCTGCCCCCACCCCGCCAAGAGTGACATCTTAACTTGTTCCTAATCTCAGGGGGAAAACATTTAGTCTTTCAGCGTATTATTATAAGTTTTTCTTAGATGTTCTTCAAGTTAAGGACCTTGCATTGTGTTGCTAGTTCATTGAGTTTTTTCTATCACGAACGGGTAATGCATTTTGTCAAGTCCTTTTTCTTCACGTATTACATGATCATGTGCTTTTGTTCTTTATTCAAGTAATATGTTGTATTGCATTAATTTTCATATGTTGAACCATCCCTACATTCCTGAGATAAATCTCACTTGATTATAGTGTATGATCTTTTAAAAATGTTGCTAGATTTGGCTTAATAACGTGGAGGATTCTTGCATCTATATTCACAAGGAATTTTGAACTATAGTTTTCTTTAAAATTTTTGAGACTTGGTTTGTGGCCTAATGTATAATCTATCCTGGAGAATGTTTCTTGTGCATTTGAGAAGAATATGTATTCTACTGGAGTTGGGTGGCCTGGTCTGTAGATGTCTGTTAGGCCTAGTTGGTTTATAGACAAAATGAGGTTAGCCATTTGTTGGTAACTGTTGAAGCTGAGTGATGGGTTCAAAGAAGTTTATTTCACTATTCTCTCTACTTCTGGGTATGTTTGATAATTTCTGTATAAAAAGTAAAAAATAGTCCTCAAATTCTCACATTAACAGAAAAGCCTTATAGGATTCAGCATATATAAGAGCATAACTTACGAACATGAAAGAATGAGGTAGACCTACATATATTGATATGAAATGATATCCAAGATATATTGTTAAAATCTACATAGTGCTTCTATTTTTGTGTGAAATATGTGTACATACACTTGTATATGTATATACTGTTTCTGAAAGGGAATATAAAAAACTGAGAGCAATGATAGCTGGTCAGACTATGGGACTGGAAGTTTGGGAGGAAGGAAAGCTTGCTTTTTCTTGCATAATCTTTTTTGCCTTTTGAGTTATTTGTACTGGCTAATTCAAAAACAGGTAAATAAAATTCATGAAGAAAAACTGTACATTAATAGTTAATTAAAATTTTAAAGAATTAAAATGAAAGTAGACATGCCCTACAAATATCAAAACATATCACAAGGTTGCAGTCATTAAAACAGTGTGGTAACAGATCAGTTAAACAGAACAGATTTTATCATTTTAGTATATAATAAAAAAGGCATTTTAAAATTAGTGAAGAAAGGAGTGATTGGACCAATTGGCTGTCACTTGGGGAAATCCCTATTTGACAGGATGCTCTATACCCAAAAGTAACTTCCAGAGCAATTAAAATGCTTTTTGTAAAACTAAAACTGTAAATGTAAAAGAATAAAATATAGTAGACCATATTTATAATCTCTTAGAGGTAGTGAAGGTGTTCCTAGGCAGAAAACATAAATGAAAAATATCCAGAAAAATATAAATTTAAAGACTGAGAAAAGATCTTGACTACATAAAGACTGAAAATTTTTATAGGACAAAAGACATCACAAAGGAGTTAAAGTACAAGTGACAGACTGAGAAAAATATTTGAAAGACAAATAACAATGTGTTAATATTTATAATGCATAAAACCTTTTACAAATATATAAGCAAAATACAGCCATGTTAAAACCTGCCTGCCCTATCAGTAAACAAAGGATGTCGCAGCCATCAGTGAGCCCTGAGGTAACTCAGGAGAGGAAACAAAGAATGCCTGGCTGTCTAGCAGTCATCAGACTGCAGCCACACCCAATGGTGCAGCTTAAGGAAACAGCAGGATGAGAAAGCACAGGATACTGGCTCCAGATAGCTGAGGTGCAGTTCAAAGGAATGATTTCAATAAGCCCAGACTCTTGCATCTTCCCATACATAGAAAAGTACTAAATTCCTTAACTCGGGATACCTGGTTTTCTTTAATTAACAGTAATCTTTTGTTCCTACTACCTGCCATTTGTTGCAAAACTCCTATATACCCTGGCTCCCCACTTGCCTCCTTGGAGCAGTTCTCTCAGGGTTACTTGAGACGCTGTCTCCTGGGCTTGAAGTCCTAAGAATGTCCGCCAAATAAAACATAACTCTCAACTTTTAGGTTGTGCATTTTCTTACGGTTGACATGCCATCTATCTCTAAGTCGATTGTGAAAACATAACTCCCTATTTTTTAAAGCCACTGTTATTTGAAGCATAAGTATTGTTAATATGCTATATCAAGGGTCAGGAAACATTTTCTGGAAAGGGACAGACAGTAAATGCCCTAGGCTTTGTGGGCTATATCTACTGTCTGTCACATATTCTTCTTGTTCTTTTCCTTACAAGTCAAATGTAAAATCCTTCTAAAAGTTGTAGAAGGATGTGTATGAAAGTCTAAGCAATGAGTATTTCAAAGGAGTGTCAGGTTTAATGGGTGGCATTAAATATTTTGTTCTATAATATTTTAAAACAAATTTATAATCCACATTTGCGTAACGTTTATAATTTTTAAAAGATCCTGCCCATTGGAGACAAGGCTGAATTATGAAGGTTTAAAAAACTCAAAACCCTCCAGACTTTGTCTTCTTACCCAACCTTATATCTTTTCCTCAACTTACCAAAAGTGTGTCTCCAACTTCTCCATAAAGTAAAGGTCCCAGGATTCCTGATTCATACTGAATAGCTTCACGAGTCTTAAAGGTTTCATCTGTGTAAGCTATAAATCGGACTTTTTTGTACTTCCTACCAATCCGCTGAGGACCATTGTTCAAATACAGACTTTTAAAACTTCTGTGTGAGACACAAAAAGATGAGAGGTTGGAATGGAGAGTTCTAGGTAAAGGACAGGTTGCTAAAATCCACTCTAAAATAGCTCATATGATTTAATCAAGGAAAGGAGTGAGAAAAATATAAGCATCCCTGATGTTTAGCTATGCTAATTTACCAAACATATTAATGCCCTTGCCATTTGATTCTATACCTGTACCTAACCTTAAACATGGCTTAAGGATTTGTTGTTTTGAATAACTGGGAAGAATTTTTGATTGTGGGGAAGAGATAGCACCAAGAGTCAAAAGGTACTTGCCTGTCATTGGAGGTAAGGACTGAGGGAGCATAGTCCCAGTCGTCCTCTTCAGCAGCAACGTAGTGGACCCAGGTTTTAGGATGCTTCTTCGCAACTGAGCGGATTTGGATAAAGGGAGGAGCGCTGTCACCATCAAATCTGACCACATCCATGTCAGAGTCATAAACATCATCATAATCTTCTTCTTCATTACTTTTCATCCATTTGTGGGGTTCTTCTGGGCAGCTGTCTACTGTGACATAAGCTTCCATACCATCTGGAGTCAGACAAACGAATGTCAGGTTCCAATGAGCCTTTCTTGCCTTAACTCTTACGACTGTTTTCTTTCTTGTTAGGTCTTCAAGGCCTTCTCTTAAGTGTTCCCTTCTCCACACCAATACCCTTTCTTGCCATTGTCCTATATGTATTACCTTCCCCATTATCTGGTGCTTTCTGCTTTCTTCCTGTGGTCTTTGCACTCACCGTTTCCCTTCTGCCTCACTCTCCTCCAATATATGTTTTACCCCCTTTTCAAGACTCACTCATTCGCTCAGAATATCCATTTGTATTTGCTATATAATGCTCTGGGCATCACTACCGATATCCTGGAGCCCTTATGATTACAACCTAGACAGTGCACTTTTTTTCCTTTTCCCTAAATTTCTCATAAAACATCTCTTCAGCTATGACCCAAAATCCCTCTCTCCATAGTACTGAAGCCTATTTAACGTGATCAGGCTGGGAAAACAATGATACACTGTCCTCCTCACTCTTGCCACCTCATTTTCCCCTCCCTATATCACAGGTAGATTCACCAGTACATTCACAAGTACTACTAATAATCAAGCCCTCTTATACGCAAGGTGAAATATTTGCTCTGAAAACTGGCAACTAGGGAATCTCAGTTGAGGTCTAACTAACATAATCCTATACTGGACAGTGGACAGTAAATTCCATTAAAAGAAGAGCTGGATATTTATAATACTCATTTTAAAGATCCACAGATATTACCATGTTGGTGGGAAGAGATATGACAAAACAGTAGAAACTGGCCAAGGTCCATCAGGAGTGTCTGAGCAGTAAGGAATGTTATTGGTGAGATCTCCAAAGAAGCCTGGCGATGGTTCCTCACAAGAAACGTGTGGCCTTCAAGGAAAACTGAGTGTACTTCAGGGGTGGTGCCCATCCCAATCACATGCCAATAGACTGATTTCTTATGACATCCAATCAGACCTGTAAAGTAAGAATAACACAGCTATAAGCAAGAAGTAGAGAATTTGAAATGGAAAACACTTTCTAGGATAGGATGAACAAATTGTCCTTACAAATTTTATTATCTTGACTTGGAACCAAACTTTCCAAGGACACTGGGGTACTGTCAAACTAACAGCTCTTGCCAAACTCATCAATGACTATCATGCTGCTAAATCCAATGGGTATTTTTCAGTCTTCATCTGCATCTGTTGACCATTCATTTCTTCTTGAAATTCTCTCCTCCCCTGGCCTCTGTTTCAACAGAGTTTTGTTCCCCTAAGGCTTAGACTGCTCCTTCTTCTGTCTCATTTTGTGGCTGCTCCTTCTTTACCCATCCATTAAATGACGGACCACCCCAGGGCTCATCCCTAGGCCTTATTCTCTTGTTAATCAAATTTTCTCCCTGAATAATATCATTCATTCTCATGGTATTAACTCCAGACTGATACAGACTGATACCTTCTCAATATCTTCACCTGGATATCTCATAAAACCCACAGGTACAAAAGCAAATTTTCAATCTTTATCACCTCATCTTATTCCAGACTTCTTTATTTCAGTGAATGAGTGGTACCATCCTGAATTCAATTATGCAAGTGAGAGTTATTCTTGTCCCCACTCTCACTTCTCACATCCAATCTAACGCCAATGATGGCAACATAATTAATAACAGTAATGTTTACTGAGCACTCGTGTAACATCAAGCATTGTCCAAAGCATTTTACAAGTTTTAACTCCCAATAACCCTACGAATGTAGAAACTATAGTCATCATCCCTCACTTAGAGGCGAGGAAACTGATGCCCAGAGAGGTTAATTAACTTGATATGTGAGAGCAGGGACTTGCATGTTTTGAAAGTTAATTTCTTTTCTAATTCTGAAATGATGCATGTTAATTATAGAATTCTTGAAAAATATAGAAAAGAGTTAAGAAAATATCCTTCCTCGTCCTTCATTATTTTCTTGGGTGTCTGAATTTTCCAACTTCCTCTTTCTTGGTTTACTCTCTAGTTTTATTGTAGCACATATTCAGTGGCTTCTAAGGGCTACCATTTCTGAAAATGTCTTTATTCTTCCCCCAAAGTTAAGTTATAGTTTGGCTATGAATTCTAGGTTGAAAATAACTTTTCCTTTAGAACTTTTAAGGTATTGGTTTATTATATTGCCAGTCTAATTCTCATGCCTTTGTATGTGACCTGTTTCTCCCAGGGAAGCTTATATATCTTCTCTTTGTTCTTTGAAATTCCACAAACCTAATTTTGTGTGGGGATACTTTTTTATTTATCCTGCTGGGAAATTTTTATATAAAGACTCAACTCTTTTCTTTTTTTAACACTTCATTCTATCATTTCTTTGATTTTAAAAATCTCTTTTTCTTTTGCTTTCTGGGAGATTTGCTTTCTCAATCTCTTTTTGTTTTGCTTTCTGGGAGATTTGCTTTATACCACTTTCTATTAAGTTTGTATTTTGACAATCATATTCCTAATTTTGTGAGCATATTCTTGTTTTTATCGTTTCTTTTTCATATAATCCTATTATTACTTTTTTTACTTACTAGAAACCTGTTTATTATATTTATTATAAAAGGATGTAACTCAGGAACATCCAGATGGAAGGGATGATAAGGCAAGGCATACTGCTTTGCTTTATCTTTGCATATTCTCTTCGTGTTTCAGGCTTTCCCTAAATATCTGTTCATCCTTGGATGCCCATTTACATTTAAGCAAAAGAAACCTTAATTTTTAGATAACTGAGGAGAACTGGAGAAGAGAGCTCTGTGGTGAATGCAGAAGATCTTGAGAATTCTTGAGCAGGCTGTACATACCTGGCAGAGACCTGTTTATATAGCCATTGATTGTGTGCATTGCAGATGCAGGATCCACAGCCTGTGTCAAGGACTCATTTTTTCCTGAGTGCCAACTTTTCCCTGTTGAGAGAGGATGCGAATAGAGGGCCAGCTAAGTGTCTGTCTCATGTCAGCACAGTAGGCACAGATGATTTGCCCTCAAAGTCAGCAAGAAAAAGGGAGAAGACAGTTACCAAAAGGCAGATATTTCTCGCTCAAAGTAATGATCTCTCCCTATATTTATCCATGACACTACTTGGAAAGGAATAATGACAGATGATAACTAGTGGAAGGGAGAATACTGGTTAATTTGCACCATGATGATTTCATTGTATTCATTAGCTGACTTATTTAAAAGGAGGCACATGACAAGCATCCTAGGAAAAGGCTGCCAGTACCTGTCCCTGTCCTAACTGCTTCATCCAGTTTGCAATAATGAAAGCCCAAGAACCCGAAAGCTTTCAAACCTCGTCCCTGAAATTAACAAGAGTGAAAGGCACTATAAATACTATTATTAGCAGCTTCTTGTGCAAAGGACTGAAACTTTCTGAGGCACCCAGCTTTTGGGGAACTCTCATAAGTTCATATATCCCTTGATCCACTCATTTGTTCATTCAGTTAAACATATCTACTGAACACTACTGAGCACTAGGCACTGATGACAAAGAAGACACAGCCTCTACCTTCTAGGCGCTTACAATTTAGCTCGAATAGACAGAGAAGCAGACAACTATAATACAGAGTGAAGAGTGATGTAAGAGAGATAAGGACAGGATATTATGGGAGCAGAGAGGAGAAGGAACCTCACTTTGCCTGAAGAGAAAGGATTACGAGGTCAAAGAAGATAAATATTAAATAAAGCCAGCAATGATGATTTAGTGTCATAAGGAGGAAGCTCAAGGTGCTGTGGAGATATATAAAGAGGCATCTAACCTGGACCAGAAGGAGGAGAAACTTGGTGTGAAGCTGGAGACAGGCTTTCCAGGCAGAAGAAACAGCATAAGCAAAGGTCCGGATACAAGAAAAAGCATGGCATGTTTTGGGTGTTACACAAAATGTGTTCAGTGTGGCTGCAACTTGAACAGTGATGAATGGTGAGGCAGGAAGAGAAGCACAATGAGGCTAGACAGGTCGTCAGACTAGGTCATGTATCATTGTGTTAAGAAGTTTACATTTTGCCTTGATGTAAAATTGAAGGATTTTAAGGGCTGGGGTGACAAGATCAGATTCGCATTTCAGTAAGCTCCCTTTGGCTGCTATAGTAATCGTGAAGTGTCAGGGGGCACAAAAAGACAAGGAGACAAGTCAGGAAAGAGACGATGGGGGGGGTCTCACTTCAGAAGGTGATCATGACGGCGACGAGGAAGAAATCACCCACTTAATCCTTACAACCATCCTAGGAAAAAGTACTTATTTTACTTTTTAACTGGATAAAACTGAGACACAGAGGGGTTAAGTAACTTGCCCAAGTTACTTAAAAGTAAGAGATGAAGATAAGAAAAAGTATACTCATAGAAACATAGAACACAAGGGGGGCTGCCAGGGTCTGGGGAAATGGGGAAATGTTGGTCAAATGGTACAAGCTTTCGGTTTTAAGATGAACAGGTTCTGGGGATCTAATGTGCAGCGTGATGACTATGTAATCACACTACATTGAACACTGGAAATATGCTAAGGGAGTAGATTTCAGGTGCTCTCACCACACACAAGAAATAACTCTGCGAGGAGATATGTTAGTTTGACTGTAGTAATCATTTCTCTATCTATATCTGTTTATCTAAAATCATCATGTTGTACTCCTTAAATATATGATTTTTAGTAAAAATTTCTTTAAAAGATAACAGGGGGCATTTAGAAAGTAAAGCAATAAGTCACTTCAAAAAGGGCTTGTGGGACCAAAACCAGGAGCTCTTAAATGCTGTGACCAAAGATTGAAATTTTCCAAAGGATGTGATAGTCACTCAATTGGGCTGTGTTTTCCTGAGGAGATAGAAACCTTAGCCACTCGTAACCATGATTGGCGATGTGGGAAAGTAAATAAATGTCTCCCACGTTTAACCAAAACTAACAAACAAGCAAACAAAACAAAATTACATACATGAAACTTTGTCGGGGGTAGAGGCCTTGCCCCTAGCCCTTCAGACCAGAGCTCGTGGTGCAAAATGGCTGCCCCGACACGGCAGCTCCGCCGCTGGGAGCAGAAGCTGCCCACGACGC
>NW_006794923.1:91599-122776 GCF_000442215.2 Lipotes vexillifer | reverse complement strand
CAGCCGCAGCAGGCCGTGTGCAGAGACTCTGTGCACGCACTGCGTCTGCAGCTGCGCCTGCCGGGAGAGCTCCGCCCCTTCCCTCGTCCCTATAAAGCAGCCCCACCTACGGCCTGTCGGAAGGGTGTTTGCTCTAGAGTCCAAGCTTGCACTTCTCCGTTCTTTGCATAAAGAATAAAACTTTCCTTTGCTTCAAAGCGAAAAAAACAAAGAGAAAGTAAAGAAAAAAGTCTTTGTTGATGGATTTAATAAGAGGGACAAGGTTACCCAGCTACTCTATCTTCTTACTTCATAGCTGCCAGTGAAACTCAGCTTGCATTTTTTCCTTGGAATTCATTTTCATCCCTGTCTGCATCATTCCTGAATGATAATGTCGTTTATGATATTTCTGTAATCACTTCCTCTGGACATTAACAGCCCTCATGCTCAAGTACCACATTAAATTAATATATTTCATTTCTTTCAGGAGACCAAAATTCAGACTGCAGCTCACTAACCTTCATCAAATACAGCAAAAAGTAGTACAAATTCATGCAAGGTCTGTGTCCTTTCTTTGGTCAGACTCCCTGAAAAAGAAGTGAGAGCACTTATCTTCTATTGAAAATCCTCTCATAGGAAAATGACACTACGAGGATACATTACTTCATCAACTGCTTTGTCTCTTGGTCTCTTATTAACTTCACCATAACATTATTTTCTTGGTGTCACATCTCCTATGCCAGTAATTCTAAAATTATTTGGGGTAAAGGGCTTTTTAAAAAATTTCAGATTTGTTGCAGACCCTTACTTTTATAAGATACACTAAAAATTAATTACTAAAAAAGAAATTTAAAAGACATACAAACTACAAGTCCATATAACCACATTTCATATATATGTATATATTCAGAACAAACATAAAACAGAAAAAGAGGGCTTCCCTGGTGGCGCAGTGGTTGAGAGTCCACCTGCCGATGCAGGGGATGCGGGTTCGTGCCCCGGTCCGGGAGGATCCCACATGCCGTGGAGCGGCTGGGCCCGTGAGCCATGGCTGCTGAGCCTGCGCGTCCGGAGCCTGTGCTCCGTGACAGGAGAGGCCACAGCAGTCAAAAAAAAAAAAAAAAAAAAAAAGTTATGAGCAAAGTAAAAAAAGTACTGTCTATATTAAACACATACTCACACTTTAGATGAACACCATGTATATCAATATTTAAAGTTATCAATGTCACAAATAAGCTTGCTTCATGCTTTAACTGTTGAATTTGTTAGCTGTCTTTCTTAGCATACTTTTTCACTTGATTGGGAAGTTTTCTTTGCAGGTTTATTTTGAGTAGGAAGACTTTTGTTTATAATGTTCTTTCTTCTCTTGTACTCTTTTTTAAAAATTAATTAATTTATTTATTTTTGCCTGCATTGGGTCTTCATTGATGTGCACTGGCTTTCTCTAGTTGCAGCGAGCGGGGGCTACTCTTCGTTGCAGTGCACGGGCTTCTCATTGTGGTGGCTTCTCTTGTTGTGGAGCATGGGCTCTAGGCATGTGGGCTTCAGTAGTTGTGGCACACAGGCTCAGTAGTTGTGGCTCGTGGGCTCTAGAGTGCAGGCCCAGTAGTTGTGGCGCATGGACTTAGTTGCTCCGCGGCATGTGGGATCTTCCCGGACCAGGGCTCGAACCCGTGTCCCTTGCATTGGCAGGTGGATTCTTAACCACTGTGCCACCAGGGAAGTCCTTTCTTGTACACTTAATGCTTGGAAAGTAAAAGTTAAATTGGATGAAGAAACTAACTCACCCATACAAATTTAAAATACAGGTAAAGCTGTCTGAAAAGATTTTACTTTTTTTATTATATTTTTTAAATTATCAAGTAGTGAAATTGATGTCTTTCAGTAGGTGAATGGGTAAATAAACTGGTCCATTCAGACAACAGAATATTATTCAGCACTAAAAAGAAAGAAGCTACCAAGCCATGAAAAACATGGAGGAGGACTTCCCTGGTGGCGCAGTGGTTGAGAATCTGCCTGCCAGTGCAGGGGACCCGGGCTCGAGCCCTCGTCTGGGAAGACCCCACATGCCGCGGAGCAACTAGCCCCGTGTGCCACAACTACTGAGCCTGCGCGTCTGGAGCCTGTGCTCTGCAACAAGAGAGGCCGCGACAGTGAGAGGTCAGCGCACCGCGATGAAGAGTGGCCCCCACTCGCCGCAACTAGAGAAAGCCCTGGCACAGAAACGAAGACCCAACACAGCCATAAATAAATAAATAAATAAATAAATAAATAAAATTTAAAAATTAAAAAATGGCAAAATTTCGTTAAAAAAAAAACATGGAGGAACCTTAAATGCATGTTGCTAAGTGGAAGAAGCCAATATGAAAAGGCTACATACGGAAAAGGCAAAACTATGGAGACAATTTAAAGAACAGTGGCTGCCAGAGGGTAGGAGAGGGAAGGATGAATAGGCAGGGCACAGAGGATTTTTAGGGCAGTGATATGATACTATATATGACATATATATCATACTATATGATATATGATACTATATGACATATATGATACTGTATGATACTAACATAATGGACACATGTCATTATACATATAATCCAAGTCCACAACATAGTGATTCTATGTTTCTATACATTACAAGAGATCACCACAATAAGTCTAGTTGCCATCTGTCACCATACAAAGTTATTACAGTGTTATTGACTATATTCCCCATGCTGTACATTTCGTCCCTGTGACAAATTTATTTTGTAACTGGAGGTTTGTACCTCTTAGTCTCCCTCATCTATTTCACTCATCTCTCCACCTCTCTCCCCTCTGGTAACCACGTGTTTGTTCTCTTTATCTATGAATTTGTTTCTGTTTTGTTATTATTATTATTATTTTTTGGCCATGCTGTGAAGCATGTGGGATCTTAATTCCCCAACCCAGGGCTGAACCCATGCTCCCTGCATTGGGAGCATGGATTCTTAACCACTGGACCACCAGGGAAGTCCCTCATTTATTTTGTTTTTTATTTTTATTTTTATTTTATTTTTTATTATTATTTTTTTTTGCGATATGCGGGCCTCTCACTGTTGTGGCCTTTCTCGTTGCGGAGCACAAGCTCCGGACGCACAGGCTCAGCTGCCACGGCTCACAGGCCCAGCCGGTCCGTGGCGTGTGGGATCCTCCCAGACCCGGGCACGAACCCGCGTCCCCTGCATCGGCAGGCAGACTCTCAACCACTGCGCCACCAGGGAAGCCCTATTTTGTTTTTTAGATTCCATATATAAGTGAAATCATACAGTATGTTCTTTCTCCCTCTGACTTATTTCACTTAGGATAATACCCTCTGGTCCATCCATGTTGTCACAAATGGCAAGATTTCATTCTTTTTCATGCCTGAGTAATATTCCCCACATCTTCTTTATCCATTCATCTGTTGATGGACACTTAGGTTGCTTCCATATCTTGGCTGTTGTAAACAGTGCTGCAATGAACATTGGGATACATACATCTTTTCGAATTAGAGCTTTCATTTTCTTCTGAAAAATACCCAGAAGTGGAATTGCTGGATCGTATGGTAGCTCTATTTTTAATTTTTTGAGAACCCTCCATACTGTTTTCCATAATGACTGTGCCAATTTACATTCCCACCAACAGTGCACAAGGGTTCCCTTTTCTCCACATCCTTGCCAACACTTGTTATTTGTGGCCTTTTTGATAATAGCCATTCTGATATGTGTGAAGTGATAGCTCAAGGTTTCGATTTGTATTTCCCTGATGATTAGCAATGTTGAGCATCTCTTCATTTGTTCATTCACGTGGCACTATGTTGTGCACTTAGAATTATAATAGTGTTGTAGGTCAATTATACTTCAATAATTTTTTTTTTACTCTTTTTTTTGGCTGCACCGTGCAGCTTGTGGGATCTTAGTTCCATGACCAGGGATTGAACCTGGGCCCTCAGCAGTGAGAGTGAAGAGTCCTAACCACTGGACCGCCGGGGAATTCCCGGGGAAAAAAATTTTTATAAAAGGTTTAATTTAAATTACCATGATTTTTAAAATAAGAACTTATAAACATGTATAAATGCTTGCTTTTCTCAGATTTTTATGTTTTTGGGTTACAGATGACTAACCTCCTGAAGTGGTCTATACGCCATTGATCACACACTTGGATGTATTTACCTTCATGGAGGTTTCAAGGCACCTAACACAAAATTATAAAAGGCACCACTGAGACAGCCCATAGGATATCTGAAGTAGAAAGTAGAAGAAGAGAAGAGAGACCTAATTCTAGAACTTGGCTTTTCTTGAACATTAGAGTGCATTCTGGCTACATAGGATGGGCATCTCTTCTTCTCGGAGACTACATTATTCTCCTTTCCATGGCATGATACTAGGGAAAAGAAACCTCTTTCAGATGTTTGTACTTGCCTGCTTATTTCATCTCAACCCTACCCTTTCTTATACTTACCTTCTCTACAAACCAGCAGGGCTCCAATGAGGCCTGAATTCACGTCTTTCACCAGGTCCACATGAGAAAGGTATGAGTAGGTGAGACATGGTGGGTCAGAGGCCGTTGGACCATTTTCTTTCAGGACCTGCCAGACGTAGGTATGACTTTTACCAGGAATGACTTTATCATCTTCCTTCTCCCTTTGGCTGGTTTTATCCTCATATTCAGCACCTAAATCAAGGAGGGATAAAATTGTCCTTTCTATGCCCATTGCCCACTCAAGGAAACATCAAGTTTATTGTCACCAGTAGACTCTACACAAGAAACGGTGTTCCTGAAACTTAATTTGGAATACTAACAAGTAGCAGCTATACATGGGGAGCAGCCTTATATATTGCAGAGGAGTTCTTGACCACTAATGCAAACATGAGCAGTTGAGTGGTCCTCTGAGACCTCCAGACTGTAACAACAATACTGCTTTCATGATTACATCTTCTTACCTAATTCAAGTCAGTTCAACTCAGTAGACATACATGGGTGTGTACTCTTGTCCCAGACTCTTTACTGAGCACTGGTGAGGGTCAGGGAAGGGTGAGACGCAGAGATTTTTTTTAATGCTGTTTTTAACTTGGTTCTTCTCTGGCGGGCCAGACCATATCAGGGGCAGATATTTTCTGGCTGTCCCATCCTTAGTGATGTTCAAATTGACCCCTGGATTATCCTGATGCCTTTATTCTACACTGACCACTATACGTTTTCATTGTTAGTGACGTGTCATTGCTTCTACATCATTTCAGTGGACTGAAGTAGAAAATATTGAAACTCACTGACCGTAACACTTATACTTCTATTGAACTATTTTTCTAGCAACTCACCTCAGCTTCTCGGATTCATCAGGGTCTCTGGGACTCCAGAGCCTCCCAAGGCATTCAGGGTGCTCCTCATCTATACCCCACCGTACCCCACAACAGCTATACATCTAATAGAGGGACCTCTCCAGCAGAGCTGTACAAGAGACCCCCTGCACTGGCCCACTATACAGTCAGCCTCTTTGGTAAAGGGGTGCCCCTCCAGTGAGCATTACGGACAACTGGCTTCATCCAGAAGCAACAGCAGACCAATACCTGTGCTTGGCAGATCCTGGGGGACATTTAGAAAAACGTGAGTTGTACCTCAGGTTGGAGAGTGTGGTTCAGGTGTCTGTGTGATTGTGGGTTGGTATAAAATTCTGAATAGTGAATACATTTGCATAGGGAGGGAGGGGATCACGGACGGGTAAAGAAGGGGCTTCAACTATATCTATAATGTTTAATTTCTTAAAATAAAGTAAGCAAACATGGCAAAATGTTAAGATTTGCCAAAGTGAGGTAATGGGTACATGTTTGTTTGCTCTATTATTTCCTGTACCTTTATTTGGTTGAAATATTTCATTAGGAAAAGAATGTCCTTTTTCCTAATACTAAGGTTGGGGTTGGGGGGTTGATGAGAGGCCAAGAACGTGTGAAAATTATACCTGCCTTGGCAAGGCAGATGGTGAAAAATTGTAGGGTCAGTACATGGTGGATCCCCATGAGAATGAAGAATTGTGGGAGTGGGCAGTGAGAGAATGACAGCTGGAAAAGTAGGAAGTGATGTTCAGAATGTTGAAAGCTTGAACCTGAGATTTGGGGTTCTTCTCAGGTTGCTAATAACAAGGTCTATCCTTTGGTGAAGACAAAGTTGATTTGTCAAGACCAAGTGAAGTAGGCGGTGCCTGGGAAAAAGCATTATGCACAGCCTTTAAAGTTCACATATCTACTAATGTCTCCATCAGAGTCTTACCTGAGCTTATATATCAGCCACCACAAATATTCTAAGCAGAATGTGTTTTGTGCAATTTTTATCTTCTATTATATGAGGAAGAACACTGTTGGGACATTTGAGAGTTCAGAAAGTCTGCCTGCCTGCTTCCAGTGTCCTGGTTAGCCCTCTATTCAACTCCCTGCTGCTGCTGGGTCAGCCTTGCCCCAGGTCTGGCCTAGGCCCCCAGAAGCTACCTTGCTGAGACATCCCAAATTCCTGGGTGTCCAGCAGGAGTTGAGACCCACATTCTGACTCCCCATGCCAAGGATTTTTGTTGGTCTCAGTCGTGAAGGGCCACAGCTCAGTGACCCCTGGGCATGACTACTCTACCACAGGACAAATGCTGTGCTTCAGAGGCTACTCCATTTCACTCTCTGGTGCCTTCAGCTATTTTTCCTTTGCCTGATGTCTGCTCAGCAGCTTTGGTTGGCACTTCTTAACTCGTATGCCCCCATACTGTCTTTCACAGCTCCCTCAAAGTTTGGCAGCTCATGGCCAACCTCATCTCATTCCTACTCAGATCCTCATTTTGTGGACCTACTTACAGCCTAGGTTGGTGTCTTAGAACGCCACTTGTCCAGAGAAGAAATTAAAAGCCTTTCTCTAGTACTGGGTTTCCATTTTCAGCTCAAGACCAAACTTGAAATTTCCTTTGACAGACACTCCATGTGAACTAGCTATCTTGGCATACAGCACATGGCCACATCCAACAACAACATGGCAGGGAAATGTACTCTTGCCACTCTGGGGGAGGAGATGACTATTTGGTGAACTGAAATATAATTTACCAGAGTTGGTTTGGGAGATAAAAATGACAGGCTTGCAAAGCTATAGAGATATAAATCAGATCAGAAGTTGTCTGGGACTGAGAGTGGGACTGGGGCTTGAACTGCAAAGACAGAACTTCTTGACATGGATTGTGTTGATGGCTGCACAACTGTCTAAATTTAGTAAAAGTCATCAAACTACTTTAGATGAGTGAATTTTGTGGTATGTAAATTATACCTCAACAAAGCTGTTTAAAGATGCTATAGGGAAACCATACACAAAAATTAATTTAAGATGGGTCACAGATATAAGTATGAAAGGGAAAATAATAAAACTTCTAGAGGAAAGCATAGAAGAAATTCTTCATGACCTTGGGATAGGCAAATGTCTTAAATAAGACACAAAGCTCTAACATAAAAGGAAAAAAATGTGATACCTTTTTTGTGCTTCATTAACTGTTGAATTTTCGTGCTTAATTAACTTTAAGAACTTCTGTTTACCAAAAAAGAAAACTATTAAGAGAGTAAAATTAAAATTCACGCTACAGACTGGAAGAAGATATGCAAATATTTATATCTGTCAAAGGATTTGTATTCAGAATATATAAAGTACCTCTACAAATCAATAAGAAAAAGATAAACAATTCATTTTTTTTCAACAAGAAAACATTTAAACAGTTGATCAGATACTTTACAAAAGGATATCAGAAAGGTCAACAAGCATATGAAGTGATACTCAACATCGTCACAGATTTAACTTACATCCTGGGGCCCCCAGGCTAGTCTAAGAAGGCCAGGAGCCTGTGGATCATAACATATAAATACACAGGCTCGTGCTAGGATCGTAAATCGCGTGGGCATTAAGCCATTGACTCACTGTGTTGTTCCTGGGAAGAACCACTGTAGATGTATGTGTGAGAGATGATAGTCTATTTTCCCAGAACTCACCAGGCTTAGGGTGCAAAAGAGTCATCTCTATGGTCAGCTCCCAGCTGCAGAATTGTGGGAACCCTGGTCTCTCTAAAATGCCCCTAGATTAGTTCTGGAAGCTTCCAAGTAGATAAACCTCATGGAAATAGCCTGCCAGGCACAAGTCAGACCCTGGGATGACTTTTCCTCTATAGCACCTGCCCTCTCCTGCCTTTCACCTTCCCCCAGTCCAGGTCTGCCCTGACCTAACAAGTGCAACCTAGAAAACTAATGCTTTCCAATTTCAGACTGAGAAATTAGTCAACGCATAAGCATAGTTAGACCGTACAATACAGGGCACGTGCTCCAATAATTTCTTAATGATTTGCTTGAATCTTCCTGATCTGTATATGCCATAGTCTATCTGGGCAATATCACAGTCTGTTGTGGCTCTCCCTTCACTCCCTTCCTGCACTGCGAAGGTTAAGGAGAAGCTAGTTGGGTTGGGGACTGTGGCCAAACAGGTTGCTTGCTGTAATGAGGTCAGCTTGTGCTTCTGCTAGTTGGCCCTAATCACATATTTAGAAGTTGGGGGGAGGGGAGGCAGAGGAGATATCTGGAAAGTCTGAATCTAAGGAAGGAGAAGGAGAATTCTGTTTCATTTCTATACCATGGGCCTTGATCCTCCCTAGGAAGTTTTCTGGGCATAGGAAGGCAGATACAGTGGGATTTTTTTTTTTTCCTTTATGTGGGCCTCTCACTGCTGTGGCCTCTCCCGTTGCGGAGCACAGGCTCCGGACGCGCAGGCTCAGCGGCCACGGCTCACGGGCCCAGCCGCTCCGTGGCACGTGGGATCTTCCCGGACCGGGGCACGAACCCGCGTCCCCTGCGTCGGCAGGCGGACTCTCAACCACTGCGCCACCAGGGAAGCCCCTACAGTGGGATTTTTAACATCCGTGGCCTGGCTCCCCGAGGGAGAACAGGGGACAGCAACAAACTCTAGGGTTTAGACTGAAATGACAAGGTTCTTGACTTCATGAAATGGGCCTAGGTTTGAATCCTGAATCCACCTTTCAGTAGCTCTATGCCCTTATACTCAATACTCTTCTGTCCCTAGGATGACAGGACAATAGGAGGGCATTTGACTCACCTTCAGAAGACTTCCAGTAGGATACGCCGATAGCATGAAGACTAACAGGATGAGAAGCCATATTCTTAAGTGTAATGACCACCGTGTCATAAACCTCAGCCTGGATGGTAGGACCCAGCAGACCTGCAAGAAGGAGATGTCCCCCAAAGGTCATTTGGAGGGTGGCACTCCAGAAAACCTGTTATCACAAAAGTGATGGTCAAAGTCACAGTAGAGAAGCATGCCCCTATCGTTATGGATAAAAAGTAGTAGCTGAATGAATGAATACATAAACTGCTATAACCAGATCAGCCTCATAGTTGTTCTGAAGACAGATTTCTGGCAATTCATTCAATGCATTTATTCATTCAACTAATAACTGAGTTCCTACTATATTCTAGAAACTGCCCTAGGCACGAGAGATGCAGTAGTTAAAAAGATAGATCATGGAGATCACATTCTAGAGACATTAAGCATGTAAATAAAGAAAGAAGAAAATTGTAGGTTGTTATAAATGCTATAAATGATGATGGCGTGCTAGAAAATGATGAGGCAGGAAGTAGAGGACACTTTAAATATGGTAAACTAACATGTGGCTGAAGCAAAGTGAATGAGCAAGGGAATAGTAGAAAATAAGGTTATCGAGGCAGGCAGGGAACATAACATGTAGGACTTTGTAGGCTACAGCAGTCTGGATGAATTTGGAATTTAGAAGAAGCAGACTTGGGACTTGTTTTGGAGGAAGAGTGTAAAAAATATTAATAAACAGAAACATCAATTAAATAGAGTTGGGAAACCAGAAGGGGGCGCTCTCACACCCTGTGACAATAGCAGAACCCAAGGGGAAGAAGACTCCTCATCTTTCCTGGCAAGGACTCAGCCAATGAGCAGCCACAGACTCTTTGTTTACTCTAGCCTTTCCAACTTCCTTTTCCCCTCTATAAACTGTGTTCCTCTCCCTTTGCTATTCAGGGACTTGTTTGTAGCTTGCCATGGTTGCAGATCCCAGATTGCAATTCTCTGCTGATCCTGAATAAACCCATCTTTTCTGGAGAAATATCTGGTAGTCTATTTATTTCAACAAAGTCAACAAGTCAACAAGACTTGCTCATGGGTTGGATATTGAAGATAGGTGGGGAAAAAAGTGAGAGAGCCAGGAATGACTCCTGTGATTTTGGTTTGTGCAAGTGGGTGGTAGTCAGGCCATGGCACAGAAAATTTAGAGGAAAATCAAGACTTCTGACTTATATACATACTAAGTATAAGATGCCTACAAATGGTTTTATTGAATGGACTGGATTCAATGGGATGAAAATATGAAATAGGTTTATTTTTCATAGTTTTTAATTGTATGTGGAATTTCCCTTTGTTGCATTTTGAACAGTCCCACTTTTTTTCCAGTAACCTTCACACATTAAGAGTATCATTTTTAGGTACTAATAAATCCAGTCTGGTCTAATATCAAATTTTTGATGTCACCTGCAATTTAAGGGTCCCTCCCTCCTCCAGTTCAGTTCTGAAACAGGCTCAGAAACCTGTAATGGGAAAAGGAAGTTTGGTTGGCAGCTTCACTGCTTTCTCATTTTACTGCCTCTGGACTTTCTGAAGTTGGAGCTAGTGGACAAAGGACAAGAGTGCAAAAAGATACATGCTGACAAGATCTTTCTTGGCTTTGGTACCCCCTGAATGTGGCACATGCCAAAATTCTGGGTCTTTCTTTCTTAGAGAACTTATATGAGTCCTTTAGAGACTCTCTCCCTCTCAATATGGGGACGTCCTACTCCACCTCCCCCTGCCATGGGATACGCCCTCTCCAGCTGTCACTTTCTCTCTCCTCTCAGTTTCTGCTTCTGACAGTACAATCACATAGACCTTTTCTGTTGGGATCACCTAGCCCTGGCAGGAAGTCCTCTCAGGCAGGGTCTTCTTGAGGCAAGTCTTGTCCTATGACCTTCCTGGTCTCACACGTAACAGCTGCAGTGCAGTTAGCCTCTGTTATAGCCCACTCTCCTTATTATGCCATCAGGGGAAGCTCCCCAACACTCTGGCATTGAAAGTTTTTCCAGATAAAAATCAGGCACTAGTCAGTATCTTCCAAGCCCCAGAAGAACTATGTCAAGTTTTCTAAATGATTCTCCTGAAGCCTCCCTCTCTGCAGCTTGACATGAGGGAGAGGCCTCCCTCCCCCCATGGGAATATACAAAACACCAAAATGCTTTCAAAAGAAATCCTCAAGGGGACTTCCCTGGTGGTGCAGTGGTTAAGAATCCGCCTGCCAGTGCAGGGGACCTGGGTTCGAGCCCTGGTCCAGGAAGATCCCACATACCACGGAGCAACTAAGCCCATGCACCACAACTACTGAGCCTGTGCTCTAGAGCCCGCGAGCCACAACTACTGAAGCCCACGCACCTAAAGACCATACTCTGCAACAAGAGAAGCCACCGCAATGAGAAGCCCGCGCACCGCAATGAAGAGTAGCCCCTGCTCGAGGCAACTGGAGAAAGCCGGCACACAGCAACAAAGACACAAGGCAGCCAAAAAATTAATCAATTAATTACATTTTAAAAAAAAAGAAATATTCAAATCTAAACTCTTTCATAAGTTCCTAACCTTCTTTTATATAGGATGGAGGTAAAGGTTGCCGAACCAATTTCGGACCACTACCTGACCAAGTCCTGAATAGGTGGCCTGATATCTCTCTTTAGAATTTGGGGGTACTTGTCACCTATAATTCTGAGCAATCATTCTAAGCTAGGAAATGTCTCATCTTAACATCTTGTTACATGCTTATTTGACACCTAAGTGGAGGTATCAAGCAAGCAGTCTGAACTAGAGATATAAACTTGGGACTTATTGGCAAGTATGATATTTTCAAGCCACGAGACTGGATAAGATCAGCTAGGGATTTGGAAGCAGAGAGAAAATAAAATGAACCCAGGTCCAAAATAAAGGGCACTCAAGCAGAGGAGGAGGGCCCAGTAAGAAGACTGAGACCATTCAGCCAGTGTATTTCCCTGAGAGGTGGTAATAAGGGAAAGCCTGGCCAAGAAAACTGCAGCCCCAAGACTGGGGAATCCTTGCAAGGAAATAAGATACCCAGTTTCGTAACAACGAGTCAATATTGTTTGCATTACCCATCCATGGTGGCCTGGGCTTGGCAATGTGGAAATGCTGATCCATGAACTCTACAAACACAGTCTTTTTGTACATGACTGAGGTGTTGAATGGAAAAGGTCTTGGCACTCTAGGAGAAAACCTGTGTGAAAAAAGGAAAAAGTCATTCATTTTGGTTGACCCTTCTTTGAACCCACTTTAAAAAACAGCTGAGGAACTTCCCTGGTGGTCCAGTAGTTAAGACTCCACGCTTCCAGTGTAGTGGGTTCAGGTTCGATCCCTGGTCGGGGAACTAAGATCCCACATGCCGTGTGGTGTGGCCAAAAAAATAAAACATAATTTAAAAAACAGCTGGAAGTAATGCTTCTGTCCCACTCTCCTCTACTGTTAACAAGGCAGATGGAAGCTGTATATGAAGTCACAGAGAGAACTGCTGCCCCCCAAATTAGAGAGACAGACAGGTGAATGCAGAGAATCACAACTTACTAGAACAGAAACCTTCAAGTAGAAATGCTTGTGGGAACCAGTGCTGTAGTAGGAAATAAAATAAATAAATTTTAAAAAATAATAAAAAAATAAAAATAAAAATGTGCCAGAGCATTCTGTTCTTATGCCTGCCCTCATGAGAAATTATTTTACCAGAGCTTATCATTCTGGGATTTTAATCACCCCTTAATCTACCTGGAAGAAGGAAGATACCCAACATCATCCTGCTTCTCCTTCCATGTAGAGGAAAGGAAATACCCAACTCTAGCCAGCCTGTGTCAAGGCGTGAGACTGAGAAGCAGTGGTGAAGTCCACAGTCCAGGGGCACAGGCTCACTAAAAGACTGAGACCTAATCATAGGGCTACAGAGCACTTCCCCACACCTCACCACCACATTACTAAAGGCCTAATTTACCAAAGTTCCTTTTATCCAGTACATCACATCCATCATTCAACAAAAACTTACAAGGCACACTAAAAGGCATTAAAAAAGAACCCCACAGTTCATAGAGACTGAACAAGCAGCAGAACTAGAGTCAGATATGACAAGAATGTTGGAAGTATTAGACCAGAAATTTAAAAAAAAAACTATGACTAATATGTTAAATATTTTAATGTAACAAGTAGACAACATGTAAGAACAGATGGATAATATAAGCAGAAAGATGGAAATTCTAAGAAAAATCAAGAAGAAATGGTAGAGATCAAAAACACTGTAATGGAAATGAAGAGTGCCTTTGATAGGCTCCTTAGTAAACCGGATATTGTTAGGAAAAAAATCTCTGAGCTTGAGCATATGACAACAGAAACTTCCAACACTGAAAAGGAGAGAGAAAGTTGCTCCTCAAGGGCTATAGATCATACCCTGGGTCATATCCCTGAGTTGTTTTGCAGATACTAAGACCCCCACCGGGCGGAAGAAGGTAAGGGCATGCTGACCACCGGCGTGTAGACCCCAGACCACTGGAACCAGAAGGCTGATGATGTTGGCTCCCTCCTGAAATACCACCTGGTTACCTCACCACCAACCAGTCAGAAGAACGTCCATAAGCTGATCAGGTATCCCGCCACCCCCTCCCTCACCTTGCCTTTAAAAGCCCTTCCCCCAAAGCCATCAGGGTGTTCGGGTCTTTTGAGCATATGAGCTGCCCATTCTCCTTGCTTAGCCCCAGGCTGGGCGTCTTGCAATAAATACTGCACTTTCTGCCAAGGAAACTGCACCGAACAACCAAGTAAACTGAATGACTTAGCCAGTTGATGTTAGCCAGCCTCAGTTGTTGGCACCCCAATGCTGCCAAAATGGACATATAAATGGAGGAGTCATGATGGTGACTATGCATGGGCTCAACATCATGGACTCACCAAGGCTGATCTAGCTACTGCTGTTGTAAATGTCCAGCTTTCCAGGAACAGAGACCAACACTAAGGCCCTGATATGTCATCATTCCTCAAGGAAACTATCCAGACACTTGGTGAGCCTCAGTAAGCTAAGCCCCAATGAACTCCTCCCAATAAACTTCCTGCACACATACATACACAAAAGGAAAAAAGCAGACAATTCTTTTTTTTTTTTGAAATTTGTGTGCTTAAAAAGCTATATAAAATCACCCAAAGAAACACAGAAGTTGTCACTACTTGCACAACGTTGGTTGGCAACATTCTTTTTCATCCGATTTGCTTTCAGATAATTCACCGACAGCTGTAAATTTGTGGCAAGGCTGTCACCCGTGATTAGCAGAACCCCGCTCAGAACGACCGAAAACTTAAAAGGCCCCCAAACGGTGCTTCCCAGCGAAAGGGTAGGCGTGAGGCTGTCAGAGCTCTTTCGTGAGGCACACAGTGGCCCTCTGCCCACCAAAACCGCGGCTATGCTAAGGCGAAGCTGGTACCCAGCAGGGTGGAACCATCTCCCCGACTTTGTGCCCCTGGAACTCTGATGAGGGGTTTGGCCCAGAGATGTAGGTTTGAACGGCTCTGGTGAAAAGTAAAAGTGCATCGAATGGCTGACAGAGCAGACGCTGCTACGCGAGTTTCTGGGAGTCGCACCCTACAGGAACGGCAGGCGACGGTGGAAAGAAGAGGCATAGACACAGGCAGACACACCAGACAGCCACTTGCAGAAGGAAGCCCTGTGAGCCCTAGACAGTGTTGAAACCAGGGAGGAAGGACCAGCCAAGGAAGTGAGGGAGACGCCCCTTCAGAAGACACAAGGGTTTGGCAGAGCCTGAAAATGGTGAGCCTGCACCTAACAGTTTAGCAGCTCTTGCTTCACGTAAAGATTGTTGCAAGCACGAGAGAAACTGGCCAAGCGACAGTCACAGAGGAAGACCTCAGCAGCCTTGGAGGGATGGAGCAGCAGATGGACTGAAGACACTCCTTCCAAGTGTGCACTGTTTTGCGTACACCTCTCTCAAGGAGGAGGCAAAGATGAGACTGACTTAATTCTCTCCTCCCTGACAGCCCTCCCCTCCCAGGGAGCCTTGCAGTTCACTCAATCCCAGGGTTTCCAGGACACCCGAGAAAGCACGTGCCGGGAGCAGCTCGGCCAGCCCAAGGCCAGGACAAGTGACTCTATGTACTGGCTGAGGGCCAGAAGCCAGCGTACTGATAAGGAAGCCCTTCCAGTAAAAGGAGCTGATTTACGGAGGCAGGCGTGGGGATCTGCACGGACCAGAGTGCACGAGCAGGCTGAATGAGCAGACTGTCAGAGGCCCATCTCACCTATTCGTGCTACACAGCCACCTTTACCTAAAGTCACACCCATAGTCATGTGGGGGGTCCCTGACGACCAGTTGCTAGAGGGGGCAGAAGCCTGAGATTATGTAGAGTTGGGTCAGCTTGGTATTCAGGTACGAGCCAAAATTGACTGCTGTTGTATTACAGCCCCACTCAGGGGTGGCTAATGTTGGTTGCTCACTTTGAGCAGAAAGAGAAAACGGCCCAAGGTTCAAATATATACAGACTAATGGACAACAGCAAATGGCTTGGCTGGCTGTTCAAGGGCCTAGAAAGAAAAGGGCTGGAAGGTCAAGGACAAGGATGTCTGGGGCGAAGGCATATTAGTGAGTGGGTACAAAATAAAAGAACCTTCATGTCATATGTTAATGCCATCAGAGAATAGCTACTGCGGAAGAAGAGTGCAAAACAATAACAGACAAAATGACTGACAATTACCATTAGCCACAGCCTCTACATGGGCCATCTCAGTGCTGGCAAGATGTGAGCCAAGTGGCTGTGGAGGCATGGAGAGAATTAATGCATGGACCCAAAAGCAAGGGTTCCCACTGACTAAGGCTGATTTAACTTGTGTTGCCTCCCCAAATCCAACCTGCCAGCAACAGAAACCAATGCTGAGTTCCTAACTGGGCACTGTCCATCATGGGACCAGCCAGCGATTCGGTGGCAAATTGCATTGGATCCCTTCCACCCTAGAAGGGCTGGCTCTTCATTCTGAAGAGAAGAGACATGTATTTCAGGGATATGTTAGCTTTCCTGCCTGCAGGGCCTCAGCCAGCACCACTGTCTGAGGGCTCACAGAGGGTTTGATTCACTGATGTAGGATCCCATATGATATCATATCAGACCAGGGGACCACTGTACAGCAAAGGAGGTGCTGGAGTGAGCCCATGACCATGGCATCCACTGGCTTTATCAGATGCCACCCCATGCAGAAGCTGCCAGACAGAGAGAGCAATGGAATGACCTCTTAAAGGCACAGCTAAAGCTCCAGCTTGGAGGCAGGGCTCCATAAGGATAGAGGGTCAACCTCCAAGGTGCTGGATATGCATTGATTCAAAGATGGTTCTGTGGCCCCAATGAGAACACACAGGTTTAGGAACCAAAGAATGGCAGCAAAAGAACCTCTCTTCCCCCGTGACCCACCCGGGGAGTCTGTGCCGCCCATCCCCACCTGCAGCTCTGGGCTCGGCAGTGTAGAAGGTCCTCACAGCACAAAACACAAGAGTCTCACTGAGTGAGAAGCAGGGGCGCCGCCTGGGCACCTGGGGCTACCGTACCCAAGGGGCGGCATGCCAGATGAGGAGCCCCCGGGGCGCGGCCACCAAGGGGGTGGGCTGTCTCACGCGAAGCAGGCAGGAGTGGGTCACACCCCAGGGCAGCCACACCAGCTGAGGGGCGCGATGCGACGGCCCCCGGGGCCTGGAGAAGCTGCCCCCGATGCAGGTGAGGACATGGACGGTGAGTGAGTGGGGGCTGTGATGGCGATGGGGAGGCGGCGGCCCGGAAGGTACTCGAACCCAGCCACCTGGGGGGTGGGTGCTGCTGGAGGACAGCCCTCAGCTCCGGTATCTTCGAGGAGCGGCCCGCCAGGTTCATGCCCCGCCCACAGGACCTGGACGCTCCTTTTCCAAAGCAGCCCACTGGCCCTTCTCAGGGAGGCCACGCCCATTCCCAGAGCAGACCACAGCCCCTTTCTGGGGCAGGTCACGCCCCCTCCCCAGGATAGCCACGCCCCTTCCCAGGATAGCCACTGCTTAATGACTGATCAGTACGGAGACACAGGGGGCCTGGCCGCGTTGGCCCAAGTGGGACAACGCAGAAGGGTCATTCCCGCTCCAGAGCTCCTTGTAGGGCTGGCCTGCACTGCGGCCCAGCTTCTCCCTCCGCCCTCCCCTGCTTTCCCAGGTATTGATCCCAAGAACACTCTAAATAAAATTCCTGCACGTTGATATCCATCTCACAGTCTGCTTCTGGGGAACCCAAATGGTGATATTAATTCATATTTCAATGTGCTGTAATTTCATCCATCTCTAGAAATTTCCATGGCATTAGCCTAGGCATAGACCTACATGGCTTTTAGTCATTTAACATCATTGAGTATACTCCTCACTTCGGTTCATTTGTCCCATCTCCTGGCCACTTTGAGACTATGCCCTTCCACAGTCATCAACTCATCCCTAGTTTGTTCCCTTCCCCTTTTCCCACTCCATCTCCTTGGTTCTCCTGAGTCTACCCTACTCAGTTTCTCCAAAGTTCCCATTGGTTTCTAACAAGACTCAGACCCATGTCCAGAGATAGGTATTTTGACATACACTAGCACAGTACTTTCACTTTAATATTTATGACTAAAATGAAAATATAAGACATAAAAAATGTTTACTAGATCAAGAGCTTGGACGAGCAGAGAAGGAACAGGATCACGAGCACACAGAAAACAACTTTTTCTCTCTCTGAGGGAAGAGTGAAAACCAAAAGCCAGATAAAAGATCAAGATTGTGAGACAGAAACAGAAGGCCTAGGTCCGAGTCAAGTGGGACGTGATTTATGTCTCAGATTCAGGGTAATCTGCACAGTAAGTGACAAAATGTTCCCGGGTTCACAGATTTTACTCCTTCCTAACTTATGTGGGTTTTTTGTTTGTGTATTTCCCTTGAGGTTTGATATATAAATCTTGCCAAATATATTTGGCAACAATGCCCTTGACCTGAACTGTTCTTTCACATTTTATCTAAAACCAATCGGAAAACCTATTATATTCCCTGACCCTTGCTTAGAAGAAGTTGAGCAGCTGCAGGAATAGATAATACAAAACTGAATTTTCCCAGATGTTTGTTTCAGACCTTGGCAGAGTTTGTCAGGATGTGTCCAGAGTCAGCTTATCCTGTTAATCAGTATCAAAATAATCTAGACTATAAAATGGTGCCATCAAAATAAAAATTCTATCAACTTTTTCCTGGTAAATACATGTGACTGCCTATAAAACAACAGAAAGCTAGATAATAAATCATTTTCTCCATTCAATTCAATTTCACACTCAGTCTATTATTCACTATACCTCAGCCTGTGTGTTAGATGAAAACTATAATAAAGCACAATGTATTAAGTACAAATATTTCAATATTAATTTTCAAAAAGACCAACATTAATGGATAAATGGTCAATGGTTCATTTAGATACTAGGCTACTGACCATCTGGGCCTCTACTTCAGGATCATTACCACTGCACAACCACAGGCTTGGATTGCTTCCTTAAACCATACACAAAAGTTAACTCAGTGTATCAAAGAACTAAATATAAGAGCTAAAACTATAAACTTCTTAGAAGAGAACAGGTGTAAATCTTTGTGACTTTGGATTTGGCCATGGCTTTTTAGATATGACACCAAAACCACAAGCAACCAGTGGAAACAAGAATAGATAAATTGGAGTTCATTAAAATGAAAATCTTTGTGCTGGGAGAAAATATTGCAAACAGGTATATCTGAAAATTTACTTCTATCCAGTAATTTGTGTAATTTGTTACACAGCAGTAGGAAACTAACAGGATGCTCAAAGCTGACCCAAATACCAAAAAGATAACTTGACAACCAAATTAAAAATGTGATTAAAAATCATGCTTCTAAATGAAACCAAAGAGGATATTACAGACTCTACTGAAAACAATGAAAAGAAAAGTCTTCATAACATAACCTATGGGATATGGAAATTCTCAAAACTCAACAATAATAAGACAACCCAATTTAAAAATGGGCTGAAGATCTGAGTAAACATTTTATTAAATAAGATACAGGAATGGTCAATTACACATGCAAAGATGCTCAGCATCTTTAGTTATCAGAGAATGTAAATTAAACATACAGTAAGATACCACCGCATAGTCATTAAAATGACTAAAATTAAATACTGGTAACGTCAAATATTGTCCAGTATGTGTTGCCACTGGCACTTTCACGCATTGTTGGTAAGAGTACAAAATGGTACAACCATTCCAGAAATCTGTTGGTAGTTTCTTATAAAGTTAAATATGCATTTCAGCATGATCCAGCAATTTCACTCCTAGATATTTATGTAAGATAAAGGAAAGCAGATGGCCACTCAAAAACTTGCACAGGTATGTTCATAGCAGGTTTATTTATATTAGCCCCTGGAAACAATCCAAAGGTCCATGCGGCAGGGAAAATATATACACATTGTGATATATTCCCATAATCGAGTAGTAACCAGCAATAAAAAGGACAGAACAACTTCATGCAACAACCTAGGTGAATTTCCAAATCACGATGCTTAAGATAAAAAGCCAGACACTGAAGAATGCATACTGTATGAATCTACTGATATAAAAGTCTTGTAATGCCAAAAGCGAATCTGTAATTCCAGAAAGGAGCTTATTGCCTGGTGCCAGGTAAGGGTAGAGAGACTCACTGAAAAGTTGCAGGAGGGTTGACTAGGGTGGTGGTTATGTAACTTGTATGCATTTGCCAAAGCTTATAAAACTGTACACTTGAAAATCTGTGTGTTTCACTGTATGTAAACTACACCTGTGGTAGGCAAAATGTTGTCCCTCGTGACCTTTGCCGTTTGGTGTTATGCTCATGAATATGTTCTGTTAGACAGATCCGAAGCATGAAACAGACTTGATGCACTCTTGCTAGCATGAAGGTGGAGGGTGCCGCATGGAAACTGAGAGAAGGAACTAAATTCCAATTCAGCCTGGAAGTGGATTCCCCCACAGAGTCTCCAGTAAGGAGCAAAGCCCTGTCAACACCTTGATTTTGGCCTTGTATGATCCTGAGCAGAGTATCTAGTTGAGCCCACCTGGACTTCTGACCCACTGAAACTGTGAGATAATAAATGGATGTTGTTGCAAACTGCTAAGTTTCAGGTAATTTGTTACACAGCAGTAGGAAACTAACAGGATGCTCAAAGCTGACCCAAATACCAAAAAGATAACTTGACAACCAAATTAAAAATGTGATTAAAAACCATGCTTCTAAATGAAATCAAAGAGGATATTACAGACTCTACTGAAAACAATGAAAAGAAAACTCTTCATAACATAACCTATGGGATATAGAAAAGTTGTTCTCAGGGAAAAATGTATAGCTTTAAATGCCTTCACTGTTAAAAACAAAGGACAAAAGAAAGAGAAAAGAACATATTATTTTCCCTAAGATATTAGAAAAAATATAGCATGACAAGCCAAAAGAAACTACCACTGATAAAGATAAAATATGAAAATAAATTAAATATAAAAAATAACCAGGGACTGACTTCCCTGGTGGCGCAGTGGTTAAGAGTCCACCTGGCAATGCAGGGGACACAGGTTTGAGCCCTGGTCTGGGAAGATCCCACATGCTGTGGAGCAACAAAGCCTGTGCGCCACAACTACTGAGCCTGCACTCTAGAGCCCTTGAGCCACAACTACTGAGCCTGTGCTCCAGAGCCCATGCTCCGCAACAAGAGAAGCCACCGCAATGAGAAGCCCGGGCAATGCTACGAAGAGTAGCCCCCGCTCACCGCAACTAGAGGAAGCCCATGCACAGCAACAAAGACCCAATGCAGCCAAAAATAAATAAAATTAATTAATTAATTAAAAAAAATAACGAAGAACAAAAAAAGCCAAAAGCTCATTATTTGAAAAGACCACCCCCAACAACAACCAAAGAGAAATCCGTTATAAACTTGTTCATGTAGAAAAGATAAATAACAAAAATTTAGGAATTTAAGAATGAGAAAGGGCAAATAGCTACAGATGATGTGGAGTAAAAGAATCATGAGAGAGTGCTATATGCAACACAGTGGCAACAAAATTGAAAAAATAAAGGAAATGATTTCCTAGAAAGGTATAAAATTATTAAAGCTGACTCCAAAAATAAGTTGAATTTTGATTTGACTAGTTAACATAGAAGAGCCTGAAGAGATGATTAAAGATATTGCAAATGTCACTTGGACCAAATGGATTCATATGTGAATCTTATCTAACTTTAAAACAACAGATAACTCTAATGTTATTTGAGCTATTTTAGGCAATAGAAAAGGATAGAACACTCACCAATTCATCTGATAAAGCCAATAAAACTTTAATACCAAAATCTAATAATAATAGTAAAAAATAAAGTTATATATCCAGAAAAAAATGAAAACAGTAGTTTGAAAAGATACATGTACCCCAATGTTCACAGCAGCACTATTTACAATAGCCAAGGCATGGAAACAACCCAAGTGCCCATCAACAGACAAATGACTTAAGAAGATGTGTTTTACACACACACACACACACACACACACACACACACACACACACACACAATGGAATACTACTCAGCCATAAAAAAGAATGAAATCTTGCCATCTGTAGCAACATGGATGGACCTAGAGAATATTATGCTTAGGACCTAGAGAATATTATGCTTAGTGAAATAAGTCAGACACAGAAAGACAAATATTATATATTTCACTCATATGTGGAATCTAAAAAATAATACAAATGAATGTATATGCAAAACAGAAACAGACTCACAGATATAGAAAACAAACATGGTTATCAAAGGGTAGAGGGAAGGGGGGAGAGACAAATTAAGGGTATGGGATTAACAGACACAAACTACTATATATAAAATAGGTAAGCAACAAGGATATACAGTATAGCACAGGGAACTGTAACCATTATCTTCTAAAAACCTATGATGGAATATAATATGTAAAAATACTGAATCACTATGTTCCTCACTTCAAACTAACACAATATTATAAATCAAGTATACTTCAATCAAAAAATAAAGCTATAGATCAATCCCACATAATAAAGGCACACAGTGTCTAAAAAAATATTAGCACATAGAACCCAACAATAATCAAATTGCATGAACATTAGATTTTACTCCAAAAATGTAAGGATATATAATGTCAGGAAGTTTATTGACATAATCTATTTGTCCTCAACATATTAAAGGCCAAAATTCATATGATGCTAGAATGCTGAAAAGCCATTACTAATGAAAATTTTATGGCAAGGAGTAACAAAGACACTTATCAAGAACAAACAGCAAATGTTATTCTAAAAAGCAAAATATGAAGACTGTTTCAAGTAAAATCAATAAGATAAGAAAAAGAAATAACTGATTAAACATTGGAAAAGAGCTAGAATCTGTCTTATTTTGAATATGATTCAATACACATAGAGACTGCCATGTAAAATTATTAGAATTTATATGAGAATTCAGTAAGGTAGCTAGATTTGAGATGAATATACACAAACCAATAGCTTTTCTCTATTCTGGTACTTAACATCAAGAACATAGGAGAAAACATTTGATTAACAATAGCAACATATTTATAAAATGCATAGGGATAAATATAATAAATTACTTACATTTATTATATTAATAAAATTTATGTATAAATTTAATGAAATTTAATGAAATAGATACTAATATATATGAGAATTTTATATGATGAATGTTTTTATTCAAATCAGTGGCAAAAGATGTATTGTTTGATAAACGGTGCCTTGCGATAGGCTATTAATACTTGCAAGAATAAAATATATAGTTCTCATAATCTAAAAAAAAGTGAAAGAGCCCAAAGAAAACTGGGCAAAACATGTGAATAGTCAACTCTCAAAATATAAATGCAATAGTCAACAAGCATTTAAAAAGATGTTCAGCCTCATTAGAAATAAAAGGAATGTGATTATTGTAATGATGAAATATCACTCCATACCTACTAGATGGGCAAAGATTAAAAAACAAGGTAAAACTTATTGCTGATGTGAATGCAGGGAGAAGGGCACTCCTATATGTTGATGGTAGCAATGTTTGAAGAGTTCTAGCCTTTTTGGAAATTAAAACTAAAAAGGAAATATTCCCTTCATTCCAGCAATATCCCTCTTGAGAATCTGTCCTATAGGAATAAAAGCATCAGTATGTAATGATATAGGATATAATGGCCAAAAACCTGGAATAATAGGGAATTTTATTTAGCCATTAAAAAGATTGGAGTTATGCCAACTGACTTGGACAGAATTCTACTAGGTGTCAGTGAGTGAGAATAGTGTATAATACACACACACACACACACACACACACACACACACACACACAATGGAATACTACTCAGCCATAAAAAAGAATGAAATCTTGCCATCTGTAGCAACATGGATGGACCTAGAGAATATTATGCTTAGGACCTAGAGAATATTATGCTTAGTGAAATAAGTCAGACACAGAAAGACAAATATTATATATTTCACTCATATGTGGAATCTAAAAAATAATACAAATGAATGTATATGCAAAACAGAAACAGACTCACAGATATAGAAAACAAACATGGTTATCAAAGGGTAGAGGGAAGGGGGGAGAGACAAATTAAGGGTATGGGATTAACAGACACAAACTACTATATATAAAATAGGTAAGCAACAAGGATATACAGTATAGCACAGGGAACTGTAACCATTATCTTCTAAAAACCTATGATGGAATATAATATGTAAAAATACTGAATCACTATGTTCCTCACTTCAAACTAACACAATATTATAAATCAAGTATACTTCAATCAAAAAATAAAGCTATAGATCAATCCCACATAATAAAGGCACACAGTGTCTAAAAAAATATTAGCACATAGAACCCAACAATAATCAAATTGCATGAACATTAGATTTTACTCCAAAAATGTAAGGATATATAATGTCAGGAAGTTTATTGACATAATCTATTTGTCCTCAACATATTAAAGGCCAAAATTCATATGATGCTAGAATGCTGAAAAGCCATTACTAATGAAAATTTTATGGCAAGGAGTAACAAAGACACTTATCAAGAACAAACAGCAAATGTTATTCTAAAAAGCAAAATATGAAG
Source organism: Lipotes vexillifer (assembly GCF_000442215.2). Classification (NCBI taxonomy): domain Eukaryota; kingdom Metazoa; phylum Chordata; class Mammalia; order Artiodactyla; family Lipotidae; genus Lipotes; species Lipotes vexillifer. The sequence goes on along the minus strand of NW_006794923.1, from coordinate 98,501 downwards.
ACTGTTTCAAGTAAAATCAATAAGATAAGAAAAAGAAATAACTGATTAAACATTGGAAAAGAGCTAGAATCTGTCTTATTTTGAATATGATTCAATACACATAGAGACTGCCATGTAAAATTATTAGAATTTATATGAGAATTCAGTAAGGTAGCTAGATTTGAGATGAATATACACAAACCAATAGCTTTTCTCTATTCTGGTACTTAACATCAAGAACATAGGAGAAAACATTTGATTAACAATAGCAACATATTTATAAAATGCATAGGGATAAATATAATAAATTACTTACATTTATTATATTAATAAAATTTATGTATAAATTTAATGAAATTTAATGAAATAGATACTAATATATATGAGAATTTTATATGATGAATGTTTTTATTCAAATCAGTGGCAAAAGATGTATTGTTTGATAAACGGTGCCTTGCGATAGGCTATTAATACTTGCAAGAATAAAATATATAGTTCTCATAATCTAAAAAAAAGTGAAAGAGCCCAAAGAAAACTGGGCAAAACATGTGAATAGTCAACTCTCAAAATATAAATGCAATAGTCAACAAGCATTTAAAAAGATGTTCAGCCTCATTAGAAATAAAAGGAATGTGATTATTGTAATGATGAAATATCACTCCATACCTACTAGATGGGCAAAGATTAAAAAACAAGGTAAAACTTATTGCTGATGTGAATGCAGGGAGAAGGGCACTCCTATATGTTGATGGTAGCAATGTTTGAAGAGTTCTAGCCTTTTTGGAAATTAAAACTAAAAAGGAAATATTCCCTTCATTCCAGCAATATCCCTCTTGAGAATCTGTCCTATAGGAATAAAAGCATCAGTATGTAATGATATAGGATATAATGGCCAAAAACCTGGAATAATAGGGAATTTTATTTAGCCATTAAAAAGATTGGAGTTATGCCAACTGACTTGGACAGAATTCTACTAGGTGTCAGTGAGTGAGAATAGTGTATAATATCCCATTTTTGTAAAACAATGACCAAGAAAACCTTTATTTGCATATATGTGCGTACGTGCGTGTACATGAATATATATCACCATTCTAGGGTTACCTGATTGGGGATAATCAAGAAGGGGGCTCAAGTAGAAGGAGAGTGTGGAGCAAAGCAAAAAGAACAGAAAAGATTGTAACGTATGTATGCCGTGACCATATTTAATATTTACATTACCATTATATATGCACTGGGTTTAAATCTTTATAATACACATTTAAAGAAAACAAAACAAAATTTAAAACAAATGACTTCAGCATTCAACTCAATAAGCAAAAAGTTAGATCAACTAAATGAACCAAAGGAAGCTAGGAAGAAGAAATGAATTGATGAAAGTAAAAACAGAAATTGATAGAACCAAAAGATGCGTCCTGACAAAAGCAATAAAATCGAGAAACTTCCTGGAAATATTATTTATGAGAGGTAAAGAGAACATACACAAGCTAAGAATGGAGATATAACTACAGACACAGAACAGTTTAACAATATCACAAGACTATTATGTAACTTGATACCAATACATTATCAAATCTAGGGATAACCGATTGCTTTCTAGGAAAATGTATATAACCAATATTGACTGAAGAGGAGGTAGAAAAATCTGAATAAATCAACGACCATAGATAATATTGGAAAGATTATTTAATACTACTCTCCCCAAATGCACCAGAACCCAGAAAAAAGGAAAAGTTTCTGAACTCATGGCTAATGCTATCCTTACAGCAAAATTGCGTGTAATATTGATGGGTCTTAGGGCTCTTCTCCCTGTGGAAGCTGTGGGGTAGGCTGAGGGAAGTTTCGTTCTGTCTCTTATGCTGCTTGCCTCTTCGCCCTCACTCTACTCCACTCTCTAGTTTCCAGTGTGGCAGCATGTGACAAAGAGAAGCAATGGACAAAACAGCCAGAGTCACAGCCCCACCATCCTGACCGGCCCAACTAGAACAGGCCTTTACCTTGTGTCCACGTGCAGCTCACTGAGCAGTTCACTTTGCATATAGTCCCAGGACAGTTCCACCGCGCCCAGGTAGTATCTTCTGACGGCACCAAAGCTGAAAGGCAAAAGGCACAGAAAGAAGCAGGTGGAGAGCTCTATTTGCATGGCTCTGATTGCTAGAAAATGTTCGACTGGAGAAACGAAAGATTAATTCTTCTCTAAAAATATCTTTGGCTCCCAGGAGAAAAAAGGTAAATTTTGTATGATTTAGGGAAAAGTCCCAAAATTTTCTCAAAGGACTTTAGGGAACTTGACTGGCTGGAGTGACAGCAGCATTAGCGCTCAGCAGTGACGGATAGGATTGCTTCCTTTTTGGCAGTGGGAAGCAGCCACAGGAAGAACTGAGTAGGAAAAGGGAGGCTGAGCTAAAGCTTAACCCGTTCACCTCTGAAAGCAGCAGGGGCACAAGAATGCTGCTTTGCTCAGAACCTTTGAGGAAAGGAAAGAGGGGGCTGATGTTGTTGAAGATTCTGGAATACACCTGCACCAGCAAGAGTAACATTCTAACGTCTCCCTGCTTCCACCCTTGCCCTTCACAGACACCAATGAATGACCTTTAAAACCATAAAGCGGATCCAGTTACTTCTCTGCCCAGAAACCTCCACTGGCTTCTGGCCTCACTCAGAGTATAATCCTACATTTTGACCATGGCCTAGAGTCTTCCCCATGATCTGCATGTCCCTTCCCCCCACCTCCAAGGTTTCATCTCACTCCAGCTACTGGCCTCCTTGCTCTTCCTTAAAACACCGAGCACACCCTTGCACCTGGACCTTAGCATCTGCTGTTTCCTCTACCTGAAGCCCCTTTTCCCAGATCGCCACACGTTTCCACTCCCACATCTCCTTCAAGTCTTGGCTCAAATCTCACCTTCTAATGAGCTCAAATCTGGACCAGCGCCTTGACACTGTAAGTTCTCTAGCCCCACCGGCACTACCGATATCTCTCTTGGCTTCATTTGCTTACAGAGCACTCATAACTACCCAGCATCCACGTATCTATTTCCCTTGCATCGTTGCTACCTGATGCTTCTTAAAGTTGTTTACATTTGGCCTGAGTATAGGCTATATCTCCTTACATCAAAATATAGCCATGCTGAGCTCAAGCAGAGAACCTACTCAGTTTAATGTATATTAGGAGGCATGAGAGCCTCCCAAGGGCCTCAAAGTATAGGAGCTAATAAGAACCTTGATCAGGGTTTCTATAAGAAGTGTTATCACGGAGAGTCCACTTCTGCACGGATAGGAATGTGTTTGGGAGCCACTGGCAAGGTATTGTCCAGCTTGGAAACAATCAGGAAGAAGCCCCTTGGGTAAACATTTGCTGAGACCTTCTCTCTGCCAGGCACCAGTTTGCAGAGATAATAGCTGGCATGTAATATATTCCAGGAACTGTTCTAAGTGCTTTCTAATGCAGCAAGCATTCTTGTTTTCATCGTACAGGTGATGAAACTGAAGCACAGAGGCGTTAGGCAACTTGGCCATGGTCACACAGTTTGTAAATTGTAGCATTCATACCCATTTAATTTGGCTCCAGAAGTCTTGCTCCTAACTCTTTTGCTATACGTCCATGCTTCAGAGACGAATAAAATCCAGTTCCTGTCTTCTGGGAGTCATGCTGCAGCAGCGGGGACAAAAAGGTAAGATACATAGTCACAATACAGAGTGATAATTCTGTCATGAGCTTTACACATTATGTGATTTAATCCTCACAATAAGACTTCAAAGTGAGTACAGATGAACCATCTGAGGGGCAGAGAGGTTAATGGTTTGCCAAAGAGCACACAACTACCCATTTGTCCTAACCAGACAGTGTCTTAGGCACTGGGCACAGAGCAGTGAAAAAGAAACAACTGAGAAACGGTAAGCAATACCTGAAAGACAGGAATACCTTACGTATGTTAGAAGGTGAAATAAGTACTGTGCCCAAAAGGAAAGTAAGTAGGAAAAGGGGAAGGAGGGGTGTACCAGGCTGCAATTTTAAATGAGAATGGTCATGGAAGGCGTGCCTGAGGGGCAGGTGACCTGTTAACTGAGGGCGAGAAACGACTGTGATTCGGGCTGGGACGGAAGCAGTGGAGGGGCGAGCAGGGCTGGATTCATTGTGAAGGTGGCGCTTCTGCTGGTTGCTGATGAACTGGGTTTGTGGGCTTTGAGAAAGAGGAGTTCAGAATAACAGCAAGGGCTTTGGAAAGGTGGCGTTGCCGTGAACTGAGACGGAGTAACAGCGAAAGCTGCCGCTTGGGGCTGGGGCGGGGAGGTGCGCCGTGGCACGTGGTTAAAGGGCTCGGCGGGCGCTGCGGGCAGCGAGGGCTTTCCTTTCTGAGCCCGTCTCGGTCACTGTGACTGCAATGTTTCTTAAATGTCTGTCTTCCTCCAGTAGCACAGCGTCGGGCACAGAGCGGGCACTGATAAATACGTGCTCAATGTTAACATGAACAACACTACAAGCCCGCTTTCTTTATTTTTAGTAAAGTAAGGAGTGAAGCAGTCTTCTGGCGAAAGGCCGCACTGCAGTCGCACACGGGAAACCCCCTTCCAGGTGAGCTGCGAGCTAGACTACGTGCGGCGGAGTAACTCCTCTGTGAGAGGCCTTCTGCGCACGCGCGCCCCGACGGGCCTGGGGGGCGGCGCCGCGGGGTTTGTGACACCGCCCTTGGCGCCTTGTGAAGCGGCTGCGCCCGGGGAAGGGGACTAAGACCCCCGCGCCCCGCCCCGCCCCGCCCCGCCTCTTCCGCCGCCGCCGTGGGAATGGAAACATCTACCCCACGTGCCGGAATCCAGCTAGCGCCGACAGTGGCGCGCCACTCCGCGCCTTACCGAGCCGAGCCCCTACAGGTGTCATCGCGAGACGAGCTCGCCGAAATGGCCGCAGCCAGTCAAGGTAAGGACGGGCGCTCGCCGGTGGCGCCGCGAGGAGCCGACTTCCCGGGCTCCGGAAGGGACAGGCTCCACGCCTCCCAGGCCCAGCAGCGCCCCTGGGGGGCCCGAGCGCCGCAGGGGCGGGGCGGGCTCCCGGAGCTCATCTGTGGCCCGGCTGTTCCCGAGGTCTGGCCAAGGTCAGTGGCCGGGCTGGAGCCGAACTTGCCCTCGCTGTTGTCTCCGGCCGGGCTCCTCCGCCTTCCGGCCCCGCCCCCGACAGCCTCGGCCTGGAGACATTTTGTTCCTGTTCCCGGAAGCACTCTGGCACCTTGATATTAAGGCAGCTTCTTTGTCCCTTTGGAGTGTCTTCATACACCGGGCCGGCGTCTTTCCGCGTGCAGGCCGCCTCTACTTGTGCTATTGATGGTTTTGAAAGAGTACACGTGGTATGGTTCTTGGAAATCGCCTATTTAGTCCGCGTAGTGAAGGGAAGAGTCCGTGAAAAAAAAAAAAAGCCTGTAATAAAATACACAGTGAGGGCTTCCCTGGTGGCTCAGTGGTTGAGAGTCCGCCTGCTGATGCAGGGTACACGGGTTCGTGCCCCGGTCCGGGAAGATCCCACATGCTGCGGAGCGGCTGGGCCCGTGAGCCATGGCCGCTGAGCCTGTGCATCCGGAGCCTGTGCTCCACAATGGGAGAGGCCACAACAGTGAGAGGCCCGCGTATCGCAAAAAAAAAAAAAAAAAAAAAAAATACACGGTGGACCATGTCTTTCAGTTGTGCTTCTTATCCTACTTCTTTGAATGCTTCAGGCTATGTTCAGTTCACTACTGGCTCACAGAACCATTATCGAAAACTCAATTATATAAATTTAAGATTACATAAATTATGTTAAAAACAGAGTGAAAATGCTCAAAATTCATTACTTCCTTATTTGCCATGTTTAGTTATTATCTGTACTCTTGAGGTTATGGACATCTGTTGTGTCTGTGTGGTGGAAATAACGTAGCGTGATAAGCCGTGTCTCTTGCCAGCTCCGCATTCAGCGCTGTCACACTTCAGTGACGTCACACCCTGGATGTTGGTATACACTACTAGTCAGCCCTCCCCCCACCCCAGCGCGCTTGTGAAACGTTTACCTGGGGACTTCACTGGCGGTCCAGTGGTTACGCCTTCGCCTTACAGTGCCGGGGGTGCAGGTTCCATCCCTGATGGGGGAACTAAGGTCCCACGTGCCTCCCGGCCAAAAAGCCAAAGCATAAAACAGAAGCAATATTGTAACAAATTCAATAAAAACTTTGAAAATGGTCCAGATTAAAAAAAAAATCTAAAACAAACCAAACCGTTTACCAGCACACCTGAATTGAGGTGACTCAAAGGTGTTGGAATGCACAATGGAATTATTTTCCTGCAGAGCAGACTGCCCTTATTTAGTTAAAATGTGTAGTTTGCTCAGATATTTGCACCTAGGAAATTGTTGGGAGAAACTTTGAGGCTGACATTAGGAATTTCAATCTTTATCATATTGATGATCACATAATACTGTAATCATTGCTTTCCTGGGCTCACAAGCAAGGCTGCTGACTGGTCGGTATAGTGCTTAGCAGTGTGTGTTGAATGAGTGACTTTGGGTGAACTCAGTGTCTGTGATTTGATCCCTTTTGGTTGGAGCCCTCTATTGAGCTAAGGAGCTTGTTAAAATGACATTAAAACAAAACTCAAAACTCATTCTTGTTTTCAGTGATGTTCTTTAACCCAGGGAGAGAGTTTCTTCTTCAACACAGCAGTAATGTTTTGTGGTTATGTTAGAACAAAAATTTTCATTTAACTACTTGTGAGGCCATAGAAGGCCCAGTTCCTTAAACATCCATATTTTGGCTTTGCTAAATTGGTATCTATGGTCCATCTTGAATTAATTCTTCAATTATATTTTGTTTATTGTGTAAAGTAGGGATTGAGGGTTTTTTTGTTTGTTTAATACACATACCTAATAGTTCTAACACAATTTGTTGAAAGGACTTTCTTTCCCT
>NW_006794923.1:90634-91589 GCF_000442215.2 Lipotes vexillifer | reverse complement strand
TTTCCCTATTGAATAACTTTGGTGCCATGTGAAAATCAAATGACTGTATGTGTAGATCTACTTCTAGACTCTATATTCTCTTCCACTGATATATTTTTATATGCTTAGGTCAGTTCTACACTGTGTCAAATAGGGTACTTTTATAAGTCTTGAAATTAGTTACCTATGTGTTACTGTAGTTTTATAAGAAGTCTTGAAATTCTTTGAACTTTGTTGTTTTTTTCCCCACAATTGTTTTGGCCACCGGTGGCACATTGTATTTTCCTAAGTGATTGCAGCAGTATCTCCCCATTCCACGTGCTGTTTTTTTCTGTGTGACTTTGACACTCCTCCTGCTGAGTACTGGGGTCTATATTCCCTCTCGAATCTGACTGGAAGTTTGTGACTGCTGCAACAGAATACAGTGGAAGTAACACTGCATGACTTTGGAGGCTAGGTCTTAAATGGTAATATAGCTTCTGCTGAGCCCTTGAGTTTCCTTACTCTCTTACTCCCTTTCTTGGGACAGGCACCCTTGACCCTAGCCACTATGCTGTAAGGAAGCCCAAACTAACCCAGAGCAAGGCAGCCTGTATGTGTGAATGTAGTAGATGATTCCAGACGTCTGCCTGTAATTCTTCCAGCTGAAGCCACAGACATATGGAACAGAGATGAGCTGTATCCTGTCTGAATTCCTGATCCATAGAGTCTGGGAGTATGAAAGTGATTGTTTTGCTCTGTGAATGAAGTTTTGGGGTAATTTGTTGTACAGCCAGAGTAACTGGAATACTACTCTAGGTCCTTTGTACTTCCATATAAATCTTAGAGCCAGCTTCTCAATTTCTAGATTAAAAACTTACTTTTTGATTGAGATTGCAACTCTGCAGTGTTTCCTCATTTACAGTGTAGAGTTCTTTTGCCTCTTTCACTAAATTTATTTTCCCACAGAGAGAGGGATTAGACATTTTGTTAACTC
>NW_006794923.1:59800-90624 GCF_000442215.2 Lipotes vexillifer | reverse complement strand
TCTTTCCCTTTTTGGGCAAATAAATCACCCTCTGAGCGTCTACTTCTTAATTACAAAATGGAGTTAATAAATAGTACCTTGTTCTGTACCTACTTTGTTCTGTGGATTTAATTATATATACATGTTTATTCCTTAGCACATTGCCTGGTAAATAGTAACAGCTCAATTAAACGTTACCTCTTTTTCTTAATGTCTTTATTGGAGTATAATTGCTTTACAATGGTGTGTTAGTTTCTGCTTTATAACAAAGTGAATCAGTTATACATATACATATGTTCCCATATGTCTTCCCTCTTGTGTCTCCCTCCCACCCTCCCTTATCCCACCCCTCTAGGTGGTCACAAAGCACCGAGCTGATCTCCCTGTGCTATGTGGCTGCTTCCCACTAGTTATCTGTTTTACACTTGGTGGTGTATATATATGTCCGTGCCACTCTCTCACTTATCCCAGCTTACCCTTCCCCCTTCCCGTGTCCTCAAGTCCATTCTCCAGTAGGTCTGTGTCTTTATTCCTGTCTCATCCCTAGGTTCTTCATGACATTTTTTTTCTTCTCTATCCTGCCCTGCCACTAGGTTCATCAGTACCATTTTTTTAGACTCCATATATGTGAGTTAGCATACGGTATTTGTTTTTCTCTTTCTGACTTACTTCACTCTGTATGACAGACTCTAGGTCCATCCACCTCACTACAAATAACTCAATTTCGTTTCTTTTTATGGCTGAGTAATATTCCATTGTGTATATGTGCCACATCTTCTTTATCCCTTCATCTGTCGATGGACACTTAGGTTGCTTCCATGTCCTGGCTATTGTAAATAGTGCTGCAGTGAAAATTGTGGTACATGTCTCTTTGAATTATGGTTTTCTCAGGGTTACCTCCTATCTTTATTATCACTGGAGATACACATAGTACTGAGAATTTGTGGGCTATTGAGTAGTATTGAGTTACTCCTGAAAAGGAGAGGCAAATGAAGAAAACCCATTTCATTAGGATGCATAATTAAGTATTACTACCAGTTTTTCCTAGGTCCTTTTGGTTGTTTTTAAATTTCAGGGGGAAAACTAGAGTACTGATTCTAAATTGTCTAGGTTTTTTTCCTCTGAGATATTTGTTGATTTTAGTCTGATTTTCAAAAGTTGCTGGTCAGAATTTCAGAGTCAGTTTACTCTTTAAAATAGGTTAATATTTAGATGTCCTTATTACAACTGTCTCTGTTTCCTTAAAAATCTCTTAATCTAGGTTAGGAATGTTAGTGATTTATTGTAAAAGTAACTTTTCTTATTCAGTATCTTAATTCTTGTAGGAAACTTTGAGGGAAATTTTGAGTCACTGGATCTTGCGGAACTTGCTAAAAAGCAGCCATGGTGGCGCAAGCTGTTTGGGCAGGAATCTGGGCCTTCAGCTGAAAAGTATAGCGTGGCAACCCAGCTGTTAATTGGAGGTGTCACTGGATGGTAAGTGATGTAAAAGATGTCCAGTATCTTTTTTTGCATGACTCAGTGTTGGGGTTATAGGAACCATCTCTTTTAACCAATGAAAATACATTGACTTGTGAAATTGATCACTTAATGAATAGTATACATCTAGACATAGTGTTAAAGTGCTATTTAATGGTTACACATAGTGAGTATTTACTACATGTCAGGTACTATTTTAGATATTTATATAGGTATCTCATTTCCTTCTCACAGCTCTGAAATTGTTATTATCTATCCTCATTTAATAGAAACTAAGGCTTAGAAAGGTTTACTTGACCAGGGCCACATAGTAAGTGCTTTCTATCACTACAGATCACTTTGCATCTTCTAGAATTATATATAAATGGAATTATACAGTATGTATTCTTTTTTGTTTGGCTTCTTTCACTGAGCACACTAATTTCAAGGTTCATCTGTGCTGTTGTGTGTATCACTAGTTCATTCCACTGTATGGATGAACTAGTTTGTTTATCCATTTCCCTTTGATGAATACTGGTTTGTTTGCACTTTTGGGCTAAAATGCTCTTAACATTTGTGTACAAGTCTTTGTATGAACATATGCTTTCATTTCTTTTGGGTAAATATCTAGAAGGAGTTAGGCTGAGTCATAGTAGGTGAATGTCTTAACTTTTTAAGAACCTGCCAAGCAGTTTTCTAGAGTATCGTCTTACATCTTACATCTCCCCTAGCAGTGTATGAGGGTTCCAGTTTCTCTACCTCCTCACTAACACTTGGCATAATGTCTTTGTTTTTTGAAGTATAATTGATTTACAGTGTTATATTAGTTTCAGGTTGCAGTGTAGTGATTCAGTATTTTTGCAGGTTATAATCCATTAAAAATTATTATAAGATAATGGCTATACTTCCCTGTGCTATACAACATATCCTTGTTGCTTATCTATTTTATACATAGTAGTTCTTAATCCCCTACCCCTATCTTGCCCCTCCCCACTTCCCTCTGCCCAATGGTAAACACTAGTTTGTTTTCTATATCTTTCAGTGTTTCTGGCATAATGTCTTTTTGATTACAACCATCCTAGTGGCTGTGAAGTGATATCTCATTGTATTTTTTGTTTTTTTATTGCGGTACGTGGGCCTCTCACTGCTGTGGCCTCTCCCGCCACAGAGCACAGGCTCCGGACGCGCAGGCTCAGCGGCCACAGTTCACGGGCCCAGCTGCTCCGCGGCATGTGGGACCCTCCTGGACGGGGGCACGAACCTGTGTCCCCTGCATCGGCAGGCGGACTCTCAACCACTGCGCCACCAGGGAAGCCCTCATTGTGGTTTTAATTTACATTTTCCTGATGAATAATGATGTTGAGTATCTTTTCATGAGCTTATTTTTGCTATCCATATGTCTTTGGTGAGGTATCTGTTTAGATATTTTCTGCATATTTTTATTGGGGAGTTGGTTTTCTCTCACTGCTGAGTTGTGAGAGTTCTTTATGTGTTCTGGATACAAGTCTTAGATATGTGATTTGCAAATATAATCTTCTACTCTGTAGCTTATTATCTTGACAATGTCTTTCAAAGAACAGAAGTTCTTAATCTTGACATACAACTTATCAACTCTGTTTTATAGCTCTAGCTTTTGGAGTCATGTCTGACAATATTTGCCTAATCCAGGGTCACCAAAATTTTCTTCTATGTTTTCTTCTATATGATATATAGGTTCAGATTTTTCATTTAGTTCCATGATCCATTTTGATTTACTTATTGTATATGTTGTAAGGTAGGAGTCCAAGGTCTTTTGTTTTTGCATATGGGTATCTGATTGTGCCCACATGATAGGTTGAAAGACTGTACTCCTCTACACTGAGTTGCCTTTGTACTTATGGTGAAAATCGATTGACCATATGTCTTCTTTGTTAAACTGATTTGTCTGTCTTGGTGCTAATATCACACTGTTTTGATTACTGTAACTTTATAATAAGTCATGAATCAGGTAGTGTCAATCTTACAACTCTGTTGCTTTTCAGAGTTGATTTGACTGTTCTAGGTACTTAGCATTTTCATATGAATTTTAGAATCAGCTTGCTGCCGATTTCTACAAAAAGCCTGGTGAGATTTTGACTGGGATTGCATTGATCCATAAACATGGTTTATCTCTCCATTTGACTGTGCCGTGCAGCTTACAGGATCTTAGTTCTCCGACTAGGGATTGAACCCACACCCTCAACAGTGAAAGCTCTGAGTCCTAACCACTGGACTGCCAGGGAATTCCCTGTTTCAGTTTCTTTTAATTTCTCTCAGCAGTGCTTTGTAGGTAGGTCTTTCACATCTTATATCAGATTTATCCCTAAATATGTCATATTTTTGATGTTATTGTAAATGCTATTACTTTTAAAATTTCACTTTCTCATTGTGCATTGCTTATATTATAGAAATGCAATTGATTTTTGTATATTGATCCTGTATACTGCAATCTTGCCAAAGTCACTTACTAGTTTGCAGAGTTTGGGGGTCCCTAAGACTACCCTCATGTTTGATAATTCCCTAAGAGAATCCACAGAACTCACTGAGAGCTGGTATACTCATGGTCACGATTTTTTACCGCAAAAGGATACAGATTAAAATCAGCCAAGGGCTTCCCTGGTGGCACAGTGGTTAAGAATCTGCCTTCCAATGCAGGGGACACGGGTTTGAGCCCTGGTCTGGGAAGATCCCACATGCCGTGGAGCAACTAAGCCCGTGCAGCGCAACTACTAGAGAGAAGCCGCGTGCTGCAATGAAAGATCCCAAGGGCCGCAACTAAGACCCAACACAACCATAAATAAATAAATATTAAAAACAAAATCAGCCAAAGGAAGAGGCACATGGGGCAAAGTTCAGGAAAGTGGAGTCTGTATGTTTAAAATGGGTTTCTTGGGACTTCCCTGGTGGTCCAGTGGGTAAGACTCTGCGTTCCCAATGCAGGGGGCCTTCGTTTGATCCCTGATTGGGGAGCTAGATCCTGCATGCATGTCACAGCTAAGAAGTTTGCACTGCATGCTGCAACTAAGAGCCCACATGCTGCAACTAAGAAGTCTGCATGCCGCAACTAAAGATCCCACATGCTGCAACTAAACATGCTGCAACGAAGATTCCCAGTGCTGCAACTAAGACCTGGCGCAGCCAAGATAAATACATACATACATAGATAAATATTTTTTTTAAAACAGTTCTTTAAAATGGGTTTCTTATAGGCAGCATATAGGTGGGTCTTCCTTTTTTTAATCCAATTTTACAATCTTTTCATTTTAATTAGGGTGCTTAGACTATTTACCTTTGAGTTTATTTTTGTTATCATTGGGTTTAAATTTACCATCTTGGTGTTCTGTTCTTTATTTTCTTTTGGATCAAATATACGTGTGTGTAATAAAAATAGGTATGCTGTGTATGTGTGTGTGTGTATATATATATATATATATATATTTAAAATTAAGGTGAAATTTACGTAACATGAAGCCAACCATCTTAAAGTGTACAATTCAGTGGCATTTAGTACATTCACACCTTTGTGTAACCACTGCCTCTCTCTAGGTTCAAAACATTTTCATCACTCCAAAATAAAACCCCATCCCTGCTGAGCAGTTACTCCCCATTCTCCCCTCTCCCCAGCACCTGGCAACCATCTGTCTGCTTTCTGTTTCTATGGATTTACCTATTCTGGATATTTTATATAAATAGAATCATACAATATGTGACTTGTATGTCTGGCTTCTTTCACTGAGTATCATGTTTTGTTTTGTTTTGTTCTGTTTTTTTGGGACCGCACTGAGTGGCATGCAGGGACTTAGTTCCCCGACCTGGGATTGAACCTTTGCCCCCTGCAGTGGAAGCAGGGCGTCTTAACCACTGGACCACCAGGGAAGCCCCCTGAGCATCGTGTTTTTGATGTTCATTCACGTTGCAGTGTGTGTCAGGACTTCTTTCCTTGTTATGGCTATATCTCGCCAACACTTAACTATTTTCATTAAAAAAACCATTTTATTATAGCCACCTTAGTGGGCATGACATGGGTGTGAAGTGGTGACTAACGATGTTGAGCATCTTTTCATGTGTTTGTTGGCCATCTGTACATCTGCTTTGGAGAAATTGAGTTGTTTGTCTTTCTTTTCTTGAGTTGTAAGAATTTTTTATATGTTTTTGATATTAGATTCTTACCAGACATGATTGCAGATATTTTCTTCTATTCTTTAAGTTGTCTTTCCACTTTCTTGATAATGTCCTTTGATGGACAAAAGTTTTTAATTTTTATGAAGTCCAGTTTATTTGCTCTTTTTTGTTCTTTTTTTGGCTTGAATCACATATTTTTCATAATTCTGTTTATGCCCCTTCTTGGTTTATTACCTATGTCTCTTAATTGTGTAATTTTAATGGTTGCTTTAAGGTTTATAGGATGTATCTTTTAGTTACCACAGTCTATCATCAGTAGATATACCACTTCATGTAGAGTGTAATGTTCTTACAACAGTATACTTCCAGGACTTCCCTGGTGGTCCAGTGGTTAAGACTCCACCTTCCAATGCAGGGGGTGTAGGTACAGTCCCTGGTCAGAGCTAGGATCCCACATGCCTCACAGTCAAAAAACCAGAAACTTAAAACAGAAGTAGTATTGTAACAAATTCAGTAATGACTTCAAGAATGGTCCACATCAGGGCTTCCCTGGTGGTGCAGTGGTTGAGAGTCCACCTGCCGATGCAGGGGACACGGATTCATGCCCCGGTCCAGGAGGATCCCACGTGCCGCAGAGTGGCTGGGCCTGTGAGCCATGGCCGCTGAGCCTGCGCATTTGGGAAAAAAAAAAAAAAAAAAAGAATGGTCCACATGAAAAAAATCTTAAAAAAAAAATAAAACAGTATACTTCCATTTTACCCTTGGTTTTCATTATCATACATTTAACCTTTACATTTTTTCATTAAATATGAAATTTTTAAATAATGAAAATGAAACCTTTCATATTTACCCCTATAGTTTAAATAATGAAAATGAAACCTTTCATATTTACCCGTATAGTTTATTTCTTGTGCTCATCATGCTTTTGTGTGTATTCAGATTTCCATCTGGTATCATTTTCCTCCACTTTTAACATTCTTTGTACTTTTGGGCTGCTGGTGATGATTTATTTTTCAGCTTTTGTATATCTGAGAAAGGTCTTCATTTCATCTTTGTTTTTTGAAAGACATTTTTACTGGGTATAGAATTCTAGATTGACAGGGTTGTTTCTTCCCCCAGTACTTTAAGAATGTTCCATTATCTTTTGTCTTGCATTATTTTCTATGAGAAATGTGCTATCTCTGAATTTTATTCCTCTGTACCTAATATGTCCCTCCCCCTGCCTTTCAGGCTGCTTTTAAGATATTTATCATTTGTTTTGTGCTTTGAGTTCATTAAGCTGTTTAGATCTATCAATTTACAGTTTTTATCAAATTTAGAATATTTTCTCATTATTTATTCAAATATTTTCTATCCTTCAACAGTTCTAGTTAGACATATTATTACACTGCTTGAAATTTTCCTGTAGTTCACTGACACTTTATTTTTTTAACTTTTTATTTTGAGATAACTATAGATTCACAGGTGCTTGTTAAAAATAATACAGAGAGCCTCTGCACCACAGCTACTGAGCCTGCGCTCTAGAGCCCGCATGCCACAACTACTGAAGCCTGCGTGCCTAGAGCCCTGCTCCGCAACAAGAGAAGCCACCGCAATGAGAAGCCTGCTCCCCAGCAAAGAGTAGCCCCTGCTTACCACCACTAGAGAAAGCCCGTGTGCAGTGACTAAGACCTAACGCAGCCAAAAATAAATAAAAATAAATAAATTTTAAAACATGCAAACATAAAAATCCAGAGAGCCCATCCTCCAGTTTTCACCAGTGTATAACTTCAATATTACAACCATGTTCATGTATTTTTCTTTCATTTTGATAGTTTTTATTGCTATGTCATGTTTACTAATCTTCTACAGTATCTAAACTGCTGTTAGTTCCATCAAGTACAGTGTTCATCTCAGACGTACAGTTTTCATCTGTAGAAGTTTGATTTGTATCCTTTTAAAATATGTTCCTTGTCCCTACTTATTATGTGGAATCTTTCCTCCAGCTTCTTGAACATGGAATACAGTCATAACCACGTCTGATGTTTTTGTCAGCATTCTGTCATTTGTGCCATTTCTAGGTTGCTTTCAGTTGATTTCGTTTTTTATCATTATGGGTCTGTTTTCCTGCTTTGCCTGCCTGGTAGTTTTTAATGGGATGGCAGTATTGTGAATTTTACCTTATTGGGTGCTAGATATCTTTTTTTTAAATAAAGATATTCTTTTTTAATTTATTTAATTTATTTATTTTCAGCTGCATTAGGTCTTTGTTGCCGTGCATGGGCTTCCTCTAGTTTCAGCGAGTGGCGGCTACTCTTCATTGTGGTGTGTGGGCTTCTCATTGTGTTGGCTTCTCTTGTTGTGGGGCTCTAGGTGCACGGGTTTCAGTAGTTGTGGCACTCAGCCTCAGTAGTTGTGGCTCGTGGGCTCTAGAGCACAGGCTCAGTAGTTGTGGCGCACAGGCCTAGTTGCTCTGTGGCATGTGGGATCTTCCCGGACCAGGGCTCGAACCCATATGCCCTGCATTGGCAGGCGGATTCTCAACCACTGTGCCACCAGGGAAGCCCTAGATATCTTTTTTATTCTTATATAATTGAGTCTTACTTCTTGTTCTGGGACACATTTACACATGGCTTTAAAAAAATTCCACATGTGTTCTGTACCTTACTCTATAGAGCTAATTTTAAAGATAAAAGAGACTGAGAAGAAAATTGCTGGAGTTTATATATACTTCATTTTTTTCTCCCAAATTTCTTTGGAGGGGAAAAGCACCTTTATCCATGTTAGGTTTTTGAAAAAAAGATCAGAGAAATAAGAGCTAGTTGACGATCCAGTTGGTTGCCTTTATCATGAATGAATCTTAGCTGCAAAATGTCAGTTAATGCCTTCACGTCGGGGACTTAGGGCCAGTGGATACAGGGTACAGGAAGTTTACTTCACCTTATAATCACACTTAAGAATTGAGATGAGTCCTAACGGTTTATTTACTAGTCCTATCATTCCTCCAGTTTAGGAGTGCCTTCTGAGATATACCTAGCTTTTGTTTAAAAGCATTTAAAATCCTTGTGAGGTCCTCCATGCAATGTTTTATTGATATTGATATATTTTTTCTCCTACTGAAGTGTACCAAGCAGTAGGTGGTAGAAAATGAGGGCAGAGAGGTAAAGGGAGACTAGATGTAAGCGTAGGGCTTTATAAGCCGTCTTCAGGGCAGTTTTCTGTCAAGAGCCATGTGCCGACCAGAGAAGATGGCACTGAGAGCCTGTCCCTTATCCCATGCGACCAACTCTGGCCTCATACAGTCACGTGTTTACTCGCTTCAGGGCTGCTCCCTCCCTGCCGCCATTTCTCTTCCATATTGCTGACTGGAGTCTCTGCTTTATCGTTTCCTGTGTTGATCCATTCTCCACAGTGTAGCCAGAGTCATCTTTTAAAAACACGGCTTGGGAGTTTAAGGGATTTGCTCAAGACCACAAAATGAAGTGAGTAGTAGAGCCAAGATCCGAGTCAGGGTCTTTGTGAGGTCGGAGCCTCTGCCGTTCCCTCGTTCTGGAGGGGACGGGCTTTATGCCTGGAGTAGGAAGGAGCTGGGTCATCCCAAGGTAAGCAGGCTCTGAATGTTGTTAGAAGTCCATGCTTGTGTTTGTCTGACAGCTTGTTAACTTGATTTTTGTAGGTGCACTGGTTTCATATTCCAGAAGGTTGGAAGGTTGGCTGCCACAGCTCTGGGAGGTGGAT
The DNA here is from genome assembly GCF_000442215.2 of Lipotes vexillifer. Taxonomy (NCBI): domain Eukaryota; kingdom Metazoa; phylum Chordata; class Mammalia; order Artiodactyla; family Lipotidae; genus Lipotes; species Lipotes vexillifer. Next base: position 81,330 of record NW_006794923.1, on the reverse strand, counting down.
TTTTCCTGCTTCAGGTCTGTATGTGGAGTCTTTCCCTGGGCGTCCTCACACACAGTCCGGGCTCTTTTACTTTAGACGGTTTCACATACCATTTGAAATGCTAGTAACCTTTTGAGTCAGACTTCTTCAATTACTAGGTGGATTACATTTTGTCATTTATAACATGGGGACACGTGCATATTCCTTATCAGAGCTCCCTTCCAGGGTTTTCAAGACCACTTGAAATATGAAACAAGTGTGATTTCAGAAATCCCAGGTGTTTTGCAAGTGCCCTGTGATATGATTTATTCTTAGACACAAAGTCGATGAGAGACATGAGGGCTAAATGACACTGGTCAGATGGCCTCTGCTGGCCCGTGGTGTGGAGTTTGTTTTGAACCACTGGCTGCTGGCTCCCTGAGGCTGTGTGTGTACAGTTGGTTTGCAAACTTGACTCCACATTGGAATCACCTGGGAATGTTATAGAACACTGATGCTTGGGGCCTGCCCCCCACCTCTGTCTGATTTCACGGGGCAGTAGGCCTGCTTGTATATAGGAGTCTTTTTAAAGTTGCAGGTGATTCTGAGGTGCAGTCAAGCTGGAGTGTCCGGATCCACAGCTCTTTGTCTCCTCTCGAAGTTAGCAGCCCTCATTTTAGTGAGGTCGTCCCACGTTAGAATCACAATTTGAGTGAGTTTTCCAGATGCGTCAGGTGAAAATGAAGTGTGTGGAAGAGGCCAGAAGAGGCCCGCTTATGACTGGTGGGCCGGGGCGTGTGTGGTACAGCATCACTGCATCACAGATGCCCTCAAAACCCAATGCTTGAAATGATCATCTTTTTATCATCTCAGTTTCTATGCATCAGCAATTCGGGGAGGGGAGGATGGGCGCTTGGGCTGGCAGCCTCAAGGGGTTCTAGCCAGAGGTGACTGGAGCTGGGTGAGCAGGGAGCTGGGGCGGGTCCAGGCCTCTCCCTCCCCTCCCTCACTCGGGTCTCAGCTCCTCCTGTGGCCTCATTTCTCCAAGTGCCCTTGTTTCAGAAACATGGTGAAAGCTGCCCGCCCTTTTCTACCCAAGCCTGGGAACTCCATAGCATCACTCTGGCAGCATCCTGCTTGTGACTAGCAAGGCACCAGCAGCTGCCTCCGGACCCGTTCCCTGTGTAGCTTCTTGGCTCTCTCCCTGTGGCTGTTAGCAGACAGGCCCCTCCTCACCCCTCCTGTTGCCTTCTGGGTTGCAGTCATCTTTCCTTCCTCGCACCCCTTCAGATGCAAGTGCAGTGACAGCTCTCTTGCACTAGACCCACAATCCTGTTCTATCCCTGTGGTTTCCCTGAGTATCTTCATATTGCTTTGAAATGCCTTAATCTGAGTGTACCCTCTGTTTCTTTTGGGGGTTCTGACTGACAGCAGTAATGGGCACTAGAATAATCTCCAGGAAGGACCCTCGCACTGGGATTCTGGTATTGCTTGGGTCAGATGTGCAAGGAGTGCAGTGCAGGTAAGACATGGGGGTCTGTGCTGTGCACGCATGTGCCCTGTCACCAGGGTAGTCACGATGTTGGGAGATCAGGGGTGTGGTTTGACATAAGGATCCAGTTTCCTTTCATCTGGATTATTGTCCCAGCAGCATTTAGTGAATAAGTCTTCCTTTTCTCAATATTTGTACCATTGCCTGTATCATATATCAAAGTTCATATATGTGTGGCTCTGACTCTACTTTCTGTATCTACTGAGCCTTGATAGTGGGCAAGACAAGCTCCTCCACGTATTCTTCAGGATCGTTGTGGCTGCTTTTGCACTTTTGCTTCTCCATCTAAATTTTAGAACAGGCTTGTCAATTCCTTTCAAAGATTCTGTTTAAATTTTCATTGGAGGACTTCCCTGGCAGTCCAGTGGTTAAGACTCTGTCTGCGCTGCTATTGCAGGGGACGTGGGTTCAATCCCTGGTTGGGGAACTAAGATCACGTGTGCCGCACGGTGCACCCAAAAACAGGGGAAAAAAAGAGTAAGAAGAAAAATGTTTGACTGGAACTGCATGGGAACCATATAGATAAATTGGGGGAGAATTAATATCTTTTATGATATTGTATCATCTAGCTGTGAACACAGGCTTTCTCTCCATTTATTTAGGTCTTCTTTAATGTCTTTGCCTAGACTTTTATTTTTTCCATATAGATCTTGTCCATCTGTGGTTCAGTTTTAGTCCTAGATACCTTATAAGAGCTTTAGTTGCTCTTGTGCTTTTCCCCAGGCACTCACCCTGAGCCCTAAAGCTGTCTCCCAGTTGGACTCAGAGTGATACAACTACTGATGTAGAACATCTTTTCATGTGTTTATTTACTGTCCAGGTCTCCTTTTTGGTGAAGTATCTATTCAGGTCTTTGGCCCGCTTTGAAATTGGATTGTCTGTTTCTGTACTTTTTATTCTGTCCTATTAATCTGTGTGTCTTCTCCAATACCACACTGTCTTGATTGCTGTAAAATCAGGTAGTGTGATTCCTCCAACTCTGATCTTTTTCAAAATCGTTTTGGCTGTTCTGGTTCCTTTGTCTTTTCATACACATTTTAGAACCAGCTTGTTTACATATCTATAAAACATCTTGCTGGGATTGGGATTGCAGTAACTCTGGCTTAATCATTTCTCTTCGAGTTCGTTCTTCAACAGACATTTTGTAGTTTTCAGTGTACAGATCCTATATGATTTTAGTTTAGATTTGTACCTAGTATTCGATTATTTTGCAGCTATTGTAAAACCATACATTTCATTTCCATTTCCAATTCAAATTGCCAGCATATAGAAATACAATTTATTTTGTGTGTTTATCTTGTAGTGTTCAGCCTTGCTAAACTCGCTTTTTGTGTGTAGGAGTTTTTGTTTGCTTTTTGTTGGATTCTTTGAAATTATGTAGACAAACATGTCTACAAATAGTGACATTTTGACATCTTCCTTTCTGATCTGGACGCCTCTTACCTTATGTTCTTCCTTGTTGCACTATGACTTCATTTCCAGCACAGCGTTGAATAGGAATAGAGACAGTAGACATCCCTGCCTTTTTGTTAACATTGGATGAAAGTATTCAGTCTTTCACCAGTAAGTATGATTGACATTAGCTGTATGTTTGTAGATGCTCTTTAGCAAGTTGAGGAAGTTCTCCCTGTTTCTGTTTCTCCAGGAGCTTTTACAGAAATGTGTGTGGAATTTTGTCAGAATGTTTTTGAGTCCTGCCTGAAGTCTAGGCCAGGTGATACCTTAGCAAATATGGGAAATACACGGCTCTGGGCTTCTCCAGTCAGATGCTCTTGTTTCCTTCAGAGCCCCCAAGTAGCTGTTCAATGTACTTCGTCCTGTGGGAGAGACAGGGTGGAATAACAGAATCGGAACTTGAATGTAGTGTACGATTTTTGAGATGCAGCTATGTTGCTGCTACAAGTAGTCTGTTCTTTTTAGTACTGAGCAACATCTTGTGTAAACATGACACAACTTGCTTATTCATTCATGTGCGGATGGACATTTGGTTTATTTCTAGTAAAGCTGCTGTGACAAGAGCTGCCATGCTGGGTATAGCATAATGGCACGTGCAGTTTCAATGTTGGTGGATGATGCCAAACCGCTCTCCTCAAAGGCTGCTGGTAAACACTCTCAGTAAGGGTGTGATAGGAGTGTCCATTTCCCACATCCTTACCAACACTGTATATTTTCAGTATTTTAATCATCTCCAATCTGATAAAAAAAAAAGTATAGTAACTCAGTAATTTTAGTGTTAATTTCCTTGATTACTTGTGAAGTTGAACTTTTCCCTTTTGTTGGCCACTTTTTTTTGTGAGTTGCCTTTGCCCGTTTTTCAAATGGGTTTTTTTCCTTACTGATCTCTAGAAGAATTTCACTTTTTATAAGTATTAATGTTTTGTTTGCTAGATATGTTGCAGATATTTTCTCCAGCCTGGTTTGGGTGACTGATTAGTTGGTTGGTGCTGTTAACTAAAAGAGAGACTAGAGGGAGAGCAGCTGACTAGACAGTGGAGAATTTCAGTTTTAGATATTTTGAGCTATCCAGGGAGTTATGATTTATCGTATCAGAAATTTGGAGGAGAGAAGTGATACACGTGGAGGATTGACTGATGGCCTAATCAGTCTCTTCGTTCCCTGGGTAACACTAATCCATCAGGAAACTCCATGTGTGAATGAGTTTTATCCTGTTCGCACATTCTTTATGAAATGCTTCTCACTGAGTGTGCGTGTGTGCGCGCCTGCTGTCTTGAGCAAGGGAAGTAGGCATGTTCTGTAGGCATATTTGGATGTGCTTCTCCCTTACAAGAAATCGCTCATGAGAAATCTCTGTGATTTCTTTCTGAGCAGCAGTGATTACTACATGACACCCTTGCCCTGTTCACATTGTTGAGAAACTCAGGCTTATGTCGCCTTTAAGGTTTCTTTACCTTACATCTTGACTTCCAGTTCTGATTTTCATTTACCATTTAATTTTTTAAGCTAACTTGAAATTTTATAGAGATGGGTAAGAGTATAAATAAAGTAAAAGAATTGCCAGCCATCACTGAAGGCCAGTGTGTGGACTTCCGTTGATAGGCATAGGGCCTCGCACATAGGGTGGATGCTCAGTAGATGTGGAGTGGATGTCGTCGAAATACAAAAAACTGGACGGCAAATATCTCCAAAGATAGAAACTCAGAAGGATTTTTGGTAACATATTTCTGGGATTTATCCTGTGTTTCTCCTTTATTGCTGTCGTTTTTAAACTAAAGCTTGCAAACCATACTGGCTACATCAAAGTGGACTGGAAGCGGGTAGAGCAGGACATGAAGAAAGCCAAGGAGCAGCTGAAGGTCTGCAAGGGCAGCCAGACACCTGTGGAGGTCAAAAGCAAAGCAGACGAGGTGAGACTTATTTTGTTCCTGTGCAGTGTGTGAAGGGTGCAGACAACTTTGTGTGTACAAAAATGGGGTAGACACACCGGTATGTCAGCCTCAGATGGAATATCCTCACCTCAGCGGCAATTTAAAAGGTTAAACCTACAAGGACCAAGGTGACTTTTATTGCTGAGTGAGAGTGCAAAGTGCTACAGGCACATATGTGGACCGAGCATCCCTTGAAGAAGTTCTTACTGGGATGGGAGCGGCACGCGAGGGGTGGGGGAAGATGTACCTTGTACAGCCACTCTGATCACTTTGAGTCACATTTTTGTCTCCATACACACACATCTCTGAAACGTCCAGAATGTGTAGCCCAGGGGTTGACAAGCATTTTTTGTAAAGGGCCAGATGGTACATGTTTTCAGCTTTGTAGGCATTGTGATCTCTGTCACTACTGAACTCCACTGTGTAGTGTGAAAACAGCCATAGACGACGGGTAGGCAGATGGGTGTGGCTGCGTTGCGATGAAAGTTTACTTAAAAATAGGTGACGGGCTTCCCTGGTGGCGCAGTGGTTGAGAGTCCACCTGCCGATGCAGGGGACATGGGCTCGTGCCTGGGTCCAGGAGGATCCCACATGCCACAGAGCGGCGGGGCCCGTGAGCCATGGCCACTGGGCCTGCACGTCCGGAGCCTGTGCTCCGCAACGGGAGAGGCCACAACAGTGAGAGGCCTGCGTACCGCAAAAAAAAAAAAATAAATAAATAAATAAAATAAAATAAAATAAAAATAGGTGACTGGCTGGATTTGGCCCACGGGCTATAGTTTGCTAACCTCTGATCTAAGGCATGAAATCAGGTCAGATTATACTGGAGGGACAGGAGAAGGGCTTCTTTTTTAAAAGGATGTATTTTGTTACTTCTTTATTACCTTTGGAAAAATGTCAAATGTCCCAAAGATATAAGTGCACTTAACCAGGGAGAAGTAAACCAGGATCAAGGTGTCAGGAAGGTGCCTGGTTGAACCTACAAGGACCAAGAGAACAGGAAAGGAATACCAGGAGACAAGAAATATTAGCAAATGTTTGAAAGTTGGAAAGCACGTAGACGAGTGGTGGATAACTTAGCAGAGGGACTTCCCTGGTCCGGTGGTTAAGACTCTGTGCTCCCAGTGCAGGGGGCCTGGGTTCAATCCCTGGTCAGGGAACTAGATCCCGCATGCCGCAACGAAAGATCCCGCATGCTGCAACTAAAAAAAAGATCCCACATGCCACAACTAACACCTGGTGCAGCCAAATAAATAAATATTGTCTTTTAAAAAATGACATTCCCTTTAAAGAAGAAAAAAAGAAAAAGACTATTCTGTGTGGTGGCGAGTGCTCAGCCAAAGGTGTCCATTGCCAGAATACTACTCAGCCATATAAAAGTATGAAATTTTGCCATTTGCAGCAACATGGATGGACCTAGAGATTATCATACTGAGTGAAATAAGTCAGACAGAGAAAGACAAATATCATATGACATCACTTATATGTGGAATCTAAATGACACAAATGAATCTATGAAACAGAAGCAGACTCACAGACACAGAGAACAGAGTTGTGGTTGCCAAGGGGGAGAGGGGTGGGGAGGGAGGGAGGGACTGGGAGTGTGGGGTCAGCAGATGCAAACTAGTATCTATAGGATGGATACACAACAGGGTCCTACTGTAGAGCACAGGGAACTCTTCAATGTCCTGGGATAAACCAGAATGGGAAAGAATAGGAGAAAGCACGCCTATATATGTACAATGGAATCACTTTGCTGCACAGCAGAAATAAACACAACATTGTAAATCAGCTACATTTCAATGAAAAAATGAGCACATCTCACTTTATGTAAATTATACCTCAATAAAGTGTAGTAAAATGGATAAGTTCAAAAAGAAGAACAAAAAACCCCTCAAATAAATAATTTTTTAATAAAAAAAGCTGTCCATTGCCCAGAGTGGAACGTGGCATTTGTGCACTTAGATAAGTCCTTCCTCCTTCCTCCCTTCCTTCCATCCCTCCTCAAGCTCAAGGTTATGAAACTTACACTTTTTTCACTTCAAAATTTTTTTTTATTTTTCAGACATTTACAAAAGTAATACATGATTGTTGAAAACTTCTTTAATGATACAGGAATGTATATAATAAAAAGTATAAGGTTAATGTTTGATTAGAACCAACTGTTGCCTTACAGTGTGCACTTATATAAACTAACCAGAAGGTTTGGAATTGGTTCATTCCACAAATGTTTGTAGTATCCCTCTTTGTGGCCTGGCCCTCTCACAGGCCCCAGGGAGAGTGGCTGGTTCCCCCTGAGAGCCCGTATTCATATTTGGGGAGCAGGAAATGAAAATGTTCGGGTTAGTGTTTAGCAGCAAGGAGGCCATTGGTGATTTCTGCAAGAACAGTTGCAGTCGGGTGGTGGAGTTGAGAGCCAAGGTGTAACAAGTTGAGGAATGAGTAAAGATGATGAATGAAAGAAGTTATGTCAGGAAATTGTATGATTTTTGTCATTCCCCCTGAGGGCAGATGACAAGAGACAATGCGTCAAATAGGGAAATATAGTTCCAGCCAAGTCAGGGAGGAGTGAAGACACAGGCACAGTGGGAATGAGGGGGCTCGAGGGTCCCAGGAGGCTGGGTGGTGGCGTGGGAAAGGTTGGGGTGGGGTTAGGGAGATGAACCCCTGTACTTAAGTTCAGGAAACCAGTAGGCCAGACTACAGGGTGTATTCCCCTCGTGAATACTTTTCTATGGTAGCACTTGGAAGAAAGTTCCCTCTGGGATGGAGGTCGATAGCGCACATGCATGGGAAGCTGTAGGAATGTGAGAAAATAAGGTTTCAGAGGAGGGTGTATGGATAGATGGACAGACGCATGGGCGGGAGGAACGTGTGGACAGGTTTGGAGGAGACACCAGTTTACTGAATGTGGTGCCTTCTCTCTTTGCAAAGTCCCGTCTGAAAAGCATCCCTTGAATGTGATCACTGTGCGCTAGCACCCCCCCACTACCTTATCCAGAGACACGTCATCTCACCTGATCTGCGTCCTGCTTCCTAATAATATCTTCAGCAAAGTAATCCACTGCGCTATCTTCTGTTCCTAGGTGGTGTCGTTTGTGAAGAAGAATGTTCTAGTGACTGGTGGATTTTTCGGAGGCTTTCTGCTTGGTATGGCATCCTAAAGAGGATGACTTTGCTTCCACGTTCCTGGTTTTTCCATCCAGCAGCCTCTTCACTCCGTCATAGGATAGCAAAGCCTCTCCTCTTTGTCCTCCTCTCCCTCGCCTTCCTCCCTGCCATGACGTATCTGAATGGCTTCTGTAGGCATCTGTTGGTACAAGTGGATAATGGCCCCACCATGACCTTGACGGCAACGGAAGAGACAGTAGACGTTAACTCTTCTCCCACCACACTCCCCCCTTGACTAATCTCTAGGTCAGCAAGAATATTCCTTTGTCCCCTATGTAAGATACTTACCAGAACATGGTACAAGATGGCTCACCATGGAGCGTGAGTGGACCCTCAGAGGTTGTCCCAGACTTGATTAGGAAAAGAAATAGCAAGCATATAAGATACCTTACTATGTCCTGCCTGGAAAGGAACCGAATACATTTACCTGTAAGCATGAAAGATTTTGGTATCTTGGTGTCTACTTTCTTTTGTAGTAGATTTTAGGTTACAGCATGAGAACTACTTGTACTGGCTCTAATTATCCTGACAGAATGGGAGCATGTGCACTACAGTTGAAAAATCTGCATATGGAAATGAACTTGTGCTAAAGATACATATGCTGAGCTGAAGGTATTGTGTTTGGTGGGAAGGTCTTTAGGGAAACCAACCAATAGATACATTTAGGATGGTCAGACTTAGTGACTTACTTAGAGGCATTGAGGTATTATCTAGGGATGTTTTCCATCATACAGGATAATGCATCTCATGCTGGTTTCCAAAGGATTTATTTATGGTGAAATAAGTGACTAGGTGGAAGAGGGAAGAAGCTCTTGGATTTTTATTTAATAGAAAAGGTTTTAAGCTTTGAAATGTGAAATATTCTTTACCTCTTGTCAAAACATCAGGGGTAGCCGTAGCTCCTCTGTGCCCGTTCTATTTATCCAGTTAGTATGAAATATATAACATTTGAACCAGAGTTTTTAAATGGTGGCATTCCAAGCATTAAGAATTGAGAACAGTAGCAATAGCAACAGCACATGTGAAATAAATGATTTCTATCATCAAAGGTAATCTGTCTCAGGATGACCCCAACTCTTTAGAATTTTTCTTTAAAATAAAAGTTTATAGATATATCCATGCTTAGAAACTTAACACATTTTTCTGTACTGGCCTTCTATTGTACCATCTAGATTACCCACTGCAGGAAGGCAAGGCTTGTGTCTTCACCATTATATCCATGGAGCCAAACACTTAATAAGTACTCAGTATCTGTTGAATATATGAATAATGAGCTCATAGAAAAATATCTGGAAAAGGCACTGATCCACAGGATTTGAGACTTTATGAGTTCTGAAAATTCGGAAAACTTGGAATTAACTTCTTAAACTTGCAGGTGATCCCTTGCAAAATGTATGTTCTTAAGGCCTTCCTTTTAAAATGTTTGCCTTTTAACTTACCTTGGGAATGATGTATTGAATTTGGAAATTGTAGCTACTGGTGGATGTGTGGAATTTTTTAGAATTCATCCATTTGCATTTTTCTCCTTATGTTATGGTAGTATTTTAAGGCAACATTAAGTTTTGCTTGTAACATGTATGAATTATATACAAATCATAATGGTATGAGCCACATTGTTCCATATTTTTGTAGAAGAACTCAAATTTTTTTCACTTTTATTATGGAAACATTCAAACATATATAAAAATACAGAAAATAGTACAATGACCCCCATGTGTCCATCACCCACTTATAATGATAATCAAATTATAGCTTGTTTTATCAATTGTTTTGAAACAAATACCAAATGTGTCATTTTATTATATTTTGGTATGTGTCTGTAAAAGGTAAGAACTCATCTTAAAAATCATAAATGCAATACCCTATTATTATACCCATCTGACCCCACCCAGACCAGTGGAATGGGGGCTGCAGGTAGTGGGGTGGGGTGGCCTTTCTCCATCTCTTTTTCCTGTGATTATTGGTGATGACAAAGATTAGCAGGTTGCTCTAAGCTGCTTTGAGCGGATTATAATAGATAATAGGCTGCAGTAAGATTCTAGCTTCCACCTGAGGGACATGGTTGAGGTCAGTGTTACGGGTTGGCCTCATCCTATTGCAATCAGGATGGCCCTGAGCTCTGCCCACTGAGTGGGGCCACCACAGGTGGACGGGCAGAGTGGGTGCTGAGGTTGAACAGTGGCGGCGCTCTGGTGCTCATCACTGGTGGCATTTAGGAGAGCTCCCTCAGGCAGTTAGGGGAGCCTCTAAATGGAGGCCCTGTTGTCAGCAGCTTTGCTTCAGGTGGCGAAGTGAGAGGTTTCCCCGCAAAGAACAGCTGCCACCCCTTCACCAAAACTGAGACACCAGGACCAGGCAACTTCACCCATGGATACTCTGTTTCCATGTGACTGGCAAGGCCTGTTTCATGATGCATTTTTCTCCAGTACCCAGAATCCAGTAACATGCTGTGCCTCCTTAGTGATGGGGGCTGAAGAGATGGCAGATTTTCTTTGACTGATGGAGAGATTAAGCGTTTTCAGTTGTCACTTTGACCGTGTTTGGGTTTTGGCTCCCCTTGTTCGGGGCTTCCCTGCCTGTAGTTGGGCCTGGACTGGAGAACCTCTGACAGCTGGTGGCCAGAGTGCCTATGAGGGTCTTCTCCCTTTTCGCTGCTCACCCCAGAGCCCCCATGTGCTCCTTCTGTCCCCTTCTGGCATCCCTGCCACTCTGGACCACCCTTTGACCCAGCGTCCCTCCTTGTGATGGACCAGGTGGGATGGGGAGCTATAAGCAAAGGAGGGGGAGAGGGATCAGGGCCAACAAGTAGACCCCCGTGTCTTCAGTCTTGCTAAGGCTCTGTATCCTCAACTGCTAACACAGTTTGAGCGTGGGGACACCTCCGCCTGAGTGGCCCCGTTGTCATGAGTGTCACTGTCATTGACTTTCCTCCCGCTGCCCATCCGGGCCACTTCTCTGCTCCCGCCCCTCAGCCTCAGGACACTCATTAACAGGCTGACATTCCCCCCTGCTGGACCTGGCAGAACACAGGACATGACTAAAGGAGTGAATCTTACATAATTCTAGCTAACATACTCTTGGGGTGGGTGCTCATGGTTTTGAAATGCTTAACTACTGTGAAAATGTTCTCCCCATCATCCTTTTGCTTGACTTTTGCCGGAAAGATGGACATGACTAATGGTTGCACTCTTATTTGGAAACCACTTTTGTGTCGTTTGGGAGATGTAATAAGTTTCTGATTGAAAAAAATGGTGTAGGGATAGATTTTAAGTATCTGAGAATCATTAATGTTTCACGATGAAACACTAGTTTCTTTTCTCAGGGAAATTTACTTACGGCCAGTTTTGGACCCTGCAGGCAAAATTAGACTGCTGCCCTCTCTGCTCCCTCCACCAGCTTACCAGCTTCATTTCTTTGTCATGGTTCTAGGTCTGGGGGCTTCTTAATCACTTATACAATAGTAGTGTGATCTCTTGGAGAACTGGGCAGAAAACATACCTTATTCTGGACCTGATTTCCCAGAAATCATACAGTGTGGCTTATGTCTCTGATATTTGATACTCAGGGAATCATGAATTTCAAGAGCACTATTTTTCTAGCAAAAACTGAGTGTTGCACTTTCTTCACGTTTTTAGAAAACTGTAAAGTCAGCTAATTGAAACACCAAAACTACCGTCCTGAATTTGAAATGGTAAAAAATGCCATTATGATGATTGAGAGCAGTGGTTCGCATCCTTGCTTGCCTGGCTGCCGTCCTGGAGACTCTGGTTGCACTGGTAGCGGCGGGGCAGCCTCAGATGTTTGAGGAGCATCTAAAGTTGGGAACCACTGAACTACAGACTTGGAAGCTGGTGTAATAACGTTACAGTTCTGCTGAACAGGCCTTTAATACCTTTTAAATTAAGTGCCATACAATTTCAGATGCCTTCCAAGTACTGAACAGAGTATAATATTAGTTTATTAAATGTTATAGGAATTGTGTGGAGTGGATACATGAGGAGCATGATGGCTGACCAGGGCCTTCTGTCATCAGTGGATGTAAAGCTCTTGGACAGAAGGTTGTGGGGGTAATGGAGTATTCATATGGTGCCAACATATCACCCCACAAATGACCTCCCATGGCCAAGGGAAAACTACCTTTCCAGTGGAGAGGTCTGTCTCAGTCATTAGTTAACCAAGTGATAAAACTTAGCATCACTCAGAGCCCACTTACAGCAGGCTTTTAAGAAGTCTCTTAAGTGGAGGATGAGATCGTATTTCTCACCTTCCCGGCTCTTCCCTGAAGACTGAGATTCAGTGCTAATCATGGTCCCTAATAAATAAAAAACAGTTGGTAAGTGTTAAGCTTCTTTGATGTCTCTTTTATTTCCCCGTATGTCATAGTAATAGCGAAGAAGAAGATTGAAATCAATGTCTGCTAATAGATGTTGAATGAAACTGAGACAGTACTGAGTTTAAAGATAGGAAGGAATAATTGTTTGAAGCTTTAGGAGCCCTAAAGAAAGGAGTATACTTGGGAAAAAAATTAAAAGTCTGAAACTTGAGTAGTTAACTCAATAAAAATAATTTTGTAATAAAGTACAGGAGAGCAATCTCTTTGATCATGTAGTGATTGCTAATGTGAATCCAACACCACTATCAATTGATACTTTTAAATGTAATTTAGATTTGTATATGATGTAAATGTAGTTATGAAATGTTTCATTAAATTGTTCTACTATTAACACAAGACTTCAAATGATTTTATGAGAATATAGCACTCTTTCCCTAGTTTGTGGACCAAACATCTCTTAAGACAGCATTTCTCCAAGTCTCTGGAGAATGTTCCCCTCCCGAGAGATGCTATCTGCAAAACGGCTTTGCTGGTACAAGTTGGCAAGTATTGCATACAGTAGTCCTTTCCAAAGAATCATACTTCACATGAGCATATGAAAAGCTTTGAAGTCTTTACAGGAAAGAAACCTGTTTACTTCTGTGTAACCTAGCATTCCCAAACTTACCTTACCAGGCAAACCTTTTTTCTACCTGTTACAGCAATTCCTAGAAATGCCGCTTTAAAGAACACGTGGTCCCAAAACAGTAATGGTATTTGAATATCAGGGATTATCTTAGTTTGTTCACAGCGATGTAGCTTCTCTCTAGCATGCTGGCAGAGGGAAGGAGGGATCCTCCCTGTTATGGATTGAATGTGGTTCCTCAAATTTCATGTTGAAATCCTAACCCCTAAGGTGATGGTATTTGGAGGTGGGGTCTTTGGAGGTGATGAAGTCATGAGTCTGTTTTATGAGGGCACTAATCCCTTCGTGAATGGGACTAGTGGCCTCATAAAACAGACCCCAGAGAGCTCCCTTGTCCCTTCTTCCATGTGAGGACATGGCAAGAAGACAGCCATTTATGAACCAGGAAGAGAGCCCTCACCAGACACCGAATCTGCCAGCACCTTAGTCTTGGACTTGCTGCCTCCAGAACTTTAAGAAATAAATGTCTGTTGTTGAAGCCACCTGGTCTATGATCTTTTTGTCATAGCAAGCCGAATGGACCGAGACAAGGACCCATCAGAATTTGTTTCAGCTCTTGCTTAAGAACTCATCTTTTTTCTTTATTTGTGGGGGAGGGTAGAGTGATGGTGGTTCTAGCACCTATTTGAGGAAACCAAATGGCCCCTTCGATACTGTCCCCCCTCAACCACTATGTGAAGTCACACAGCTTCAGCAGCCTTGTGTTAGCACCATCAGGATCCACTGGAATAGGTTTTCATTATGAGGGCATAAAGTGTAGATAAACCACTTAAGAGTTCTAGTTCTGTTGCTGCCTAACTTCCAAAGAATTTTTTTCCCCAGTTCTCTCCTGATGATAAATTAAGAGTCATTAAACATTCCAAGAATCATTTCTATGCCTTTCCTGCCACTCACTGAACAAATATTAAGTGGCTTCTGAGCTAGGCACTATGGTGGGGGATGCAAAAGTGGAAAGAAATATTCTTACTGGCATCTGGAAGGACACTTTGCTCCAAATTATTGGACACTGACTGGGTCACACAGGTGAAGGGCTCAGTCCCACAAGACTGCACCCACCTGGGACTTCCCTGGTGGTCCAGTGGTTAAGAACCTACCTTCCAATGCAAGGGATGCAGATTCGATCCTTGGGGGAACTAAGACCGTGTGCTGCAACTACGGAGCCTGCACGCTCCAGAGCTCGTGCACCACATCTAGAGAGCCTGCACGCCTCAACTAATGACTTTGTGTGCTCTAGAGCCTGCATGCTGCAACGAAGATCCCTCATGCTGCAACTAAGACCTGATGCAGCCAAATAAATAATAAATATTTTTTTAAAAAATAAATTACTGTTTGTTTCTGTAAGTCGCTGAGATGTGAGGTTATTTGTTGTGTGGGTAAAGTTGGTCAATACAGAAATCATCCGAAAGTGGCAATTTTAGGAAAGGTTGAATTTTACAAAAAAAAAAAAAAAAAAAAAAAAAGACTGCACCCACTTGTTCAGACACCTATTCCAAGTACAGGTTGTTACCTGTGCTTCTGACCAACTGGCTTTAAATCTGAGTTTCCCAACGACACCTCCTTGGGTTCAACTGATTTACTAGTGCAGCTCATAGAACTCAGAGGAACATTCACTTAAATGTTTACCAGTTTATTATATAGGATATTATAAAGCTATAGATGGACAACAGCCAGATGAAGAAGTACACAGGGTGAGGTCCAGCAGGGCCTGACACACAGGAGCTTCTGTCCCCAAGGAACTGGGGTGTATCCACTCCTGACATGTGGATGCATTCTGGTTCACCAACCTGGAAGCTCTCTGAACCCCATCCTTTTGGGTTTTTATGGAGGCTTCATTACACAGTGTTAAAATAAAAAACTCATATATGCACCCAATATAGGATCACCCAAAAGCCCACGATGAAAGGTAAGGAAAGACACTATATAATTATAAAAGGATCAACAGAAGAACAGGATATTACACTCGTTAACATATATGCACCCAATATAGGAGCACCCAGATACATAAAGCAAATGCTAACAGACATAAAGGGAGAAATTGATGGGTATACAATAATAGTAGGAGACTTTAACACCCCACTCACATCTGTGACAGATCTTCGAGACAGAAAAATCAATAAGGCAAGAGAGATCCTAAATGATACAACAGAACAGACTTAATTGATATTTTCAGGACATTACGTCCAAAAAAAGCAGACTACACATTCTTTTCAAGTGCACATGGAACATTCTCTAGGATTGACTACATACTAGGGCACAAAACAAGCCTCAACAAATTTAAGAAAATATAGAAAATATTTCAAGTATCTTTTCTGACCACAACAGCATGAAACTAGAAATCAACCACAGAAAAAGAAACGAGAAAAAAACGATTACATGGAGACTAAACAACATGCTAGTAAAAAACCAATGGGTCAACAATGAAATCAAAGAAGAAATTAAAAAATACCTTGAGGCAAATGACTGAAAACAAAACCATACAAAACCTATGGGATGCAGCAAAAGCAGTTCTTAGGGGGAAGTTCACAGCAATACAGGCCTTTAAGAAACAAGAAAAATCTCAAACAACCTAACCCACAACCTAAAAAAATCAGAAAGAGAACAAACAAAATCTAAAGTCAGCAGAAGGAAGAATTTACTAAAGATCAGAGAGGAAATAAATAAAACAGATTTAAAAAAGAATAGAAAAAATAAAACCAAGAGCTGGTTCTTTGAAAAGGTAAAGAAAATTGACAAACCTCTGGCCAGGCTCACCAAGAAGAAAAGACAGAAGTCTCAAACAAAATAAGAAATGAAAGAGGAGAAATCACAACTCATAACTCAGAAATACAAAAAACCATAAGAGTATACTATGAACAATTATATGCCAACAAATTTGACAGCCCAGAAGAAATGGACAATTTTCTAGAAACATACAGCCCAAAAAAACGGAATCAAGAAGAAACAGATAACTTGAACAGACCAATCACTAGAAGTGAAATAGAATCTGTAATAAAACAAACAAAAATCCCAACTCCCTACAAACAGAAGTCCAGGGCCAGATGGCTTCACAGGCAAATTCTACAAAACATACAAAGAAGAACTTATACTGATCCTTTTCAAATTCTTCCAAAAGACTGAAGAGGAAGGAACACTCCCAAAGACATTCTATGAAGCCACCATGACCCTGATACTGAAACTAGACAAAGACACTACCAAAAAAGAAAATTACAGGCCAATATCTTTGATGAATATAGATGCAAAAATTCTCAACAGAATATTAGCAAACTGAATCCAACAACACATAAAAAAGAGCATACACCACGACCAAGTTGGATTCATCCCACAGCCACAAGGATGGTCTGATATGTGCAAATCAATCAATGTGATACACCACATCAACAAAAGAAAAAATACCCATAATCATCTCAATAGATGAAGAAAAAAACATGCAATAAAATTCTACATCCATTCATGATTAAAACTCTTACCAAAGTGGGTATAGAGGGAACATATCTCAACATAAGAAAAGCTATTTATGACAAACCCACACACAGCCAATCCAATACTCAATGGTGAAAAGCTGAAAGCCTTCCCATTAAAATCTGGAACAAGACAAGGAAGCCCACTCTTACTTCTCTTCAACATAGTATTGGAAGTCCTAGCCACAGCAACCAGACAAGAAAAAAATAAATAGAAGTTATTCAAATTGGTAGGGAAGAGGTAAAACTGTCATTATATGCAGATGACATGATACCATATATAGAAAACCCTAAAGACTCCACACAAAAACTACTAGAACTAATCAATGAATTCAGCAAGGTAGCAGGATACAAGATTAACATACAGAAATTGGTTGCAGGGGCAGAGGGGTGGAGGAGGGAGCGGAGGAAAAAAAGAAGAAATTGACTGCATTTCTTAACACTAACAATGAAATATCAGAAAGGGAATGTAAACAAACAATCCATTTAAAAATTACATCAAAAAACAATACTTAGGAATAAACCTGACCAAGGAGGTGAAAGACATATGCTGAGAACTACAAAACATTAATAAAGGAAATTGAAGATGATTCAAAGAAATGGAAAGATATCCCATACTCTTGGATGGGAAGAATTAATATTGTTAAAGTGGCCATACTACCCGAAGCAATCTGTAAATTTAACGTGATCCCTATCAAACTGCCCGTTACATTTTTCACAGAACTAGAACAAATAATCCTAAAATTTATATGGAAGCACAAAAGACCCAGAATTGTCAAAGCAATCCTGAGGAAAAAGAACAAAGCAGGAGGCATAACCCTCCAGACTCCAGACAATACTACAAAGCTACAGTAATCAAAACAGTGTGGTATTGGCACAAAACAGACATATGGATCAATGGAACAGAACAGAGACCCCATAAATGAACCAACATACCTACAGTCAATCTTTGACAAAGGAGGCAAGAATATACAATGGGAAAAAGACAGTCTCTTCAGCAAGTGGTTTTGGGAAAAGCTGGACAGCTGCATGTAAATGAATGAAGTTAGAACACACCTTCACACCATACACAAAAATAAACTCAAAATGGCTTAAAGACTTAAACATAAGACATGATACCATAAAACTCCTGGAAGAGATCATAGGCAAAACATTCTCTGACATAAATTGTACCAATGTTTTCTTAGGTTAGTCTCCCAAGGCAATAGAAATAAAAGCAAAAATAAACAAATGGGACCTAATCAAACTTATAAGCCTTTGTACAGCAAAGGAAACCATAAACAAAATGAAATACAACCTTTGGACTGGGAAAAATATTTGCAAATGATGCGACTGACAAGGGCTTAATTTCCAAAATATACAAACGGCTCATACAACTCAATAACAAAAAAAACCAACCCAATCGAAAAATGGACAGAAGATCTAAACAGACATTTCTCCAAAGAAGACATAAATGGCCAATAGGCACATGAAAAGATGCTCAACACCGCTAATTATTAGAAAAATGCAAATCAAAACTACAATGAGGTACCAGCTCACGCTGGTCAGAATGACCATCATTAAAAAGTCTACAAATAAGAGGGAAATCCCCGGTGGTCCAGTGGTTAGGACTACGAGCTTTCACTGCCGAGGGCATAGGTTTGATCCCTGGTTGGGGAACTAACACCCTGCAAGCCGCAAAGTGCAGCCAAAAAGAAAAAAAAGGCTACAAATAACAAATGCTGGAGAGGGTGTGGAGAAAAGGGAACCCTCCTACACTGTTGGCGGGAATGTAAATTGGTGCAGCCAGTATGGAGGTTCCTCAAAAAACTAAAAGTAGAGCTACCATATGATCCAGGAATCCCACTCCTGGGCATATATCCGGAGAAAACTCTAATTCAAAAAGATACATGCACCCCTATGTTCATAGCAGCACTGTTTACAATAGCCAAGACATGGAAGCAACCTAAATGTCCACTGACAGATGAATGGATAAAGAAGATGTGGTACATATATGTAACAGAATACTACTCAGCCATATAAAAGAAGGAAATTTTGTCATTTGCAGCAACATGGATGGACCTAGAGATTATCATACTAAGTGAAGTAAGTCAGAAAGAGAAAGACAAATACCATATGATATCACTTATATGTGGAATCTAAAATATGACACAAATGAACGTATCTACGAAACAGAAACAGACTCAGACATAGAGAACAGACTTGTGGTTGCCAAGGGGGAGAAGTGGGGGAAGGAAGGATTGGGAGTTTGGGATTAGTAGATGCAAACTATTATATATAGAATGGATAAACAACAAGGCCCTACCTACTGTATAGCACAGGGAACTATATTCAATATCCTGTGATAAACCATAATGAAAAGAATATGGAAAAGAATATATACATGTATAACTGAATCACTTTGCTGTACAGCAGTAATTAACATTGTAAATGAACTATACTCCAATAAAATTTAAAAAATAAAAAATAAAAAACTGAGACCAGCCTTGAAAACTCCATGAACAGACAAAACCAGTTTAGTCACACAAGCAAGGCTTAATTTAGCTTATTTTAGGAGACTAACCTGACCTGGGTCATTTCTTGCCTATGCTTCTGGAAAGCATAAGCTAAACTGTTTCCTAAGGCTGATATGAGGTTAACCACTGACCAATTCCCGACCATTTAAGAAAATTCTAATATTATAACCAATCACTGTGAAGAATAAGCAGTCACTGCCCTCATGCTGTGTAAGCTGCTTTGTAACAGTGCCCCCCTCGGCCTCATTCCACGTGTTGGTCTGAGTGCTCTGTGTTCACAAACTGTCTTTTTGGTGTGTGCACAATAAACTTTCACTAATTACTACTTTGATGATTCATTGGCTTTCTGTTATTTTTCTGTGATCGTTTGACAAGTCACAATTGATTAAATCACTGGCCGTTGGTGACTGAACTCCAATATTCTCCAGCCTCTCGCCCCTCTCCCCTCCCCAGAGGTCATGGTGGGGGTGGGAACTGAAAGTTCTAACCCTCTAACCCTGCAAGGCCGTTCCCCTGGCAACCAGCCCCCATCCTAAGGTTACCTAGGGGCTTTCAAAAGTCTCATTAACATAACAGAAGACACCTTTATTGCACTTATCACTTAGGAAATTCCAAGGGTTTTAGGACCATAGTGCCAGAAATGGAGACAAAAACCAAATATATATTTTGTTATAATGAAAGCAGCTCTTTTACCCCTTTCCTGTTTGCCCATTTCTGTTCCCCTGTAACCTTAAAAGAACCTAGTTATAGGAATGAGATCACCAGGAAGTTTAACCTAACTCCTGACTTATACTCTCCTGAATGCACACCATGCCTGGTCTAACCTGTTGATTCTTTTCCGAGATAGAATAGTTAGCTCTCTACCCTCAACAGCCCCCCTAAGCAATCCTGCACGCAGATCACATGGGCAAGAAAACATCTGAAGAAAGTCAGCCAGTCTGCATGCAAAGGAGAATGATGCAGAATCCAACCTTCCTTGATGATTCACTGAGATTCTTACCTCCTTTTTCCCTTTAAAAACTGTCATGGTGGGGCTTCCCTGGTGGGGCAGTGGTTAAGAATCTGCCTGCCAATGCAGGGGACACAGGTTTGAGCCCTGGTCGGGGAAGATCCCACATGTCACGGAGCAACTAAGCCCATGTGCCACAACTACTGAGCCTGTGCTATAGAGCCCACATGCCGCAACTCCTGAGCCCCCGTGCCTAGAGCCCGTGCTCTGCAACAAGAGAAGCCACCGCAATGAGAAGCCCGCGCACCGCAATGAGGAGTAGCCCCCGCTCGCCACAACACAGCCAAAAATAAATAAATTAAAAAAAAAAAAACTGTCATGGCTAAGCAGAATCTTTGGGGTTGGTCTCTGCACACAAACCCACCTTCTCCCCAGATTGCCAGGTTTTCTGATTAAAGCACCTTTTCCACTGACACTTGCCTCTCCATTATTGGCTTTTGAGTGGCAAGCAGCCAAATCTGACTTCGGTAACAATAAGTCAACATATCACATATACCAAACCAAAAATTTTCACTTAAAAGGTTTATTTTAGCAGCTCAGTTTTATCACATTCTACTTATTTGTTTAATATATTTATATTTGTTCTGCATAGATGGCATATTAACTTTTATAGTTGACTTTTTCATTTGATATTTGCTGCTACCTGGCCTGAAGAAAGAGTCAGGAGGATAGATAAAACCCGCGTGGTGGAAATGTGGGGCAGCAGTTTGCTTCTCAGCAGAACTTTACTGTCATGTGGGCTTCAGCGTCAGCTTCTCTTCTTCTTCTTTCTCAAATCCTGAACAGACGAGAGATCTTCCCTTGGGATATCGAGCACAACACTTACGCAGTTCTTGGATGACAGCCTGACACTTAGATTCCATGTAGTTGTTGGCTGAAAGATAGATAGACAGACCCTAGTCATCATCTCATAGGACTAGGGCACAGGGAGGTTTAGATCTGAGCTTCCCAGTCCTTTTCACTTTATTGTATCTACAGACCTGGAGGAAATAGGATGTAACCAAGTCCACTGAATTCTTTCTGATGTAGAGACCCATCAACGGGTTAATAAGGAAGTATGATGTACAAAATGGTCGAAAGGTATTTTTACATATAATTTCCTTTTCTTTAACGCTGATTCCTTACATGCCTTTTCCAGGGCAATGTTTTTTTGTCTTTTTTTTTTTTTTTGCGGTACGCGGGCCTCTCACTGCTGTGGCCTCTCCTGTTGCGGAGCACAGGCTCCGGACGCGCGGGCTCAGCGGCCATGGCTCACGGGCCCAGCCGCTCCACGGCATGTGGGATCTTCCCGGACCGGGGCACGAACCTGTGTCCCCTGCATCGGCAGGCGGACTCTCAATCACTGCGCCACCAGGGAAGCCCCAGGGCAGTGGTTTTTAACCTCCTCTCTTTGTGTGTGTGTGTGTGTGTGTGTGTGTGTGTGTGTGTGTGTGTGTGTGTGTGTGTGTGTGTGTGTGTGTGT
>NW_006794923.1:57573-59073 GCF_000442215.2 Lipotes vexillifer | reverse complement strand
GTGTGTGTGTGTGTGTGTGTGTGTGTGTGTGTGTGTGTGTGTGTGTGTGTGTGTGTGTGTGTGTGTGTTTGGTCACTAACCCCTTTTGTTAATTTGGTGAATTAGAGAAATGCAGGAACCATGCACATTATTTTGCACTCAGTTTAAGGTGGCTGCTGGACCTTCCCTACCAAGTCTGCGCATTAGGGGTTGGCAAACTGCAGCCTCAGGGTTGAATTCCACTCTTTTTTACAGCTGAGCTAAGAATGGGTTTTGCAAAAGTTTGGAAACACACACACACACACACACCAAAGACCTCCTAACTTCCAAATCCTAAAATATTTCCTGTTTGGTCCTTTACATAAAACATTTGCAGATCCCTGCTATACATAGACCCTAAGTCAAGGAGAACTTGACCTAAAGGTCCTAGGTCAACTGCAGGTGATGAGTCCCCCAGTACTAAAATGGGGTGCATGGGAGTTAGCCTGGGATAGGAAAGACAATTCTGATTAGAGAGTATGGTTGGGTGGCTAAGTCCAGGTTTGGACCCAGACCAAATGGGTTCAAACCATCACTGTGCCCCTTAATAGTTCTGTGACCCTAGACAAGTTACATAGCTTCTGTGTTGATTTCCCTATCTATAAAAATGGGTCACAGTAGTATCTACCTCATGGGTGAAAGGATTAAAGCTTAATATTATTTAAAGCCCTTACAACTGAGCTTGTCATCCAGGGAGTACTTAATGCTCACTCTTAGCCCTTCTAGCTCTCAATCCACCCACATTGTAGTGAGGGGGGTGTATCCAGTTCTGACTTGATTTGTGTTCTCCTTTAGCTGTATGTTGCTAATTCAAATCAGGTAAGAATCAGATAGAACCAGGTAAGAATTTATTTGGGAGAAGAAATTGGGAAGAACATTCTTTTCTTTTTGGCGAGGGTGCCACGCTTCGAGGCTTGTGGGGTCTTAGTTCCCTGACCAGGGCTTGAACCCGGGCCCACGGCAGTGAAAGTGCTGAGTCCTAACCCCTGGACCTCCAGGGAATTCCCCTTCCTTTTTCTTAAATTTGGAGGAAGGGAAGAAAAGGATGAATAAAATGGCATTATTATTATACATTAACATTTCAGATTAAAAGATTTTAAAAAGATTGCTTACACCATAAAATGAAAAGTCCAAGAATGAAAGTTAATAGTCAAAGGAAATATACAAACAAGGGTTTTCTTTGGTGGTGAGTCTTTGGGTGAACTCTGAACATTTTTCCATCCTCCCTTTCTATATTTTCATGGGCATCCATCTCTATCTATTACTTTAGTAATGGGAAAAAATTATCCAAAAAGTCAGCTTTCAAATTCAGATAGCCCTGTAGCCTTTTCTGTTTGTTCTGCTAGTAATCATTTGCTGATTTAAAAAAGTAAAATCTGGGCTTCCCTGGTGGCGCAGTGGTTGAGAGTCTGCCTGCCGATGCAGGGGACACGGGTTCGTGCCCCGGTCCGGGAAGATCCCACATGCCGTGGAGTGGCTGGG
>NW_006794923.1:48994-57347 GCF_000442215.2 Lipotes vexillifer | reverse complement strand
CCCAAAAAAAAAAAAAAAAAAAAAAGTAAAATCCTCTAGCATATGGTCAAATTTATCAGCTTATTTAAAACAAAATGGAAAAATCACTTACATCAAATATGCTTTAGCTGATTTACATTTGCCTTCAAGAGTTAGTTGCCTGAATTCCAAATGTATTTTCACCCCCATCCCTTCTAACCTGACTGCTTATAAAAAGTGAGTTGTCAGCCACAGTGCAGTCTAACCAACCCACTTAAAACTAGTCTTTTTTAAAAAGGACTTTGCTCAGCTTATTAATTCTCAACTCTGGCTGCACATTAAAATCACCTGGTCAGCTTTTTAGACTGATTCCTGCCCAGACCCCACCCCCAGAGAGTCTGATTTAACTGTGCTAGGCAAGTGTTTGAAGCCCTCCAGGTGATTCTAAATGTACAACCAGGATTGTAAACCCCAAGCTTAGGTCACACCACTTTTTATTTTCTGCCATCCTTGATGACACAGTGAGGAAAATCTTTAGGATAAGTTAATTATAGAAATATTACATTCTGAGAGGAGTTAATATAGTCTGCTGATAAAAAGAACAATTGTTCTCTTGTTAGTTCACAGATAAAGTTGAAAAATATAGAAAAGCATTTAACATACTACCTTGTAAACATTTCTGTATTTCACAGGCTTGTTTCTGGCACGGATCCTTCTGCGGCATATCCAGAAAACTAAAATAAGAAAAATTATTTTTATTTTGTCTTTTATACATAAAGACTTTAAAGCCCCTCGATGGAATTTTCTTCTGAGACAAGCAGTATGCTCTTACAATTGCTGGAAAACAATTACACTAAAAAATATTCTTCCTGCTCATAGGATGAATTAACTGTATTTTTATAATATTCCATTTGGCTTGGAAGATATAAATAGCTTTACATAGGGAAGAAAAAACCTTGACTTCAACTCATCTTGACTATTGTAAACCAACGTTGGGCTAGAGGAGCCGGCGCTGCAGCCTGACAAGTCAGCCCACTGCCCGGCTCTGTCACTCAGAGAACCACTCTTGATAAATGATTTAACTCCTTGAGCCTTTTTCCTTATTACTTGTGTGTAAAATAGAGATCATACCTACCTGAAAGCATTGATGGAAGAATTAAACGTGATACAGTATATAAAGTGCATAGAACAGTGCCTGGAAGGCAGTAAGGACTCAACACGTGATAGCTATTATTCCCAAGATTTTTTAAAAAGTAAAACCCTTCTTTTAAAGTATACAAACTGCTATGAGTATTTTAACTCAGGAAATAATCTTTATCAGGTAGTGAATCAGCAATATTTGGTGCTATTATTACTTCCTGAGAAAGGTGCTAGGTAAGCAGCTAAAACGTTTTTTGGAGTTCTTACAGAAACCAACTTATTTAAAATATTCGTAACCAGAGAATAAATTTAAGTGCCCACGATTCTGATCAGCAACTTCTAAAAATTTGAAGACACAATTTCAGAAAGGAAAAAGGCCCAGGAGCCTTTGTAGCTAATTTCATTAATGCAAATGATCTCCCCCTTTTTTTTTTTCCTCAGAGCCCCCTAAGTTCTTAGTAGATCCAAGTTAGGTCAGTACTGGGATGGGAAACACTGGAGCAAAACCTAGGATATTTACAGGATGGGAGAAGGAAAGGCAGGTGAATTGCTGCAGGGCAAATAAGCGACAAATAGATGTTGATGCTGCTAGGAGCTGCTCTCTTCTCTCTAAATCAGTACCAAGTCCTTGGTGATCAGGGCATCTGTTCTGTAGCAGGTGCTGACTTTTGTGGGATTCATCAGATCCCAGTTCCAGCTGATGATGTCCATTAACGGTTCTATGGCAATTTCCAAAGGAGTCAATTTCAAGTTACGTATCCTAACTAAGTGCTTTTGTTGACTTGCTTTCTGCCTGCATAACCCTTTCTCTGCAGTTCCACTTTCGGTGTTCTTCATGACCCTTCCTAAACTTCTGTGTTCTTGAGCAGTTTTTCAACCCACTCCCTCCCCACAGGCCCACAGGTGGGTGCACTGCAGTGGTGGATGACGTGATTGCCATATACTGAACAGAACAGAGGGGCATATCTTCCTAGAATCCCAGCACCTGGAAAAAAAAGATTATTAAAATCACCACAATCGAATAAGGTGAAAAAGAAGAAGGGGGGGTGGGGACAGGGGAGAAAAAGAAATACATACCAGATTAATCATCAGGCAAAAGCTTAAGCAACAGCTCCTGTACTCCCCTGACCTGTCAGAAAAAGAAAAGTTTATAGAGTACTCCGTTATAAGAGTCCCAGTACAATGAAAAATTATTAAGCAACATGTGTACCATTAAATGATGCTGGATCTGCCACAAGCGAGAGTTGTTATCCATGTAGCGCTCCTCGGGGTAGAGTTGCCACATGAGAGGTAGCTGGGAGGTGAGAAGGTGACTTGGCCTGGCTGCGTCACCTAAAGGAACCTGAACTTGCTGAACTCGTGCCCTTAGGAAACTCGTCTCCTAATGGAAAGAAACGATCAAAAATAAAACCAAAGACTTCAGGATATTGAGACTGGTTAGAAACCAAGTTGCTTGAAAGCAAAAATCAAGAAAGAAATAAACAAAATGTAAACAGTTACCTCTTCCAGGACGGCCACCCACGTGCGCTGGTGTTCGTCGCGGTAGATACCCTCTTGGTGAACCCAGAGGTGATCGGGTGGAGCCCCCACATCCTCTCCTGCCATCCTGGGCTTTGGATTCCAATTCTAGCCCTGCTTTTCTCCACCTAAGCCTGCAGCACCCGCGCACAGGACACAGGTGTGACTTTTTGGGTTGGAATGAACTCACCAATGAGCAAGGTGACCTGGTACTAGCAACCACCAACTAGAAGCAAACCTCACCTATGTCTATCTGCACAGCCTAAACAGAACTGAGGGTGTCTGAAGCTCCCTGGCAGACACTGAAGTGACACTCAGGCAGAACCCTGGGTGATGCTGCTGACTGCGAAGCACTCAAAAATTCTGCTAGGTGAGGGGCTCCGTGGAAATGTGGGCCTAGCACTACAGGAAGCCGGGCAGTGGTCTCACAGTCTTTGCATTCAGCAAGCAGCATCTGACAAAATGCAGTGAGCAACGGAATATGCACAGGAGTGCGTATAAGGGCACACTTATTTGGGCAGGAAAGCAGTATAACAGACACATGCATGCCATATTCTCCAGGTAAAAGCCCTTTCCAAGCAGTTTCCATTTTAAAAGGTAAGACTGTGAAGGTCAAATCATGTAATGTGCATGGCTTTCTAAATTGAAATTAGAAGTTTGTTTTAAGGGCAAATGTCCTATTTATCAGTTTGCTTAGAAAGGTTACTTATAATGGCTAGGCATTTCCAGAAGGGAGTTTTCATTTTAGGGAAAATAATTATGGTCGCATCGTTGCAACAGACCTCAGAGCTGAGAGACAGCAAGTGATAGTCACCCATCTAGGTCCTTGTTTCACTTTAATAATGCTTCAGGATGTCACAGGAGCCCATTTTTCCATAGACGCGTGGGTTTAAATTCTGTTTTCCCAAGTCAGAAGGTCAGAAAAGCCCATCTGCCCTTTGGGAGGTGTAAAGGAAGCACACCTCTGGGCAAACTCTTTCCATAACGCAGACTCAGCTCCGACCCCATAAGGATCCTCTGCCCAGGTCTGGGTCTCATTCAGGGCCTCACAACAACTTGAGCTGCATTTTACAGGAATGAACCTTTTGGAGCCAGCTTACAGCGTCGCAGCGTGCTTTCACTGGGTGTCTATGTTGGGCAGAGTGCAGACACGGCATTGGGGGATCTGCTCCAAAAAAACAGAGGCCTCCTACTTCCGTTAGGTGGCCTTTAGGTAAGAGAGGGACTGCAGCACAACTTGGGAGGTTGTTAAACCCTCAAATGAGATTGTCAAGAGGAAACGAGATGCCAGAACACAGGATGATGCCAGAAAGAAGAACTAATTGAGCTGAACCAAGGCTTCTTTTCAAGAACAACAATCTGAGTCTGATTTGTTGTTGTTGTTTTTCCTTAACATTACTGGTTTACCTTCCCTAAAAGGTAAGTGGAAAATATCTTCTATAGACTTAGGAAATGGTCTGATTGTAGTGAATAATTTATGAGCATCACACTTGCCTCGCCCATTGCACCCTGAGTGGACCTGACTCTGAGCCCATCGTAGCTTTTGTCTTACAGGGCTCTCTCATTTCAAACTCACCTAAAGCGGAACACCTTCTCCTAAACCAAATCCTGATTTCTCGCAGTGGCAACACAGCCTCTCCTGATCCTGCGGACTCAAAACTTGTGAGTTATCGTGGACTTCTTCCTCTTCTTCAGTTGGTGCATCCCCCCTGTCACCATTTCCAGCAAGCACCACTACCACTGTACTTGAGACCAACTTTCCCCCAATACCAGGTTCATCATGTCTAGCGCTGCATCCTTGCTCTCGCTTTCCACTCACCTAATGTTCCTCCCCGGGCCTCTCTGCCTATCTCAGTACTATTACCGCAGAGGGCAGGTGCCTGCCTTCTTGATGAAAACTTCCTGCCTCTTATGAATACTGTAGCATTTATGTCTAAACTAAAACTCAGATTTGACCGCTAATTATACATTGCTTCGCATTTTGCTCTGCTTATTTCACAAGTCCTGTCCGCGCCCCCCCCCACCCCAGTACAGTGTTACAAGCACCTCAACAGAAGGAATAATACAGCACAGGACACCCTAAGCCTCAGATACTAGTCAAACAGTGTTCCTGTGAGTGGATGGATACGTATGCTGAGTAGAGAGGGGAGGCAAAGACCACATGAGCATGGGTAGGGAGTGACTCTCTGGGTCTGTTATATAGCTATACATTATTTTGTTCAAAGCCATTTTTTTCCATTTAGCAGATACAATTGTTCTGCCACTCTTTCTCCCCAAGATTTTGGAAAGGAGAGATAAAAACAAAACCCAGTAAATACTAATGTCAAAATAAAATATATTAAAGTCTGAATTTTGAGTACAAAAGAAACACGTGCCCCCCCTCAAAGTAGAAACCAAATGTTAAAGGTTTTAGGACCATCTCAACTTCACAGATAGGTCCTAGCCACAACTAACACGTTGACACATTGACATTTAAATCTGTTTTGAATGAAAAGCAAAATTTTACTGGTACATCGACATTAAAAGGAAATAATTCCACTGGCATAGAGGGCAAACAAATTGGATGCTCTGAGTTAGTAAGAATCACTACAAAGAGGCCTATGAGTCACTACAAAATATTCTCAGAAGAAAGACAGCGTGGTGTGCTGCTGTGACCTGAAGGACAACATGCTGGGCATCAGCAGGATGAACCTGGGACAAATGCCAGCACACAACCCTGGACTTGCATGTGCTACCAGAGACAGTGTGAAGGCCCAGCGAAAGGCAACTGCAGTGATCAAGGGACTGAGAAGCTGCCCTGTGAGCACGAATCAAGAGCCTCAGCAGAGAAAAGCCAAGGCTCAGAGAGAGGGATTAAGATCAAAGCCACAAAATCGCAGGTTGTATGAATGGAATACAGTTTCCCTAAAAGTGATCCTTGGAACACTTGCCCCTAACTTTTTCCTTGGTCAAATAAGTTTGGGAATCTTGTAGAATCATAAAGAACATAAGTACAGTAAAACCTCTGGCAAGTTATGCAGTAAAGAAACTTTATTTTAACATTCCCCAAATTTATTTGACTAGAGAACATTCTCCTCCATATGACAGTTGTGCACAAAATTCAGGACCCCTTGAACCAAGATGAATCTCTGAAAACCTCGAGATAAACTTAGGTACAATGTGCAATACAAAACACAGAACATAAACCTGTTCCACTCAACTCAAGGAATACTACCAGCTGCAAATTCAAATGGATTCAAAAAAGTGTTTATAGGGAATTCCCTGGTGGTCCAGTGGTTAAGACTCCGTGGTCCCAATGCAGGGGGCACAGGTTCGATCCCTGGTCGGGGAACTAAGATCCTGCATGCTGCACAGCGTGGCCAAAAATAAAAGAAGTGTTTATATACCTTTATTACCCATGAATGCACTAAAAAAGATTGTCCCCGTGAGGGTTACCTTGATGCCATGGCCAGGGACCACACTGGCCTAGACAGAATATTTCTTAATAAGGCAGTTTGTGAACTATGTCTTAAGTAGGACAGACCACACAGAAGGGCTTGCTTAGGTAGGTAGTGCAAGTAAAACCATTATTTTTCATTTACAGAATGAATCATTTTGTGTCTTTTAAAAGAAGTATAATTTGGTTTAATTTCCAGGTTTGAACAGTTTTTAAACATGAATCAGTTGAATACACTTACTTTATTTGAAGTCAATTAATAAACTCATCTACTTACAATGGGTGAAGTTACCAAGCCCTGGAGTCAGCCCGGCCTGTGTATGAATGCTGATTTTGCCACTTACTAGCTCTGTGACCTCGGATAAGTTACACTGTCTACACTCCAGTTTTCTAAGATGTCAAATGAGAATTAAAGAACAAATTAATTATAACTGTCAGCACTTACCTAGCACTTCCTACATGTTTATAAATTGACTCTTTTAATCTTCACAGTCACCCATTAGATGGATACTATTATTACCCCCACTTAAAGATGAGGGAAGTAAGGCACAGAGAAGTTAGCTAACTTGCATGAGGTAACACAGCTAGGAAGTTGCAGAGGCTGATTCCAATTGGGGCAGTTTACACATACAAGGTATACAAATGCTTAGTAGAGTGTCTAGCACATGATAAGCTTGCCATAAATATTAATAGTTTTTTTCTACTCCAATTGAACTTTAGAGCTGTAAAATGCAGCCATGAGCATTATAAAAGGTAGAGAACATCATTGTGGGATATGAGATTGACTAACACCAACCATAGACAAAAGGTGTTTTTCTTCTCGAAGCTGCCTAAAAGTGCTTATAAACGCAAGACGTCCCATCACAAAACATAAAAATAAGAACAGCCATACTTGCACCATCAGCGCAGGGCATACTAGCCGCGAATAGCCATTGAAAACAATATATGCTGTAAAATTGAAGCTTAAGAGAAAAATTAGATGGGTCCAGTGTAATTGCACACACGAAATTTCGCCCCAGCTTCATCATTATCAAAATTAATCATGGAAGGATGTGCAATATGATTCTTAAACATTAGGTAAAAATGGAGGTTGCTGGCATGGATGTTCCAGATAGTTCCACTGGACGTGGGCCCTATTTGTGGGGAGATCGGGGTTGGAACTGACTTGGGAGAAAAGAGCAAAGCATCAACACCTCCTCCAGCAGCACCCTGGGCATGTTCCCTTTCCAGTACTGCCCTGTCCGCCTGTCTCCCAACTACACATGGAACAGAGAAGCAGATCAAACCCACAGAGGCACTGACTGGCCGTGGCGGCAGCACGGCATAGATTTTTCTTTGGTTTTGAATTGTTCCCAGAATCCGCGTGTAATTCCTAGCCTCGGGAGTGGGAGATGTGTACTGTCCCCTATTGCACGTTTATCACACCTCAAAAGAAAATTACTTTTACATATAATTTCACCAGGTCTGATATCACCGAGACAAGGCGAGCTGAGGAAACTTGTGCATATCTGCTGCGATCTGCGATACATCCGACCTCGAACAGAAACTTCAGTTCCCCTTTCCCCTTCCCTGTATTGAACAAATAAATACCTAAAAGCCTTTGGAGAAAGTAGCAGCCGCCAAGCTTAGGAGTGATACTTTTTCAGACACAGTGTAACACTGTTTCTGCCAAGAGGTTACTCACATGAATATAGTGTTTCTTGGGCTAATTATCCGCCTCGAGAGCAGCGAGGCTACAACTTCAGGTCACCCACCCCGGGCCACTCAAGCCGGGATCGGGACGTGAGCCCGGGGCGAGCCGAGGGGCATTCCGGGCCGAGGTCACCGAACCGAAGTTACGGGGCCGGCCACCGGAAGTGGTCCAGGTAAAGAGAGTGGTCCCAAATTCAGGGCCCCTAACTTGGAAACAAAACAAAATAAAAGAAAACCTTAACTCAGGACCGAATTTCAAAAGAGCGTCCCTTGGGCTCGAAAGGCCGGCGCGCGCGGCGATGCCGCCTGAGGGAGGTCCCCGGAGCGTGTAGGCCGCGCACGGCTCTTCTCGGCGGGCGGGCAAAATGGGCGCCGGCGCTCAGGAGGCGCCGGCCCGGCCGTCCGGGCGCTCCTCACAGACCACGTCCGCCCGCGGCCCGAGAGCGCCGCCTCCCTGCCGCCCCCCGCGCCCGGCCCGACGTCCAGACCGCGGCCGGCCACCGCCCTCAGCCCCGACGGCCACGCCTGCCCCAACCGGCGCGGGCGTTTCCCAGGTGCCGCCGGGCCGGCCCCGCCCCCGCGGCCCAAGCTCCGCCCCCCCGCGCCCGC
>NW_006794923.1:35235-48976 GCF_000442215.2 Lipotes vexillifer | reverse complement strand
CCACCACGGAACCCTAGCGCCGGAGCAGCCGGTTGGCCAGGCCCGAGTGGGCCCGAGGCGGACGTGAGCAGGGCCAGATCAAGATGGCGGTGCAGGTGGTGCAGGCGGTGCAGGCGGTTCATCTGGAGTCGGATGCTTTCCTAGTTTGTCTCAACCACGCTCTGAGCACAGAGAAGGAGGAGGTGATGGGGCTGTGCATAGGGGAGGTAAGTCATCCAGTAAGCCCGGCCGGAACCCTGCTGAGCAGTCCCACTGTGTCCCCTGGTTGGGTGTTGCCAGCGCCCAGGGCTGCGGAGGCCACAGGCACTCCTGACTCATATCCTTGGACGTATCCTTTGGATGGTCCTGTCGCCTGGGCCCCGTTTCCTCGCGTCGCTTAAGGCTTCTTTACCCTTCCGCAAGCCACCAGCGATCCTCCTAAGCCTCGGGGAGTGGGGGGAGGGATGGAAGGCTCACTTTTTTTTGTAGTCTGTGGCTTTTCTTTAGATCTGGAGTTATAACCCCATTGACTAAAACTGCAAGTCAGATGAGAAAGACGATCTTTTATAATGAGGATATCAGTGTATCAGGAAGCAGCTGACCACGATTAGGGCCCCTAGCCTCGCCTCCACTTTTCCCTCTAGGAATCATTTTGAGGGTTCGGTTCCAAATAACCCAAGACAGGTGAGGGTTTCTAAGAATCCCAAGTTTACACTGCGTTAAATATTGCAGAGGGGTGAAAGAGGATGAGGAAATAGAGCTTACTTGTTGGCAATCCGAAGTAAGAATTCTCCAGTCTTTCATGCCGGTGTACAGGAACACATAACCTAATTTTCATATTATCTGCATCCTTGTACATCTAATACACTTAATGTGATCAATAATGTTTTCTGCTCTTTCCCACTCCAGTTGAATGATGACCCAAGGTAAGACTATATTTCTTTACTCCTATCTTTTGATCTCTTTGTCATTGTTAACTCAAAATTATCACAACTTTCGCAATGTTTTGTACAGGTTGTATTTTAAGTTACCATTATGACTGTGGAGCTCCCTCAAGAACACAGTTTCAATTCCACCCCAACCCTGAAAGTTGCTTTCCACCTTACTTTCTAGTAGGAGGATTTTCAGTTTAGATATGTATGATCCTATGTGAAAAATATGTTTGGGGGAGCCAAGATCATAAGTGAACCTGTGAAAGCTCTCTGTGGCAGATGATGTGCATATGAGGAGACATTTCCCCCTATTAATCCATTTCTCTATCTAAATTGTCAATGGCTTTCTGCCTCCCCCTGGTGGACCCTACAGTGATCTCAGAGATCCACAGCGGCTTGAATGCTTGAGGCGGTGAAAGCTTTGGTCTACCTTTATTTAAACGTCAGAGCACAGCAGTTTCTCCTTGTCAAACTCACCTCCTTAATACCCAGGATTATAGGACTTTAGCTTTGCTCATGAAAACTATGCACTCGCCACTTAAGCATATGTCTCAGAGTCCTTCTAACAGACATATGAGCACAGCTCTAGCCTCAGTTTACTTTCCCTCCTCTTCCTTTGTCTCTGCTGTTTCATTGCAAAAACTGCTATTCCTGTTACTTTGCTTTAATACCTTTTTATATTCCAAACCTCAGTTCCCTTTTTTTCTAATTTATCCCCAAAAGGAGTGACCCCAAATTTACATATACTGGAACTGATATGCGCACAGTTGCTGAAAAGGTACGTGTGCTATAGCTATAATTTTGCATGATGAAAACTTGCACTTGGGGAGGGATTTCTGTATTCTGTTTGATGATCTCAGCCAGGGTTAACCCAGTTCATGCAGACCCACGTTTGGCTGGGTGGGGTGTTCTCTCTAGGAAAAGCAGATGAAGAATCTACTCAGTAGGAATGGGACCTAATTTTCTATTTTTTCTAGCAAATTATTACTACTTGATCAGGATGAGTAACCACTGTCAGCTCTCCTCCCTGCTGTCCTCTGCGGGGTTTCTGGCCCTTCTCCCGTCTTCCTTGAGACCTTGGCTGGTTCACATCCTTGAGATCTGGTTCACATCATTGTTATCTTTTTATCCCAAGTCCCAGTATCTACTCAGGCAACCCCTCTCTGCTTACAGGCAACCTGTCTGCACTCCCGCCCTGCCTCTTCTTTCCTTTTTATTTTTTTAATATGTATTTATTTATTTGGCTGCACGGGTCTTAGTTGTGGCACGCATGATCTTCATTGCTGCGTGTGGGATCTTTAGTTGTGGCATGTGGGACCTAGTTCCCTGACCAGGATCGAACCCGGATGAGTAACCACTGTCAGCTCTCCTCCCTGCTGTCCTCTGCGGGGTTTCTGGCCCTTCTCCCGTCTTCCTTGAGACCTTGGCTGGTTCACATCCTTGAGATCTGGTTCACATCATTGTTATCTTTTTATCCCAAGTCCCAGTATCTACTCAGGCAACCCCTCTCTGCTTACAGGCAACCTGTCTGCACTCCCGCCCTGCCTCTTCTTTCCTTTTTATTTTTTTAATATGTATTTATTTATTTGGCTGCACGGGTCTTAGTTGTGGCACGCATGATCTTCATTGCTGCGTGTGGGATCTTTAGTTGTGGCATGTGGGACCTAGTTCCCTGACCAGGGATCGAACCCGGGCCCCCTGCATTGGGAGTGCGGAGTCTTAACCACTGGACCACCAGGGAAGTCCCCCTGCCCTGCCTTTTCTGGCATGCTCGAGCTTTTATGGTCGAGTATAATGCTTCTCAACCTAATTGCGGTGTAGGACTAGTTAATTTTTTCCCAACCTGTTGCAGACCAATGTTTTTGTAAAATACAATAAAAATAAATTATGTCCTCTTCTCCCACCAAGCAGACAATGGAGGTGATAAAAGCTATCAGGCAACAACTCCATCTAATTATTACCCCCATGTACAGTCTTCCCAAATCAAGGAAAGAAGTCCGCTTCCCATCCAGAGCTGCAGCTTCTTCAAAGACCTTGCTTTTCAAATATCTTGTCTCTCTTCTGAGTCTTCAACCTGTTCCTGTCATCTGGCTTTTTTCCCTTAGGATACAACTGTGCTTAAATTACTCTCATTTTCAGAAAGGGAAGAAAAATAACTTCTCAATCCTGTATCTTCCTGTAGTTAACTGCTCTTGTATCCTTCCTTTAATAGTCAGACCTCTTAAAAGAATAGGCTGCAATCATTCCTTATTTACCTTCTCCAGTGAAAGCAGCCACCCTGTAGTTTGCAGTTCTACCTCTCCAGCCACCTCCTCATTGCTCCATCAGTGGATTATTCCTTGGTGCTTATCTTACTTAATCTTTGTCCTCAGAACTCTGAACTCTCACGGGGTGTTTTATTTGTTTTGTTTTTGCTGTGTCTAGCATTCCTCCCCTCTCTCTCTCATCCTTTATGGAATCTTCCTCCTCTGCCTGTGCATCAAATATTGGGATTCTCCAAGTTTCTGCCTTCACCTCCTCCTCTTCCCAGAATGTTTTCCTGGCCAGCCTTACCTCCCCTATGGCTTTACCTGCAGCAGACATTGAGGTTAGACAGATCTGTCTTCAAATACTTTCTCTGATACTTGTGTGACTTAGGGCATGTTACTTAACATCTGTGAGCTTTGCTTTCTTTATCTGCAAAACAGGGATAATGACAGCCACCAGTTTCATAGAATTGTTGGGAGAGTTGGATCTGCGTAATGTGTGTAAAACACTCATCTGTAGAATGGGCATAACAACAGTACCAACCTCACTGGGTCATGGGGAGAGTTAATTAAATTAATACACGAAAAGCACTTTCCAAGTGCCTGACGCATGACATTGGCCATTCTGACTTGTTGTTAATGGCCAGTAGGTGATGGTTAGTATGAATTATCCCAAGCTCCAGAACTTCATACTCCACTACCTTCTGCACATCCACGTTTATCCAGACACAGGCATCTTAAACTAACGTATTCAAAACTGAACCTTTCCTCTTCCTCAAACCCTCTCCTCCAGCATTCCTCCTGCCGTAGTACTTCCCATACCTGGCTGCACCTTGGAATCACCCAGTAATCTTTACAAAATCCTGATACTGACTCAGTTGGTCTTTGGTGAGACCTGTGTGGCAGGAGTTTAAAAAGCTCCCCAGGTGATTCTAATGTGCAGCCAAGTTTGGGAACCACTGCCTGCCATTCAGAACCATTAATGTAGATTGCTTTCCCGTTTGTTTCCAATGCACCATCCCAACAATTGCTACCTTAGTTGAGGTCCTTATCACTTCCTTTATGGAATACCGCATCAGCCTCTCCACTGGTCTCCTTGCTGTGAGTCTGTCTCACCTCTAGTCTTTTCTTCTGACTACTTAGGATGTGATCTTTTGAGAACATAACTCTGCTTGGCTAACTCCTTATTCCTTGCGGTTCAGCCCAGGTGCCACCTGCCTCCTTGAAGGAACCTGTCCTGACCTGTAGGCTAGCTCCTTGAGCATATCTATTGCAGTGCATATATGTTGTCTTAGAGTTGTTTACCTGTCTGTCTTCCTGGATGTGACTACTGTATCCTGTTTATCTTTGTATACTCAGGCCCTCATGTAGTGCCTCACATACAGTACATACCTGATAAATACATGTTGTATGATTAACATACATCCCCTACAGGAGGAAATTAGTGTTACCTGCCTGTGATCCATGGAGAGCCATGCCAGGGGGCACAGACTTTCTGTAAAGGGCAAGATGGTAAATGTTTAGCTTCACGGGCCATACAGTTTCTACTGCAGTTCCTCAGCTCTGCCAGTGTAGTGCAACAGCAGCTACTGGAACATAAATGAATGAACATGGCCAGATTTGACCTGAGGGAGGCCAAGCAGGCCATAGTTTGCTGACCTTTGATCTGTACCAAGGCAGAAGAGCAAAAGGAACTGGGCTTTAGTACCTTAATTCCAAGACTGGAAAAGCGTAGGGACCAGTCTAGCCCAGCTGGAATATCTTATTTCTAGTGTGACTATGACCATTACCAGTCTGTTCCTCAAACCCTTCAGCTACCTGTGACTTTCAGGGACATCCATCAGTCCTTTGTGACTTTTATTTATGCTTGTTTCATTTTGTTTATGATCTGTTCCTGGGCTGGTCTCACCACCCTATCCTGAACTTCTTTTACGCATTCCTCTCAGGCACTGAAACTTTCTTTGAGAAAGAGAAAATTCATGCTGGGCATCAACTCCTACTAAAGTACATTACCAGTCTTAATGATGTAATTTTATTTTTCAAGAGTCCATGTCCTCATCTTGAATTCTATGTCAGTTTGTACCTGCAAATTAGATATTAAACCTCATGAGTTCAGCAACCTTATCTTCTAGTTAGTGTTGGCATGCCATATCTTTTTCCATCCTTTTATTTTTAGCCTTTCTGTGTACTAATATTTTCAAGTGTGTCTCTTATTAGCAGCATATAGTTTAAAAAATCCAATCTGATAACCTTTTTAATTGGACTGTTTAGTCCAATTACATTTAATGTAATTATCGATGTATATACCCCCCACACATGTACATATATGTGTTATAGCTGTCATATTTTTGCTTTCTATTTGACCCACTTCTCTGTTTTGTTTTTTTCTCCTTTCTTGACTTCTTTTGGACTCATCAGTATATTTTATTATTCTCCTTTGATCCTCCATTAATCAGTTATAACATTTTTTAACTCTCCTTTTAGTCGTTATCCTACATATTACAATATGCATTCTTGATTTGTTAGTCTAATACAAATTACTATTTTTACCATTTCACTGATAGTACTAGAACTTTAGAACATTTAAATTTCATTTGCATCCTCCCACCTTTTGGATTATTGTTGTCATGCATTTTAATTATTTGGATATTTTAAGCCCCACATGACATTGTTTTTTTGGGGTTTTTTGTTTTTGTTTTCTTTTTTAAAGGGCAGAGTGACTTTTTATTTATTTATTTTTGGCTGCGTTGGGCCTTACTTGTGGCACATTGAGTTCTTCATTTCGGCATGCTGGCTGTCTAGTTGTGGCGCGCGGGGTCAGTAGTTGTGGTGTGTGGGCTTAGTTGCCCTGCGGCGCGTGGGATCTTAGTTTCCCAACCAGAGATCAAACCTGCTTCCCCTGCACTGGAAGGCAGATTCTTAACCACTGGACCACCAGGGAAGTCCCCCCACATGACATTGTTATTACTGTTTTGTACAGTTAGCATTACATTTGTATTTACTCACATATTTTACCCTTTACAGTGTTCTTCATTCCTTCTTTCATATCTGGGATTTTCCTTTCTCTTTTTAGTATTTTCTGTGCTGATAATGATCTCTCAATTTTTTGCATGTGAAAATGTCTTTATTTTGCTTTCATTTTTGAGGGATGTGTTCTCATTCAAAGAACTCTTCATAGAGTTCTTGATTGGCAGATCTTTTCTTTTTGCACTCTGACATGTCACCCATTCTCTTTATGCTTTGATTGTTTCTGTTCAAAAGTCAGCTCTTTGTTTTGTTGCTCCTTGGAAGGTCAAGTGTCTTTCTGTCTGCTTTTGATTTTCCTTATTGTACACTCTGTGCCTGCCAGACACGTGTGTGTATTATAAGAAAAGTTGTATGTGAGGGTAGAATGATTCATTCTTTATAGGATTAGCAAGGAATTTAAAGTCTATGAAAGAGTTCATGAGGTGAAAAAAGGCATGAAAGGGAACCACATTTGAAGCTCAGTAGCCACACGTGCCTCATGGCTACTAAGTTGCACAGTGTAGGTCTATAGGTTACTTCAAAATCTTGTCTCAGATTTCACCCTTGTCCGGGCAACATCTGGCAATGCCATACCCACCTTTTCTCCTGAAACTCTTGAACGATTTCATTGTTCTGGTTTTGACTGCTGGCTTCCTTCTTGGCTCCTCTTATTGTACCCCATCCTATACCATGGGTATCCCCCTGGATTCACCCTGGACCTCTGCTCCCCCTCCCCACACTATTTCTTGCCTTTATTTACATCCTCTCATCTCAGTTCAGCTCATCTGAAAACACACTCATCTTCCTTCCTTCTTGATCCTTTCTAGACTTAGATCTGCCTCCTCTGTTCTACCTAGTTTCAACCCTGAAACTTCAGAGTCATCCTTGACAGTTTCCTGTCCTGTATCACCCATGGTCCATAAGCTACCAAATCTCGTGGATCCTTGCTTCTTAATGAATCTCAAGTCTGTTTCTTCCATCTCTGACATACTCTTAGTCCAGTCCTTCATGGTCAAGCTCTCTGAAATAATGTCCTTCCTTCTAGGTCATCCTGCAGATCGTGGCTTGGCATTTGAGACCTTGCATATTTTCACTCTAACCTTCTTTCTTAGCCTTACTGTCTGCCTTTCCACCTCAAGTTCTGTACTACCTAAATGAGTTGGCCAGTTTGTCTCCCAAGCATGTCATTCACATCTATTTGGCATGTACAGAAATTCTATCTATGTGTGCGTGCACGCACACGCACGCAGACACACACACACACACACACACACACACACACACGACAATCAGGAAATAGATAACACTCGTCTGCCTTTTGTGTAAAGATTTTTTTCCAATCTAAGAGACTCCTTTCCTCTGGGCTCCTGCAGCATTTATTTACTGCATTATTTTAGTGTAGTTTCATTTATGATTCTTGCTGTGCAACCACATGTTAGCATTTTGAACACTTGGATTGTCGGCACTCTGACTTGTATTCCTGCACATAGTTGGAAATCAAATGATTGTTAGTTGATCATTGCAAAAGTCCTCCCTTGATCTAAACATTAGCCTTTATATTTTTGTTTTGAAATGTATATACTGAGGTCGGATGTCTTTTATTTGAAACATTCTGTTATTCATGAGAAAAAATGCCTGTATTCTAAGATGGAAACTTTAACCTGATAATGTAATACGATGCAGTCCCGTAATTGCAGGGAGAGATGTTATTCGAGAGAGACAGAAGTAAACGTTTCTGTGGATTTTCCTTTAGGTTGACACCGTCAGAATTGTTCACATTCATTCTGTCATCATCTTGCGACGTTCTGATAAGAGGAAGGATCGAGTGGAAATTTCTCCAGAGCAGCTGTCTGCAGCCTCGACAGAGGCAGAGATATCCTTACTGGTCGATGAGAAGCTTTTATGTGCTTTGAGGCTTCCAGGTTCCTCTGTTTGCTGCTTAAGCAGATTTCACAGCTTTTCTTCCTAGTGATTCTTTCCCAGTTTTCATATTTACCCCTTAGATCCAGTTGCTTTGGTTAATCAGCATTTCTCTCCATTTCTCTTTTTGAGTGGCTTTTATTGGAAGAACTGGACATTGCTAACATTTCTGCTCTTAAATGCCAAAAGATCCCAGGGTCCAATACTGTGACAGTGAACTCTCTGGGGAGTCCCTGTCTCCTTCCTCTCCACTCCCCTCTGCCCCGTCTACCCCGTCCCCCCGCCCCCACAGTTTTTGTAATATCATTTAGCTTCTAGGCCTTTCACTATCTTGGTCTCTCTCCTTTGGAGATTCTCTTTTGAGGCTGCCTCTCAAAAAAATGCAGTGCTGAGAACTGAATGCAATATTCCATGTTAAATATAACCAAAGAGCGATCAGTTGGGACATTTGCTTCCTATGATCTGGACTCCATACCTCAACTGTGACAAATTAAATTTGCATCAGCGGTTTTAGTAATTTATCATTCTTTCAGATTAAGTTAATCTTGTAGTCAAAAAGTAACTTTTAAAAGTAGAAAACATGCATGGTACAAACTTTAAAAGGTACAAAAAAGTATACAAAGTAAGTATTTCTCTCTAGCCTCTGTGCCCCAATTCCCCCACCATCCCTCCCTGGACATAACCAGGGGTATCAGGTTTTCATGTGTCCTTACGGATGAATTCTGTGCATATGGAAACATATAAGAGTATTTTCTTTTTTAAAAAGTATTTAATACATATGGTAGCTATGACATTACCTAACAGTGTATCTAGAGATTTGTCCACATTACTATATAGAGATGTCTCATTCTTATGACTACATAATACAGCCCTGGATGGCTGTGCTGTCCTCATGCAGATGTTTAGGTTATTTGCAGTCTTTTACTGACAGTGCTGCAGCAAATAACCTTGGACATTGCATTTCACAAATGTGTGCGTGTATCTGTAGAATCAATTCCTAGATGTGAAATTGCTGGGGCAAAGGTTATATGGACTTGCGCCTGTAGCAGTTTGACCAGTTTACCCTCTAGCCATGTGCAAGAGTATCTGGTTCCCCACACCCTTCCAAACATTGTATGTTATCAGAGTTTTGCTTTTGTGCTGCGAGTCCCTGGTAAATCAAAGTTTTTGGTTGTTGCCAACCTGATTGGCAAAAAATTGTATCTTGTTTCTTGCAATTTTAATTAGCATTTTTCTTGTGAGTAAATTTGATCAGCTTTTAATTTTTAGGAGTCATTTGTATTTTTCTCTGAATTATATGGTTATTTCCTTTGCCCGTTTTTCTATTGATTTGGAAATATTTTTCTTAATAATTTATAGTTTATGTTAAGAAAGCTAGCCTTTTGTGATAAGGATAGTGATTTTTGTCAGCTTTTTCATGGTATGTGTGTTTTTCTCCAATCAAATTGTTCTTGTTGCACTTTTATATAATCAGATATATCAATGTCCTCTTATGATGTGTACCTTTTGCATCTTTCTTTAAACTCTTTAGTTTGAAATAATTATAGATTAATGGAAAGTTGCAAAAATAGTATGGGAAGGTCCCTGTACCTTTACACAGTTTCCCCCAAAGGTTACATGTTACATAACTTACGGTTCAATATGGAAACCAGGAAATTGACATTAATGTGTGTAGTTCTACGCCATTTTGTCATATGTGTAGAGATACATATATAAAAAACCACCACAGCAGTCAAGGTGCAGAACTGTTCCATTACCGTAAAGATCTGCCTCAAGCTTCCCCTGGAGAGTCACCCTCACCCTGCACACCTCAAACCATGGGAGCCATGAATCTGTTCTCTGTCTCCTCACTATAGGTTGGATTTTCCTAATTCTCTGCACACCTGGTAATTTTAGATTGGATGCCAGCACTATGATTTTCCCCTGGGGGCTGGATATCTTTGTATTCCTAGACATATTTTTTTAGCTTTGTTCTGGGATGCTGTTAGGTTACCGGGGACAGTTAGATCCTATTGATACTTGTTTGAAGATTTGCTGCATGGGACCAGAGGAGCTTTCAGTGTAGGAGTCATTTTTTCCTCACACTACTGAGGCGAGAGCCTTCTGAGCCCCCTGCCCAAGGCTGCCTGAAATTATTAGATTTGCATTCTGGCCAGTGGGGACAGCCCCCAGTCCCTGTCCTGCTTGAGTGCTGGGCAGAGTTACCTTCCATCCTTTCGGGTGGTCCTTTCCCTCGCCTTAGCTGAAGAAATGGGCTTAGGGAAGTTAAGTAACTTCTCTTGGCATTTGAAATTTTAAAAAAGTATATTTAAAAAGTTTTTGTTGTTGTTGTTGGCCGTGCCGCGCAGCATATAGGGTCTTAGTTCCCCAACCAGGGATGGAACCTGGGCCTCCTGCCGTGGAAGTGTGGAGTCCTAACCACTGAACTGCCAGGGAAGTCCCTAAAAAGTATTCTTACACTTAGCTATACAGATAGGACTATTGGGTTTCAATGTAAGTAATTCACAGGAAAATGAACCAGCACTTTACAGTGAGTAGCAACAGAAGGGGACAGCTTCTTATCTCCAACCGAGTTCTTATCTCAAGTCAGAGCCTCAGACAGTTATGGTAAATTTTTATTTCCAGAACAAAGGAGAAAATGTTCTTTTGGGGGATATTTCTAGACAAATGGGGAGACTAAACTGGGGGTCTTTGTTCATTTGGTCTCTGAAACCACCCTACTTGCTATTGTTGATACTGGCAGCCTGCCAGAGAGAAATGAAATGAATTTTTAAAATTTTGTACTTTTTCAGGAATGAGAGTAGGTTGGGCTAGAGGACAGAAGATTACTCAAGTTAATAATATGACATCCAAAGATTTAGAAGCTTCTTTTCAGATAGCACAGTGATAAGTATTTGAGTGATCAAATATTAGCTAAATTGGATTAAGAGCATATAACTATATACAATAATGGAAACCAAATGGATTCTATTTTAAAAAAAGAAATACGTTTGGCTTTCGAAGGGAAGTCTGGGAAATTCTGGGCATTGACCTTTTTTCATTCTTCTGTTGCCATTAAATTGTGATAGGTTTATTTTAAACTTCAGGTTGCTTTCTGAGCCTTTATTAGCATCACAAATTGTGTTCCCACAAGTTGAAAATACCTTGACAGACACACAGGTTGGCTGAACTAACTGGTCGCCCCATGAGAGTTGTGGGCTGGTATCATTCCCATCCCCATATAACTGTTTGGCCTTCACATGTCGGTAAGTATTATGGGATTGCAATGTTTTTTGTTCTTAGAAATGAACATCATTTTTCCTTCTCCATTACATGGGCTGTGGTTATTTTAAATCAAAATTTAAGTATCCTTAAGCAAACGTCCTTTTTTTTTTGCTGTTTTAAAAGTACTGATTTATGTCATTGATTGTTTTTAATAGAGATAAAATTTTGGCACTCCATTTTGACAGTATCCAGGAAATCAAGACTAAACCCTGACAATTG
The DNA here is from genome assembly GCF_000442215.2 of Lipotes vexillifer. NCBI lineage: Eukaryota > Metazoa > Chordata > Mammalia > Artiodactyla > Lipotidae > Lipotes > Lipotes vexillifer. The sequence goes on along the minus strand of NW_006794923.1, from coordinate 37,410 downwards.
GCTGGTATCCAAAATAATGATAATAATAATAAATAAACTATAACTGAAAATTGCCGATTGTGACTATCACTGTCTAGTACACTACCGTTTGGAAGAATCAAAGGTGTGAAGGGTGAAATTTATAAAACTGATGTTTACAATCTCTGTTTGACACATATATCATCCTAGCTCTTGGGGCTGTCAACCTACCTCCTCAGCCCTCTAATCAGTATAATGTAACAAGATTGTTTTCTCTCTCTCTCTTTTTTTTTGTTTTTGTTTTTGTTTTTTTTTTGGCTGCGTTGGGTCTTCATTGCTGCGCACAGGCTTTCTCTAGTTGTGGCGAGTGGGGGCTGCTCTTCATTGCGGTGCGCAGGCTTTTCATTGTGGTGGCTTCTCTCATTGCGGAGCATGGGCTCTAGGTGCACGGGCTTCAGTAGTTGAGGCTCGTGGGCTCAGTACTTGCGGATCGTGGGTTCTAGAGCACAGGCTCAGTAGTTGTGGTGTACAGGCTTAGTTGCTCCACGGCATGTGGGCTCTTCCCAGACAAAGGCTAGAACCCGTGTCCCCTGCAGTGGCAGGCAGATTCCTAACAATTGTGCCACGAGGGAAGCCCTGTTTTCTTTCTCTTTCTCTTTACCCTTTTTCTCTAATCATGGTCACTTTTTGTCTCTATCTGACTCTTTTGAAAGAATTAGAATAACTTTACTTGCGGAAATGAATGTTTCCTCTCTAACCCGTGACTTAGAGACCTTCCCCCTCATGGCAGTGAGGAGGAAACAGAGACTCCAATGGGTTGAGTAAGTGGCAGTGCTGAGGTCTGAACCATATCTGTCTCCCAAGTCTGTAGCATTTGATACTGCAACCACTCTCTGCTTCTTGAAACACTTCCCAAATAATCATGAGGAGTGTGTGGCTCCTAAGAAACTAAGCTGAGGTTTGAGCTGAAATACTTTGTGCAAAACCAGTCAGCTAATAAGTGGCAGAGTCAGTATCTCAGCTGAGGTTTCTGTGAATCAGGGGCCTTGGCATTCATTCTCCAGTGTCTGGCTTTGTCTGGTTAAGTGGGAATGCTATTTATGAAAACAGGAAATGGAGGAGGAAGCATAGGTTTGGTGGTGGGGAAAAAGATACATAGTTGAGTTATGTCATACCCATGCAACGAACTTACCCAAATTTTACCTATAGGACGTGGCTTGCAAAAGAAAAAGGGAAGCAATTTAAAAAGCACAGCCTATTTTGTAAGTCGCATGTGACTTGGCACTGTTTTTCAGTTACTCTTACATTAACTTTCCTGTCTTTGTAAGTGCATAGTAAAAGGAGACATGCGCCTGTAGTTATGTTCCTAATTATAAGATCTACTTGATCCTTTTGTAAGAAGGGAAGCACTGCTACGGTGATGTCATGGTGAGTTAATTTATTACCAAAGTTGGTGGGTCAGATCAATCTCCCATGACAAATATAGGCTGTAGTTTTAATTAAGCAGTTTTCTATAACCAGTCATTTAAAAAAATTACATTTCCCCAAACATTCTCTTCTAGAAGTTACATGTCAATACTCCTTAGAATCATTACAAACAAATTTTTTTTGATATTACAATACATTTCTATGCCCTTCTTTAGCAAACTGACTTAGATGGAAGCTCTGTTAGGACAAGGGATAGAATAAGTGAAGGCTGAACCAAAATTTTATTGTAATGTGATGGCTATCTCAGGGCTCATATTCTAAAAATACTTGTATATATAGTCTCTCATTCTTTTAAAATCCTTTATTACGAACTGGGGTCTGTGGTTTCTGTTTCAGGAAAATTTTGAGTTGAGAGTAAATGAAAGAATATGGTGCTCAGACTGTTTTACTTTTACACCAGGAAATGGGAGGTGTGATTCTTTTGTCCCTTCAGACTGTCTGATGCTGAAAGAAAAATTGGACAGCACAGTTGCAGGAAGGTCTCTTGGATGGTCCTCATTTAGACTAAAGTGTATCTTTTGGATTTGGCATTTAGGAGGTAATTTAGAAGTAATTAAGTTACCTCAGGGAAAAATGTAAATCAGGGTAAGGGGCATAGGGTTTGTATTTTAAGTAACGTGATTAGGCCTCATGGAGAAGGTAACAGTTGAGCAAAAACCTGAAGGAAGTGAGAGTTGGCCGTGCAAATATCTTGTGGAAGAGCGCCCCAGGCAGAGAGGAATAGCCAGT
>NW_006794923.1:30002-35225 GCF_000442215.2 Lipotes vexillifer | reverse complement strand
AAGAGCGTCCCAGGCAGAGAGGAATAGCCAGTGCAAAGGCCCTGAGGAGGAGCATGCCTGGAATATTTGAGGAAAAGCAGAAGAGCCAGTGTGGCTTTGGGAGTAGGAGATTTTGTGGAGGAAATCAAGTGTGTGCTTTTGGACATGTTGAGTTTCAAATGTCTGGTAGGCAAGTGATGCTCACCTAGCCTGGCTTTGGTCTGTGACCAATTTGATAAGGAGCCTACACCAAACATAAATCCTCCATGTTGGGAGTCCCCTGGTGGCCTAGTGGTTAAGATTCTGGGCCTTCACTGCTGTGGCCCGGGTTCAGTCCCTAGTCAGGGAACTGAGATCCTGCAAGCAGCTTGGCATGGCCAAAAAAAAAAAAAAATCATCTATGTCAACTTAGCATATTGTTTAGTTCAGCTTACATTTTCCTTAAGACTTCGTCATTGAAGGAAGCAGAGCATTAATTTCCATTCCAGCTCAAGCTCTTGTCTCCTTGTGAACAGGTAACAAATAGTTCATGGACCTACTGCCCTGAGGAGCACAGTGTTAAGACAACCAAGTCTGTCAGGTACACAATTGGATATATGATAAGGCAGTTTGGGTAGAAGACTGGAACTAGAGTTTATTGAGTAGGAGTTGGGAGTGGCCAGTATAGAGATGAGATTTGAAGTCGTGGAACTAAATGAACTCCCCCAGGGAGTAAGTGTAGATGGAGAAGAGAAAATGGCTGAAGACAGAGCCCTGGGCGTGCCAGTATTTCGAGGATGGAAAGATGGGAAGGATCCAGCAAGAGACTGGAAAAGAGCAGCCGGGAAGTTAAGAGGACAGAGATGAGAAGAGTGGGAACGTGAGGCCAAGTGAAGATAGTGTTTCAAAGAGGGAGCAATCGGGTAAATTGAGAACCAAAAATGCATCATTGGCGATTTTGACAGAAGCACTTTGGGTGGCACAGTATGGATACTAATCCATTTCAGATTCAGCAGTTCATCAACAATGGTTGTGGATGGAACGAAACGTAATGAATTATTATGAAGTACCTCTGATGTGCTAGGCATTGTGCTAAAAACATCTGGCAGCTTTTAAAATACAAAACCCTGAAAAAGTACGGATGATGTTTATCCTTATTTAACTGATGAGGAAATAGGCTTAGAGGTATTAAAATTTTTACCAAGGTCATATAGCAGGTACAGAGATCATTCAAACAGTGCTGTTTATTTTCACCAACTGTTTCAGCCAGTATTTTTCTCATACTCTTTGCTGGGTACTGTTGGGCCTTACTCTTTACTTAGGAATATATTGGGTAGAAGTCCCAAAATCCAGATCAATGCGAAGTATGTTTAAGAACATATAGAACAAGCTAACTGGGCATAAGTCACCGGACCAAACCATGCTGTGCACTGTTTTGTTGTAATACCAGATCTTTTGTATCCATAAGTAATGGTCTGAGTACTCCACATCTTTAAACTTTGCCTCTGTTCAGTTTTTGGTAATCTTTTAACTAATCCTTTCAAATGTTACTTGGTGCTTGTCTATGATTTCCTTTTCAAAAATTGTAGAACCATTTAGTGAGATTTTGTTTCTGTTCCCTAGAATGTAGTATTTAATTCTGTTTTAGTCACTTGTATACAATAGTTTCCTCTGTGATAGTTCTACACTGCCATTCTTTAGTATCAAGTCTAATATATTCACTTCCCTAGAAGCTGTCCATCAAAAGGCTTATTCTAAGAAATCTTGCTGTCTCCTTCGAATGCCTTCCTTTCTTTTGGAGTCCTCCTGGAAGAAATTATCAGGTGTTCTTGGGATAATAGGCTTTCCATTTTTTTCTTTCTATGCTACATTTCATAGCAGGGCTAGTTGTGGGCTAGGCAGCCTAGAATTAGTAATAAATTTTATTATTTAATTGCCGACTCCTGTAGTATTTCCCTAACCTAGTAAAATGTTTATACTTTGACAATAATATTGTCGTTAGGATGTACCCCTGTTCTGCCTTTAGAATCTGAATCCCGCGAGGATTGTATGCTGCTGTTATCTTTATATTTTCATGTCTGGGAGATAGGGTTTAACAGCAGATTTTTATTTTTGTTTATTTGCAGATGTTCGTACACAAGCCATGTACCAGATGATGGATCAAGGCTTTGTAGGACTTATATTTTCCTGTTTCATAGAAGATAAAAATACAAAGGTATTGTGTGTGTGTGTGTGTGTGTGTGTGTGTGTGTCTATGTGTGTGTGTGTGTGCACATGCGCATGCGTGTGTGTATAAACACACAGACACAGAGAATAGAGAAAAATCTTTTTGCAATTTTAATAGGGTGGCCAGGGAAGGTTTCAATGAGAAGGGTCATTGAGTCAGGACCTGAAGAAAGTGAGGGAGCAAGTCTTGTGGATTTCTTGGGGGAAGAGGAAGAGCGTTCCAGGCAGAGGAAATAGCCAGTGAAAAGACCCTGAGGTGAGTGTGGCATGTTTAGGGGACATCGAGGAAGTCAGTGTGGCTGCAGCAGAGTGAGGCAGAACATGGCTACATGTCCCAGCTTGCCTCTGTCAGTCCCAGTTCCACCCATTGTCCCAGTCTCCTATTCAGTTAGCACCTTTCCTTCTTGAAAGTGTCCTGGTAACATGGTAACCAGGACATGGTACGTTGGTACCATGGTACCATGGTAACTCTTTGCATGGTAACTCATGTGGTCATCCTACAGTGAGGTCTGGAAGATAACTGGGGGTGGGGCTGGGGGGACAGGGAGGGAGGGGGTGCAGAGTCCATGGCGTCTGTGAAACCAGTTAGGAAGCAACTGTAGTAATCTAGGAAAGAGATGATGGATGTTTGACCACGGTGGTAGGAGTGGAGGCTAATAACAGTAACAAGTGCTACCATTTATCACGTATTGTATGGCACTTACTCTTTAGGTGTTTTACATAAAAATACTCGAACCCTGACAGCAACCTGTGAGGATTATTATTATCAATTTTTATGGATAAGCAAACCGAAACTCAGAGAAGTTAAGCAGCTCAATCAATGGCTAGTCTTGCTATTCTATATTTAGAGTGCTTCTGTTTGAATTTTACAGTCAGATCAAGAGGTTTTACTATGTGTCACTTCAAACAAAAAGAAAATTTAACACTGCAAGTATGAATTTTGCTGATTTACCAAGTGTGTCCTCCTATTGTTTAGTACATTAGTTATATTCTCAGAATCTATGTTAATAATGAATATTCTTCATAAAATCACTCTTTTCTGAAAACATTAAAGTTTACTATCTTGAACTTCATACTTCATTTGAAATGCTTCTGGCTTTGTCATCATAAATTTATTGTCATTATAAATAGTTGCTGCATGAGTTTGTCAGCTTCCAAAAAAGGAGTTTGAATGGTCTCATTCTTAGTTTCTTGGTTCTCATGTTTGTGAGCAATTCTCTGCTGTCACACGAGTGGATGTTTGATTGTGGCCACATCTCATGTTGACTGAGTATTTTTGGTTTTTTTTGCGGTATGCGGGCCTCTCACTGCTGTGGCCTCTCCCGTTGCGGAGCACAGGTTCCAGACGCGCAGGCTCAGCGGCCATGGCTCACGGGCCCAGCCGCTCCGCGGCATGTGGGATCTTCCCGGACCGGGGCACGAACCTGTGTCCCCTGCATCGGCAGGCGGACTCTCAACCACTGCGCCACCAGGGAAGCCCTTGACTGAGTATTTGATCCTTCTTACAGAAACTGATTTATGCATATAGTCTATCTTTGGAGTCTCTTCTAACCTTCCACTCCCAGAGGGGCCTTTGAGTTTTAGGTTAGAGTCCACTAAATTGCTATACCTCTTTCAATATTAATCCTCTGTGTGACCTTTCTTTTTTTCTTTTTTCTTTCTTTTTTTAGACTGGACGGGTACTCTACACTTGCTTTCAGTCCATACAGGCCCAAAAGAGCTCAGAGTAAGTATGACAGAGATATATGTATGTATTGGTGGGTTAATCTCCAGTCCAGGGAATTGATTGTTTTATTTCATTTTATTTTTCTCATTAGTAAGACACTAAGAATTCTATAGTCTGCTTATACATGTGAACATCTCTGTGAGGAATTAGAATCTCTTTAGCATCTTGGATATCAGGGATCTAGAAAGCTAGGATCATATAAGCAAGGAATCTGTTCATTGCAGTTACATCACCACAGCCCTGTCCCACATTTCCTTTCCTGCATTATTCTAAACTGAGTTGCACTGTTACTTTCCCTGTCTCTGATGAATTGTAAAACAAAGACTGAGTGTGCAGAGTCTTATAGATTTGTATAAGCTCTTGTCTTTGTTGTGCCATAAACTTGATTTTAGAATTACAGTATCTCATTTAAATGTTTGCATAGCTTAGTTTCCTCATTTAAATTCAGTTCAACCTAAATTAGCAAATACAGTAACTACTGTATGCCAAGCACCATGGTAGGCACCAAGGAGGCAGAGAGAAAGCCAAGTTCATTATCTAATTGGGAGACAGAAACAAAGAATGCCTTAAAGTTTTTTCTTATAATATTTGTCAATTTATTATGATAGCATTGTTTGAAACAGCAAAGAATTGGGGAAAATAGCAGATGTCTGTCAGTATAGAACTGATTAAATAAATTATGATACATCTAAATGATGGAATAATATTCAGCTATTAAAAATATGAGGGGAATTCTCTGGCGGTCCAGTGGTTAAGACTCTGCTTCCACTGCAACGGGGCCAGGTTCAATCCCTGGTCGGGGAACTAAGGTCCCACATGCCGCATGGCATGACCAAAAAAAATAAGGACGCTCAGTAGTGATACATAAATATCTCCAAGATACACTGTTAATTAAAAAAGGCAAGGTACAAGAACAGTCTGTATAGAATGCTACCATTCATATAAGGATATGGAAGAGAAATCTACTCATGACATACCAGTGTACTTGCTTGGAAATACACAGAATATCTGGAAGGAAACATCAGTCACCTCAGCAGAGAGGAAGTAGGAAGGAGGTGTGGAGACTTAATTGTACCTTTACATAGCTTTGGAATGTTGAACCATACACAAGTGTTAATTTTTAAATTTTTCATCAAAGTAATAGATGCATGTGCATAAAAATATCAGATGGCACAGAATTTATGAGAAATACTGTTACTCCTCAGGGGGAACCACTTCTTTCTCCCAATTTTGTTTTTAGTTCTTCTGTTGTTTACTTTGATATCTTTAAATAATATACTTTTTTTTTTTTTTTTTTTTTTTTTTTTTTTTTT
>NW_006794923.1:25480-29904 GCF_000442215.2 Lipotes vexillifer | reverse complement strand
TTTCTTTCCTGGAATTTTAGTTAATTATTTTAATTTTTTTTTTTTTTTTTTTTTTTTTTTTTTTTTGCGATATGTGGGCCTCTCACCGTCGCGGCCTCTCCCGTTGCCGGATGCGCAAGCTCAGCGCCCATGGCCCACGGGCCCAGCCGCTCCGCGGCACGCGGGATCCCCCCGGACCGGGGCACGAACCCGTATCCCCTGCATCGGCAGGCGGACTCCCAACCACTGCGCCACCAGGGAGGCCCTAAATAATATACTTTTGATACTCTTTCTTGATTTACTAATTTTAGATATTAATTATTCCTCTTATTATGTTATCTTGGTCTCACAAATGAGGATTTAGTTCACACTGCCCCATCTCCATTCTGCCCAATGTAGTTATATTACTACTTTTTGTTCTTCTGTTGTTACTTTTCTAATCTTAAAGTTTGCCCCTTTATTTATTCTATCAACAACAGACAATAGACAACATCTCTTGGCTCCCTAGTGTTACTTGCAGTTTTACCATAAACCTTTATATTTTCACAGTTGCAAAAACCTGTGTTCTATGTTGTAATCACAGTTGTGTTTTCTGTGCTTTGTGTACTAGTTGATTCTAAGAATAGAAAACAAAATGTTTATATTGTTATGATTATATAAATATTAGTCCATGTACAACCAAGCACTATAAAGTAGTATACTATGATTCCATTTCCTTTCCTGTATAGCTTTTTGCTTTTTCATGGGGTTTTGAATGGCTTTTTTCTCCCTTATTTCTCTGACTTTATCACCTCCCTGAGTTCCAGATTCCTAGGATCGCTCCCCAAAGCCCTCCATCTTCCTATGCTAATCAGGTCTCAGCTGATGTCCTGGGGCTTTCCTTCATTATTCTCCTGGGTTGGATCCATTGTTGTCTGGATTTCATGTCATTTTTCTTGGTTCACTCTGTCATTTTGCTGTTAAAGTCCCTCTAGTAACTTCCTAAGAAAGGTGTGCATTTGAGCTAAACCTTCTGCATCTGTGCTTGCCTGAAAATGTTTTTATTCTTCATTAATAACCCTAATGGATAAAGAATTCTAAGTTGACATTTTCCCCCCAGAACATTAAAATTGAAAAAGTGACATCAAGAGAGAAAGTGACAAAAGAGAGAGTGACATCAACAAAAATGGCAGAGTAGGAAACTTCAAAAGTCCTCCACAGGGCTTCCCTGGTGGCGCAGTGGTTGAGAGTCCACCTGCCAATGCAGGGGACACGGGTCTGTGCCCTGGTCCGGGAAGATCCCACATGCCGTGGAGCAGCTGGCCCGTGAGCCATGGCCACTGAGCCTGTGTGTCCAGAGCCTGTGCTCTGCAATGGGAGGGGCCACAGCAGTGAGAGGCCCACATACCGCAAAAAAAAAAAATGTCCTCCACAAAAGCAGTGAATAATCTGGCAAAAACTGTCAGAATCAACTTTATTGGAACTCTAGAAACTAATCAATATTTTATAGCAACCTGGCAAATACTAAATCCAGAAAAAAAAACACCAGAATCTCAGCATTTAAGTAAATCTCTGTCAAGTCACTAGATGGCTACTAAGCTAACAGGACAAAGACCTCAGTGGCCACATATAACAAAGAATATAGACGATAAAAAATTAGTTCAGGAAAGTCACTAAACACACAAACAAAATCGGATAAAACAAGCAGCAACAATAAACGCCGGGGAGGGGGTAGAATACGATTTCCATAGTTATAATATTCGAAATGTCCAGTTTTCAACAACAACAAAAAAGGCATTCACAGAAACAAATTATGGGCTGAAAGCAGGAAAAAGAAATTAATAAAAACATTCCTGGAGGAAGCCAAGATGTTGGGCTTACTAGACAAAGACTTTCAATCAACTATTTAAAATATTCTCAAAAAGCTAAAGGAAATGATATACAAAGAACTAAAGAAAACCATGAGAATGATAGAGAATACCTAATAGAAAATATCAATAAAGAGAGAAATTGTAAAAAGGAACCAAATAGGAATTCTAGAACTGAGAAGTACAATAAGGGAAGTGAAAAATTCACTAGATAGGTTCAACAGCAGGTTTGAGAAGACGAAAGAAAGAATCACCAAACTTCAAGATAGGTGATTTGTATACATTCTCTGCCCCTTTCTCTATCTCATCCTCTACTGGGACTCCTATTATGAGTACACTTAGAGTGTTTTAAGCTGTCCCACAGGTCTCAGGCTCTTTATTTTTCTTCATTCTTTCTTTCTTTCTGCTCCTCAGACTGGGTAATGTCAATTCACCCAGTCTGCGGAGCTAATTTGAACTAAAGTGTTAATTGTAATTCCAGGGAAACCATTAAGAAAATAGAGATATATAGTAGAGAGAGAGAAAGGAAGGAAGGAAGCAAAACAGTGTACTAGAAAATGTCTTTCTAATACAAAAGGCGGTAAGGAAGAATTGAGGAACAAAAAATGATATAAGACATAACAATTATAAACATATATGCACCTAACAAAAGGACCCCAAAATACATCACACAAAAATTGACAACTGAAGGGAGAGGTAGACAGTTCAACAGTACTAGTGGGAGACTTCAACACCCCACTTTCCTTAAAGGATATAACAATTAGAAAAATAATAATGAAACAGAAGACTTGAACAACACTATAAACAAACTATACCTAATAGACACATACAGAATTCTCCACCCAGCAATAGCTGAATACATTTCCTTCCCAAGTGCACATAAAACATTCTCCAGGATAAACCACATGTTAGTTCACAAAACAGGTCTCAATTTTTGAAGACTGGAATCATACAAAGCATCTTATACAAAAATGGAAGGGAATCTGAAATCAGTTCCAGAAAGAAATCTGGAAAATTCACAAATATGTGGAAATTAAAAAAACATGCTCTTAAACAACCAGTGTTTAAGAGAAAGAAGAAATCACAAGATAAATTAGAAAATACTTTGAGACTAATGACAATGAAAACACAACATACCAAGATTTATGGGATGCAGCAAAAGCAGTGCTCAGAGGGGAATTTATAGCTATACATGCCTACTTTAAAAAAGAAATACCTCAAATCAGCATTTAAGGTATTTCTAACTCTATGCTTTAAGGAACTAGAAAAAGAAATGCAAACTAAATTCAAAGCAGTTAGAAGGAAGGAAATAATAGAGTGAAGACAAACAAAATAGGGAATACAGAAACAATAGAATCAAAGAAACCAAAAGTTAGTTCTTTGAAAAGATCAACGAAATTGACATATCTAGCTAGACTGACAAAAAGATGAGAACCAAATAACTAAAATCTGAGTTGAAAGTAGGGACGGGGCTTCCCTGGTGGCGCAGTGGTTGAGAGTCCACCTGCTAATGCGGGGGACATGGGTTTGTGCCCCGGTCCAGGAGGATCCCACGTGCCGCGGAGCAGCTGGGCCCGTGGGCCATGGCCACCGAGCCTGCGTGTCTGGAGCCTGTGCGCCGCAACAGGAAGAGGCCACAACAGTCAGAGGCCCGCATACCGCAAAAAAAAAAAAGTAGGGACGTTACTACCAACTTTGCAGAAATAAAAAATGATTATAAGGTAAAACCAAACAATTGTTAGATAACCTAAATGAAGTGGACAAATTCCTAGAAACACACAAATTGCCAAAACTGGCTCAAAAAGAAATAGAAAACCTGAACAGACCTATAAAAATTAAATAGATTGAATCAATATGCAAAAACATCTCAACAAAGAAAACTCCAAGACCAGATGACTACACTGGTTAATTCTGCCACACATTTACAGAAGGATTAACACTAATCCTTCTCAAACTCTCCAAAAATAGAAGAGAATGGAGCAGTTCTAACTCATCTTTGAGGCCAGTATTACCCTGATACCAAAGCCAGACAGATATCACCAAAAAAAAATATTACAAAGTGATATTCACTATGAATACAGATGCAAAAATCCTCAACAAAATCCTACCATACTGAATCCAATAGCACATTAAAAGGATTATACACTATGATCAAGTGGGATTTATCCCTGGCATAGAAGTGAGGTTCAACATAGGAAAATCAATTGATTAATACTCCACATTAATAGAATGAAGGAAAAAACCCACGACTGATGCACAAGAAGCAAAATTTCAACATCCTTCCATAATAAAAACACTCAGAAAACTAGGAATCTAGGGAACATTCTGCAACATTTTTGGGCTTTTATGAAAACCCACAGCTAACATTTTACTCAATGGTGAAAAGCTTTCTCCCATAAGATGAGGAACAAGACAAGGATGCCCACTTTCACCACTGTTATTCAATATTTTACTGGTAGTTCTAGCCAAAACAATTAGGCAAAAAAAGAAATAAGAGGCATCCAAATTGGAAAGTAAGAAGTAAAACTATGTATTTGCAGATCATGTGTTCCTATATATAGACAATCTGAAAGAAAGCCCCCAAAGCTACTAGAGTTG
>NW_006794923.1:13499-25470 GCF_000442215.2 Lipotes vexillifer | reverse complement strand
TTCAGCAGGGTTGCAGTGTTCAAAATCATTGCACAAAATCAGTGTGTATTTCTACACACCAGCAATGAACAATGTAAAAAATAAAATTAAAAAATCCAATTACGACAGCATACAAAATAATAAAATACGTAGGAAGAAATTTAACCAAGAATGGGAAAGACTTGTAAAGTTAAAACTAGAATACATAGGTGAAAGGAAAAACGCCTAAATAAATCAAAAGATATCCCTTGCTCATGGATTGGAAGACCCAATATTGTTAAGATGAGAGTACTTCCCAAAGATTCAATAAGATTTGTATTAAAATTCCAATGGCCCTTTTTACAAAAATGGAAAAGATGATCCTAAAATTCATAAGGAATTGCAAGGTGCCCTAAATAGTGAAAATAATATCAAGAAAGAAGAATAAAGTTGGAGGAATCACACTTCCAGATTTCAGAACTTACTACAAAGCTTCACTAACCAAAACTTTGTGGATCTGGCATAAGCAGAGACACAGAGACCAATGGAATAAAATTGAGAGTCCACAAATAAACCTGCATATCTATGGCCAACTGATTTTCAACAAGGGTGCTGAGGTCATTCAATGAGGAAAGAAGAGTCTGTTCAACAAGTGGTGCTGGGACAACTGGTTATTCACATACACTATATATAAAAACTAACTCAAAATAGATCAATGACCTAAATAGAAGAGCTAAAACTATAAAATGCTTATAAGAAAACATAGGGGTAAATCTTCATGATGTTGGATTTGGTAATGGAATCTTAGATATGACACCAAATGCATGAATAACAAAAGAAAGCAGATAAATTGGATTTCATGAAAACTAAAATCCTTTGGACTTCCCTGGGGGCTCAGTGGTTAAGAATCCGCCTGCCAATGTGGGGACACAGGTTCAAGCACTGGTCCAGGAAGATCCCACATGCCACGGGGCAACTAAGCCCATGAGCCACAACCACTGAGCCTGTGCTCTAGAGCCCTCGAGCCACAGCTCCTGAAGCCCATGTGCCTAGAGCCCATGCTCCACAACAAGAGAAGCCACTGCAATGAGAAGCCTGCACACCACAAGGAGGAGTAGCCCCCACTCGCTGCAACTAGAGAAAGACTGTGCACAGCAACAAAGACCCAACACAGCCAAAAGTAAATAAATAATTAAAAAAAAAACCAGACACTAAAATCTTTTCTGCACCAAAAGACATTACCAAGAAAGTACAAGGACAACCTACAGAATAGGAGAAAATACATGCAAATCTTAATAATCTGAATGGGTCTAGCATCCAGAATATATAAGGATTTCTTGCAGCTCAGCAACTAAATGACAGCTCAATTGAAAAATGGGCACAGTACTTGAATAGACATTTCTCCAAAGAAGATGTACAAAAGGCCAACAAGCACACGAAAAGATGCTCAACATCATTAGTCATTTGGAAAATGCAAATCAAAACTATAACAAGATACCACCTTATCTTGTGAATCTGAGCTGACCATAATTTTAAAAATGGAGAATAACAAGTGTTGACAAAGATGTGGAGAAATTGGAACCTACAGACATTGTTGGTGGGGAATGTAAAATGGTGAGGCTGCTGTGGAAAACAGTTTTTTGGGGGGAGGTTTTTCATATGAGAATTCATATGACCTAGCAACTCTATTCCTAGGTATATACCAAAAAGAATGGAAAACAGGTACTGAAACACTTGTACATGAATATTCATAGCAGCACTGTTCACAGTAGCCAAGAGTTGGAAACAACCCAAATGTCCATCAACTGATGAATGGATAAACAAAATTTAGTATATCCATTGAATTGGACTATCACTCATAAAAAACGAATGAGGTACTGAAACATACTATGATGTGGAGGAATCTTGACAACATTATGCTAAGTAAAAGAAGCCAAGCAAAACAACAGGTCACATATTGTATGATTTCATTTATATGAAGTATCCAGAATAGAGACAGCAGATTGGTGGTTGGCATGGTTTGGCCAGAGGGAAGGATGGGGAGCAGCTGCTTTAATTGATACGGGGTTTTACTTTGGGGTGATGAAAATGTTTTAGAACTAGATAGGGGTTGTGGTCCTACAACATTGTATATGTACTAAATTCTACTGAATTGTTCCTTAGTTAAAATGGTTACTTTTATGTGAATTTCACCTCAATTTTTAAAAATGGGCAAAAGACTTCAGTAGACATTTCTCCAAGGAAGATATACAAATGGCCAATAAACACAAAAAACAGCTGCCCAACATCAGTAGTCTTTAGGGAAATGCAAATAAAACCATAATGAGATACTGTTTCTCACCAACTAGGATGTCTGTAATTTTTTTTAAAGGAAAATAATGTGTTGCTGAGGATGTGGAGAAAAGGAACCTTGACCCATTGTAGGGGGGAATCTAGAATGGTTCAGATGCTGTGAAAAAGTTTGGTGATTCCTCAGAAATGTATACATTGAATTACCATATGACCTAGCAATTCCACTCCTAGGTATGTAGCAGAGACAGTTGAAAACAGGTGTTCAAACAAAAACGTGTACTTGAATATTCATAGCAGCATTGTCCATAAATAGACAAAGAGCAGAACTAACCCAAATGTCCATCAGCTGATAAGTGAATAAACAAGAGGTAGCCATACAATGGAATTTTCTGTCATAAAGGGAAATGAAGTGCTGATAACTGCTGTAATCCTGAATACATGCTAAGTGAAAGAAGCCTGATGCAAAAGGCCACATGTGGTATGAAATGTCCAGGATAGACAAGTCTGTAGAGACAAAAATTAGAGGAGAGAAGTAAACTGGGAGTATATTAGTTTGCTAGGGCTGCCATAAAAAATACCACCAAGTGGCTTAAACAACAGAAATTATCTTCTCACAGTTCTGGATGCAGTAAGTCCAAGATCAAGGTGCTGGCAGATTTGGTTTCTTCTGAGACCTCTTCCTGGCTTGCAGATGGCTGCCTTCTCACTGTGTCCTCACATGGACTTTCCTCTCTACATGTGCATCCCTGGGGTCATTTTGCATGTCCAAATTTCTCCTTTTTATAAGGGCACTAGTCAGATTGGACTTGCGTCCAACCTTAACAGCCTCATTTTACTTTAATCACCTCTTCAAAGGCCCTGTCTCCAAATACAGTCACATTCTGAGGTACTGGGGCTTAGGGTTTCAACATACGAATTTGGGGGGTGGGGGACACAATTCAGACCATAACAGGGAGCGACTGCTTAATAGGTATGGGCTTTCTTTTTGGGGTGATAAAAATATTACAGTATTAGGTAACAGTAATGGTTGCACAACATTGTGAATGTACAAGACCCTGAATCACACACTTTAAAATGGTTAAAGTTGTGAATTTTACATTCTCTGAATTTTACCTCAAAAAGAACTTATTAGAAGTAGAGCTTGGTGCTGAAAAGTCCCCTCTCCCCACTTCTAACTTTGTGCTGGAAGTCTTAGTTCAATAAAGAAAGAAATAAAAGGCATATAGACTGGAAAAAAACTAATCTCCATTTGCATAAGACATGGTTATCTGCACAGAAAATCCCAAGGAATCTATAAAGAAATTCCTAGAACTGATAAGTGAGTTAAGTGATGTCACAGGATGCAATGTCAACACAAAAAAGCAATATTTCTTGCTTGTAGATTTTTTGATGATGGCCATTCTGACCCATGTGAGATGATACCTGATTGTAGCTTTGATTTGCATTTCTCTAATTAGTGATGTTGAGCATCCTTTCATGTCTTTGTTGACAATCTGTGTATCCTCTTTGGAGAAATGTCTATTTAGGTCTTCTGCCCATTTTTGCATTGGGCTGCTTGTTTTTTTGATATTGAGCTGCATGAGCTGCTTGTAAATTTTGGAGATTAATCCTTTGTCAGTTGCTTTGCTTGCAAATATTTTCTCCCATTCTGAGGGTTGTCTTTTGGTCTTGTTTATGGTTTCCTTTGCTGTGCAAAAGCTTTGAAGTTTCATTAGGTCCCATTTGTTTATTTTTGTTTTTATTTCCATTTCTCTAGGAGGTGGGTCAAAAAGGATCTTGCTGTGATTTATGTCATAGAGTGTTCTGCCTATGTTGTTTCCTCTAAGAGTTTTATAGTGTCTGGCCTTACATTTAGGTTTTTAGTCCATTTTGAGTTTATTTTTGTGTATGGTGTTAGGGAGTGTTCTAATTTCATTCTTTTACATGTAGCTGTCCAGTTTTCCCAGCACCACTTACAGAAGAGGCTGTCTTTTCTCCACTGTATATTCTTGCCTCCTTTATCAAAGATAAGGTGACCATATGTGCATGGGTTTATCTCTGGGCTTTCTATCCTGTTCCATTGATCTATATTTCTGTCTTTGTGCCAGTACCATACTGTCTTGATGGAGAACAGTATGGAGGTTCCTTAAAAAACTAAAAATAGAACTACCATACGACCCAGCAATCCTACTAGTGGACATATACCCTGAGAAAACCATAATTCAAAAAGAGTCATGTACCACAATGTTCATAGCAGCTCTATTTACAATAGCCAGGACATGGAAGTAACCTAAGTGTCCATCGACAGATGAATGCATAAAGAAGATGTGGCACATATATACAATGAAATATTACTCAACCATAAAAAGAAACCAAACTGAGTTATTTGTAGTGAGGTGGATGGACCTAGAGTCTGTCATACAGAGTGAAGTAAGTCAGAAAGAGAAAAACAAATACCGTACGCTAACACATATATATGGAATCTGAAAAAAAAAAAGGTTCTGAAGAACCAAGGGGCAGGACAGGAATAAAGACACAGATGTAGAGAACGGACTTGAGGACATGGGGAGGGGGAAGGGCAAGCTGGGACGAAGGGAGAGAGTAGCATGGACATATGACACTACTAAATGTAAAATAGATAGCTAGTGGGAAGCAGCTGCGTAGCACAGGGAGATCAGCTCGGTCCTTTGTGACCACATAGAGGGGTGGGATAGGGAGGGTGGGAGGGAAACGCAAGAGGGAGGGGATATGGGGATTTATGTATAAATAAAACTGATTCACTTTGTTATACAGTAGAAACTAACACAACATTGTAAAGCAATTATACTCCAATAAAGATGTTTTTTAAAAAAGCAATATTTCTAAATGCCAGCAATAGAAAATTGGAAACAAAACTTTAACACAGTACTACAAAGAATGAAACAGGTGCAAATTTATCAAAATCTATCAAATCTATATGCTGAAAACCACAGAACATTAATGAAAGAAATCAAAGAAAACCTAATTAAATGGAAAGACATACCATGTTTATGGATTGGAAGACTCAACATAGTAAAAATTTCAGTTCTCCTCAAATTAATCTATGGGTTTAGAGCAATAGCAGTCAAAATTTCAGCAAGACTTTTTGTAGATGCAGACAAACTGATTCTAAAATTTATATGAAAAGGCAAAGGAACTTGAATAGCTTAAACAATTTTGAAAAGGAAGAATAAAATTTGGAGGAATAGTCTAACAGTTAGACTACCATATACAAAATAAACGTCAATCTAAACCTCATACCAAAAAAAAAAAAAAAAAATTAAAAGGGATCATAGGTCCAAACAGAAATAAGAGTGAAAAGTTTCAGAAGAAAAGGTAGAAAATCTGTAGGATATTGGGCTTGCCAACAAGTTCTTATTCTTGGAACCAAAAGCATTTTTCCAGTAACTTATTTACAAGACAGAAATAGAGTCACAGACATAGAAAACAAACTTATGGTTACCAGGGGGGGGAAAGGCGGGATGGGAGGGATAAATTGGGAGATTGGGATTGACATATACAGACTAATAAATATATTTAAAAAATAGATAACTAATAAGGACCTACTGTATAGCACAGGGACCTCTACTCAATAGTCTGTAATGACCTATATGGGAAAAGAATCTAAAAAAGAATGGATATATGTATGTGTATAACTGACTCACTTTATTGTACAGCAGAAACTAATACAACATTGTAAATCAACTATACGGCAATACAAATTTTAAAAAGCATTTCCATAAGACATTTGATAACAACACTTCATCAAAATTAAAAACTTTACTAAGTGAAAGAAACTTAAAATGAAACGACTGGCTACAGTGTGAGTGAAAATATTTCAAATCAAATGTCTGAAAATAGACTTGAATCTATAATATACAAACAACTCTCAAAACTCAACAATAAAAAGAGTATACAACACAATTAAAAAATGGGCAAAGGACACAAGCAGGTGCTTCACCAACAAGTATGTAAGAATGGCAAATAGATTTTTAATTAGGGGAAGATGGCAGAAGAGTAAGACGTGGACATCACCTTCCTCCCCACAGATACATCACAAATACATCTACACGTGGAACTGCTCCTGTAGAACACCCACTGATCGCTGGCAGAAGACCTCAGACCTCCCAAAAGCTGTGTGGATGAAAGGCTCTTGGTGCTCCAGCCCGGAGTCAGTGCTGTGCCTCTGAGGTGGCAGAGCCAACTTCAGGACACTGGTCAACAAGAGACCTCCCAGCTCCACGTAATATCAAATGGTGAAAATCTCCCAGAGATCTCCATCTCAACGCCAAGACCCAGCTTCGCTCAACGACCAGCAAGCTGCAGTGCTGGACACCCTATGCCAAACAACTAGCAAGACAGGAACACAACCCCACCCATTAGCAGAGAGGCTGCCTAAAATCATAAGAAGGCCACAGACACTCCAGAACACACCACCAGACGTGGACCTGCCCACCAGAAAGACAAGATCCAGCCTCATCCACCAGAACACAGGCACTAGTCCCCTCCACCAGGAAGCCTACACAACCCACTGAAACAACCTTAGCCACTGGGAACAGACACCAAAAACACAGGGAACTGTGAACCTGCAGCCTGTAAAAAGGAGACCCCAAACACAGTAAGATAAGCAAAATGAGAAGACAAAAACACACAGCAGAAGAAGGAGCAAGATAAAAACCCACCAGACCTAACAAATGAAGAGGAAATAGGCAGTCTACCTGAAAAAGAGTTCAGAATAATGATAGTAAAGATGATCCAAAATCTTGGAAATAGAATGGACAAAATGCAAGAAACAGTTAACAAGGACCTAGAAGAAATAAAGATGAAACAAACAATGATGAACAACACAATAAATGAAATGAAAAATACTCTAGATGGGATCAATAGCAGAATAACTGAGGCAGAAAAACAGATAAGTGACCTGGAAGATAAAATAGTGGGAATAACTACTGCAGAGCAGAATAAAGAAAAAAGAATGAAAAGAACTGAGGACAGTCTCAGAGATCCCTGGGACAACATTAAACGCACCAACATTCGAATTATACGGGTCGCAGAAGAACAAGAGAAAAATAAAGGGACTGAGAAAATATATGAAGAGATTCTAGTTGAAAACTTCCCTAAAATGAGAAAGTAAATAGTTAATGAAGTCCAGGAAGCACAGAGAGTCCCATACAGGATAAATCCAAGGAGAAACACGCTAAGACACATATTAATCAAACTATCAAAAATTAAATACAAAGAAAAGATATTAAAAGCAGCAAGGAAAAAACAACAAATACCACACAGGGGAATCCCCATAAGGTTAACAGCTGATCTTTGAGCAGAAACTCTGCAAGCCAGAAGGGAGTGGCAGGACATATTTAAAGTGATGAAAGAGAAAAACTTAAAACCAAGTCTACCCAGCAAGGATCTCATTCAGATTTGATGGAGAAATGAAAACCTTTACAGACAAGCAAAAGCTGAGAGAGTTCAGCACCACCAAACCAGCTTTACAACAAATGCTAAAGGAACTTCTCTAGGCAAAATACACAAGAGAAGGAAGAATCCTACAATAACAAACTCAAAACAATTAAGAAAATGGGAATAGGAACATACATATCGGTAATTACCTTAAATATAAATGGATTAAATGCTCCCACCAAAAACACAGATTGGCTGAATGGATACAAAAACAAGACCCATATATATGCTGTCTACAAGAGACCCACTTCAGACCTAGAGACACATACAGACTGAAAGTAAGGGGATGGAAAAAGATATTCCATGCAAATGGAAACCAAAAGAAAGCTGGAGTAGCAATTCTCATATCAGACAAAATAGACTTTAAAATAAGGACTATCAGAAGAGACAAAGAAGGACACTACATAATGATTAAGGGATCGATCCAAGAAGAAGATATAACAATTGTAAATATTTATGCACCCAACATAGGAGCACCTCAATACATAAGGCAAAAACTAGCAGTCATAAAAGGGGAAATCGACAGTAACACATTCATAGTAGGGGACTTCAACACCCCACTTTCACCAATGGACAGATCATCCAAAATGAAAATAAATAAGGAAACACAAGCTTTAAATGATACATTAAACAGGATGGACTTAATTGATATTTATAGGACACTCCATCCAAAAACAACAGAATACACATTTTTCTCAAGTGCTCATGGAACATTCTCCAGGATAGATCATATCTTGGGTCACAAATCAAGCCTTGGTAAATTTAAGAAAATTGAAATTATATCAAGTATCTTTTCCGACCACAACGCCATGAGATTAGATATCAATTATAGGAAAAGAGCAGTAAAAAATACAAACACATGGAGGCTAAACAATACACTACTTAGTAACGAAGTGATCACTGAAGAAATCAAAGAGGAAATTAAAAAATACCTAGAAACAAATGACAATGGAGATACAACGACCCAAAACCTATGGGATGCAGCAAAAGCAGTTCTAAGAGGGAAGTTTATAGCAATACAAGCCCACCTTAAGAAGCAGGAAACATCTCGAATAAACAACCTAACCTTGCACCTCAAGCAATTAGAGAAAGAAGAACAAAAAAACCCCAGAGTTAGCAGAAGGAAAGAAATCATAAAAATCAGATCAGAAATAAATGAAAAAGAAATGAAGGAAACAATAGCAAAGATCAATAAAACTAAAAGCTGGTTCTTTGAGAAGATTAACAAAATTGATAAACCATTAGCCAGACTCATCAAGAAAATAAGGGAGAAGACTCAAATCAATAGAATCAGA
Organism: Lipotes vexillifer; assembly: GCF_000442215.2. Lineage (NCBI taxonomy): Eukaryota > Metazoa > Chordata > Mammalia > Artiodactyla > Lipotidae > Lipotes > Lipotes vexillifer. Next base: position 16,468 of record NW_006794923.1, on the reverse strand, counting down.
AATGAAAAAGGAGAAGTAACAACTGACACTGCAGAAATACAAAAAATCATGAGGGATTACTACAAGCAACTCTATGCCAATAAAATGGACAATCTGGAAGAAATGGACAAATTCTTAGAAATGCACAAACTGCCAAGACTGAATCAGGAAGAAATAGAAAATATGAACAGACCAATCACAAACACTGAAATTGAAACTGTGATTAAAAATCTTCCAACAAACAAAAGCCCAGGACCAGATGGCTTCACAGGCGAATTCTATCAAACATTTAGAGAAGAGCTAACACCTATTCTTCTCAAACTCTTCCAAAATATAGCAGAGGGAGGAACACTCCCAAACTCATTCTACGAGGCCACCATCACCTTGATACCAAAACCAGACAAGGATGTCACAAAGAAAGAAAACTACAGGCCAATATCACTGATGAACATAGATGCAAAAATCCTCAACAAAATACTAGCAAACAGAATCCAACAGCACATTAAAAGGATCATACACCATGATCAAGTGGGGTTTATTCCAGGAATGCAAGGATTCTTCAATATACGCAAATCTATCAATGTGATTAACCATATTAACAAATTGAAGGAGAAAAACCATATGATCATCTCAATAGATGCAGAGAAAGCTTTTGACAAAATTCAACACCCATTTATGATAAAAACCCTGCAGAAAGTAGGTGTAGAGGGAACTTTCCTCAATATAATAAAGGCCGTATATGACAAGCCCACAGCCAACATCATCCTCAATGGCGAAAAACTGAAAGCATTTCCACTAAGGTCAGGAACAAGACAAGGTTGCCCACTCTCACCACTCTTATTCAACATAGTTTTGGAAGTTTTAGCCACAGCAATCAGAGAAGAAAAGGAAATAAAAGGAATCCAAATCGGAAAAGAAGAAGTAAAGCTGTCACTGTTTGCAGATGACATGATACTATACATAGAGAATCCTAAAGATGCTACCAGAAAACTACTAGAGCTAATCAATGAATTTGGTAAAGTAGCAGGATACAAAATTAATGCACAGAAATCTCTGGCATTCCTATATACTAACGATGAAAAATCTGAAAGTGAAATCAAGAAAACACTCCCATTTACCATTGCAACAAAAAGAATAAAATATCTAGGAATAAACCTACCTAAGGAGACAAAAGACCTGTATGCAGAAAATTATAAGACACTGATGAAAGAAATTAAAGATGATACAAACAGATGGAGAGATATACCATGTTCTTGGATTGGAAGAATCAACATTGTGAAAATGACTCTACTCCCCAAAGCAATCTATAGATTCAATGCAATCCCTATCAAACTACCACTGGCATTTTTCACAGAACTAGAACAAAAAATTTCACAATTTGTATGGAAACACAAAAGACCCCGAATAGCCAAAGCAATCTTGAGAACAAAAAATGGAGCTGGAGGAATCAGGCTGCCTGACTTCAGACTATACTACAAAGCTACAGTAATCAAGACAGTATGGTACTGGCACAAAAACAGAAAGATAGATCAATGGAATAGGATAGAAAGCCCAGAGATAAACCCATGCACATATGGTCACCTTATCTTTGATAAAGGTGGCAGGAATATACAGTGGAGAAAGGACAGCCCCTTCAATAAGTGGTGCTGGGAAAACTGGACAGGTACATGTAAAAGTATGAGATTAGATCACTCCCTAACACCATACACAAAAATAAGCTCAAAATGGATTAAAGACCTAAATGTAAGGCCAGAAACTATCAAACTCTTAGAGGAAAACATAGGCAGAACACTCTATGACATAAATCACAGCAAGATCCTTCTTGACCCATCTCCTAGAGTAATGGAGATAAAAACAAAAATAAACAAATGGGACCTAATGAAACTTCAAAGCTTTTGCACAGCAAAGGAAACCATAAACAAGACCAAAAGACAGCCCTCAGAATGGGAGAAAATATTTGCAAATGAATCAACTGACAAAGGATTAATCTCTAAAATTTACAGGCAGCTCATGCAGCTCAATAACAAAAAAATAAACAACCCAATCCAAAAATGGGCAGAAGACCTAAATAGACATTTCTCCAAAGAAGATATACAGACTGCCAACAAACACATGAAAGAATGCTCAACATCATTAATCATTAGAGAAATGCAAATCAAAACTACAATGAGATATCATCTCACACCAGTCAGAATGGCCATCATCAAAAAATCTAGAAACAATAAATGCTGGAGAGGGTGTGGAGAAAAGGGAACACTCTTGCACTGCTGGTGGGAATGTGAATTGGTTCAGCCACTATGGAGAACAGTATGGAGGTTCCTTAAAAAACTACAAATAGAACTACCATATGACCCAGCAATCCCACTACTAGGTATATACCCTGAGGAAACCAGAATTCAGAAAGAGTCATGTACCAAAATGTTCATTGCAGCTCTATTTACAATAGCCCGGAGATGGAAACAACCTAAGTGCCCGTCGTCGGATGAATGGATAAAGAAGATGTGGCACATATATACAATGGAATATTACTCAGCCATAAAAAGAAACGAAATTGAGCTATTTGTAATGAGGTGGATAGATCTAGAGTCTGTCATACAGAGTGAAGTAAGTCAGAAAGAGAAGGACAAATACCGTATGCTAACACATATATATGGAATTTAAGAAAAAAAAAATGTTATGAAGAACCTAGGGGTAAAACAGGAATAAAGACAGAGACCTACTGGAGAACAGACTTGAGGATATGGGGAGGGGGAAGGGTGAGGTGTGTTAGGGCGAGAGAGAGACATGGACATATATATACTAACAAACGTAAGGTAGATAGCCAGTGGGAAGCAGCCGCATGGCACAGGGAAACCGGCTCGGTTCTTTGTGGCTGTCTGGAGGGGTGGGATAGGGAGGGTGGGAGGGAGGGAGACAAAGAGGGAAGAGATATGGGAACATATATATATGTATAACTGACTCACTCTGTTATAAAGCAGAAACTAACACAC